>NC_140936.1:156451603-156651603 GCF_014529385.1 Adiantum capillus-veneris | reverse complement strand
GTTGACATGTCGACGTGGCAGTTTTACGGATTTTCGCAAAAGGCACTGACAGCTTTTGGCACTAGTGCGTGTGGGACTGGATGCTTTTGAGTTTGATGCTTTTCATGTAACTGCTTTTCATAGGCCAAGGGCCTTCAAATATGTGCCATGGGCTCATTCTCTAGTACGCTTCCGGGTGAAGGTGCAAGCGTGGAGTACCGGCTTGTAGTGAGTTGAAGCAATATAAAGAGATACCAAAAGGGGCGTCAAGGTTTGGGGCCAATGCTCTCTTGGGGTGGAACTTCGCCACTCCTCGTCTCGTGTTGTGCATCTCTTTCAGTTCAGTTGTTATTTGAAGTGCTTAAAGTTGTTCAGTCTGTTCTTTTCCATTGGCACGTGGTGCCCGTCCCCGTTCCCGTGACAATGTCCGAGTACCAAAAATAAGAAGGAAAGGTACTGAAATGGAACTGCATAGAATAGGATATGAGGTGGGGGGGGGCGGGGGGAGGGGTGTGAAAGTAGTGAATGAGGGCTAATATAACACACTGCTGTAAGAGCTAATACAAACTTTGGTACAAGTTAAGCAGGGTGTACAATCCTCAAAAGAGCTAAATCACAGGAGATCCATCATCGGTCTCAAATAGATCTCATCAATCTCCTCCATGGTCAGTAGTCAACCGGGCGGCGTGCATGTCGGGCCAACCTGAATCATCTGATGCAACTGCCGTCGATGCTGTGTAGTCCTCCGCTGTCATGGGCGTCTGGATCTCCCTAGCTCGGTCGCTCGATCGATCAGCGTGCCTCTGGTTTAAAGAGAATGTGAGACCTGTTGTGGTAGCTGCTCCTCCAACTGCCCGGAGAGAGAGAGAGAGAGAGAGAGAGAGAGAGAGAGAGAGAGAGAGAGAGAGAGATGAAATGTTATATTAACGTCTTGAAAAGGCCAAAGTGACCTATGAGACCACAAAGTTACAATGCGGTGTATCTGATACAAAGTCAGATTAACAAAATAAATTAAACTAGGATAACAAAATATAAATACTGCTGATAGGTGTGAAAGGTGAAAGGCGTGAAATGTGTGAACTAAGCAATACAATGTGTAGACAATATGGGAGGGAAGTAGAGATCCATCTTCATCTGCACTTTGGATGACGAAAAAGTATGGCTCGAATCCCTTGTTGTAGCCGCCTTCGAAACTATGTAGCTCCTCTTCTCCATCGGGGTCGTCTAGATCTCCCTAGCTCCAATGCTCGGTCTATGAGAATGCCAGTAGTGCGGGCAGACCTCTCCACTGTTGGCTGCTCCTCTGTCTGTTCTTTTGGGTGTACAATATGTCACGAGAACGTGGCAACTGCTAACCTTAGTTGTTGGTTTCTTTCCAATGATTTTTATTTAATTTTTGAGACCCTCTTTTTGAAGTTGCAAATGGTCGAACATTGTATGGCCAATGTAAACGGTAGTTCCACCCGCAGACGAGAAGTGGGTCGGCACTAGAATTTGTACAGTAAGAGGATGCCTAGGCTTAGTGCAAGATCATGTAGGTCCCCCCTGTCGCACTTAGCAAGTTGGTGGATACTAGGAAGTGAACTCAATAAAGACATAAAGTCAAGGTGGGACTACCAATAGAAAGTATCCGACAGTTGGGCCATATTGCACTTTTGGATGCGGTCCCAATGAGGCTAGATGGTCAGATGACCAATGGGAGTCCAACAGAAGCATCCCCTAAAATTTAGGGAATTGCTATTTTGGGCCACGAAATCTATTCGCGTCATTAGCTTCAAAATGACAAGGGGAACATTTTATTACTCTGCTGCAAAGTCAATTGATGCACCAGTTGAGAGACTTTTAAGCAGGAAGCCCAATGCGGGGAAATTGCATGCACGAGTGTCTAAGTGGCACTTTTTGGCCAATTTACCAAGTTTGGGAGAACAGAACTCGTAATTGACTTTTTGGAGCAGTTTTGGAGGCTAATAACTGTGATTTTCAATCATTTCTCTCCATTTTTGAGCTTCCCATGACTTTATCTAGGTCCGAGGGGCTCATTTTCAGCATTGAAAGGCATCAGATGCGTGTTTATAGGGCTGTTTTGCTGCGTGTTTATAGGGCTGTTTTGCTGTGTTTTCAGCGATACGCAGGTTTTGGCAGCCATGGAAATCTTTCCCTTTTTGCATCTATTTGTTCACAGATACATTACAAGTCAAGCGCAGAAGAGGGGGCGCTCGATTTATGCTGGGGGGATGCTTCATTGAGAACCTGTTATAGGTTAAGAGCTATGGAGTGCTTGCTTTCCTCTCTATGTATAGTGTGGTGCTAGGAGTGATGACCTACACACTACACATTGCTCTCTCTCCCCCCTACGTGCAGTTATGTGATGCCCCACAAGAGGGCTCTTCATTTGATTGATGTACAATTGTGTGGTTTCATGCTTTTGTGCTGAGGCAAGAGCCTCCTTGAGGCTTGAGCAGGAACAGGGATAGCTAGCTGCTACTCCAAAGCAGGCACCGGTGAGCGTCATAACCGTACAGGTGCAAAATTAGCGCTGTGTATGCACAGAAAATTGATTGTTTTTCAGCCATACGGACGCCAGAACCCTTGGGAATCGTGCCCCACTGGCAGAGGACCGCTAGGGGATTGTTTGGGGCTGAAAACAGGGCAAAAACCAGTAAATACAGCGTGCTGAATTTACTGTTTTTGACCAGGAATCAGAGGGTATACGCCAATGGAAGTGAGTTCCAGCAGGGGATTGGTTTCGCGCAAGTTTGGGGGTTGTTATGTTGCCGAAATTTGGCCAAATCGGGTAGTATCTAGCGGGATACAGGTAAAGAATTCCCAGGACTCTACTTTGTAATTCACCCTCTCAAGGAATAAAGAAATACCAAAAGGGGCGCCAATTTTGGGGCCTATAGGTTGTCGGCGTTTGCTCAGAGCATTCTCGTGTGTGCGCTGAAGTGTTAATTCCCGTCGCAGGTTTCCTTCGCAGGTTCTCTCTGTGAGTGTCTAAAGTAAAGAATTTCGGGTGAAAGCCAAAGCCTACCGCCCCACGGGCCGGTTTCACAATATTTAGTGTAAAGAAATTTGTGATCTGTCTCTGGGGTTGTCTCTCTTTAGCTCTCCTCAGTAGAGTTTCTCTATGCCTGTTTCTCCAAGCAGCTCGTATATCTCGCTCAAACTCTTGAGTCAACCAAGAAGAAATAAAAAGCCTCTTGAATTTCAGCCATGTAACTGGCACAGGCTTGCTTAATAGAAGTGTGGACCACCAAGTACGAGCATTCCCCTTAAAGTAAGAGGTAGCTCTCCGAATCTTGGAGTGCTCTGAATAGCGTCCTCCCGCGAAAGCGATGTCAAAGACATAGCCTTGGAGGCATCTGAGTCTCCTGAAAAGTATCAAACTTGATCGAGTGCCCACCTTCCTTAAACTCTCGGACTTTCTTGCTTTTATCTTCGAGAAAGTCATACTGGTTGGCTTTGTAAAAATTCTTCTTGTTCGCATAAAACTTTCCGTCATCGGAATGTGAGCTGTTTGTAGACGAGTCCTCAGTAGAACTGTCAGTCTCTGGGCAAGATTTAGCCTTCTTTGCCTTGCCCTTTCCAAAGCGTTGCTTCTTGCTTCGCTTTTTACCTTTTCTGTCTTCTTCGCTCGAATCCGAGGAGCTAGAAGAACTGTGAGAAGAAGAAGAAGAAGAACTGGGTACTCCTTCAAATCGAACACGCTTCTTCCGTTTCTTTGCCTTGTCAAATGTCAACCGACGACCCAAATATCCCGGGAAGTCAGTGCCTTTCTTCTGCTTTTTGCCGTGCTTTTTGGCTTTCTTTTGCGTGTCAAAAAGCTGAGCAATCCGTGCATCAACCACGTTCTCCAGTTCCTTCTCTGTATATTTCTTGGAGGCAGAAGGTTTCTTGAGAGCGGGTTTCGAGAGTGGTGTTGTGGTTCTCTGCCACTCCATCTGTACCTCTTTCAAAGAGGTCTGGTTCATATATTTTGCCATCTTCGGGTCCTTGGCAAAATTGAGCATCATCTTTGTTGCATCGCTGATCAACTGGCGACGCTCTATCTCTCGCCGCTCCGCCTAAGTAGGCCAAGGCGGGCCATACTCTCTGCCTAAATCTTCGTTGTGATCCCAGCCCGCATCTCCAGATGCAGAGGGAGTCGACTGGTCATTGCCTGAAGCCATAGGTGCCGCGGAAAAAAATTCGGGGATCGGATTTCCCGTAGAAGAGAAATCGGCCGTGCTCTGATACCACTGTAACAAACTTGGACACTCCAAGTCAAGAATCAACCGCGACAGCACCAAATAACCACTTCAAAACAATTCACAGATCACAATAGATTTGCACTGGCCCGGCGGAGTTCCGTGCCTAGAGATATTGGCCCCAAAGACTAGCGCCCCTTTCGGTATTTCTTTTTGTATTAATCAATCATCAAAGTACAAGAGAGCGGTTATGGTTTCACTCTCAGACTCTGCGTCCAGATGCTCTGAGAAGTGAGGCCCTCACCACTAATTTAAAGGTTACAAGGGATGCCCAAAAGCAGAGCCCCAAAAGCTTTTAAAATCAAAAGCATCAGTTCTCTCTCTCTCTTAGAGAGTCTTTTCTCTTTTTTTATAAAAAAAAGCAAAAGCAAAATTCGCGTTGCTCATCATTTTCCAAATTTTTTTTATTTTTTATTTTTAAATAATCCGCCTCCACGATTTCCGGAATTTAGGGTTTTTTGGCAAAAATTAGGGTTTGCAGGAATTTTAGGGTTTCTGGCAAAAATTAGGGTTTCTGTTGTCCACCACGTCATCACTTTGTGACAGATGCACCTGGAATTCCCATCACTTTGTCTCTCACTCACCAACTTACATGGCATTTTCATAGGGATGCTCTATGTTACCCATCTTATGACGTATTAGAGATGTCCATTGATGCTCTCACCCGTTTGATGTGACGCATTAGAAGTATCCGTTCTTAGTGGCTTAGTAATATTTCTGATCATAGTGCTCTGTCATTCCTTTGGAATGATGCACTAGGACTATCTCTACTTGGATGTACTCTTTTCTCGAAGATCTACTAATTTAACCCAACAGTTGTAATGTGCACAAATCAAATAATCCTAATTTCAACAGTCCGTTAACTCAAATACATAAGATTAGAACTAATTTAGCAACAATGTGCATCTTTATGTAACCTACCATGTACAAGACTTCGTGGGGCTGACATGTGCTATCGCTCAAACCATCCTCTTCCATTTGTTTTTCCTTAAAACATTGAAGGAGATGCTGACTCCAAAAGAGTGCAAGCAATCTCCATCTCAACAACCCATTGATGCTCCACCCAAGATTACGTGGATACACATGCGAACGCAGTGTGGTTTGCCTCTGTGGGCACATCTCCCATTGTGGCATGTGACAACAGATCCTCATTATGATCATCATTAGTGCCCTCTTTTTAGCACTCTAAACCTGCGTCAATGAAATCTCCAAAAAAAGCATCTTGTAGTGCATCATGTATAATTTGGGCATCCTAAACATCACTTGAACCTATTGCAAGAATCAGTTGATCTCTCAGTGGTTGGGACACTTTCTTGCAGCTCCAGAATGGTTCATGCACCTAGTTGCATGTGCTTGATTACACTAGTTATGGTACTAGTATGTTCCACACCGCAATACTTGCATTGCCATAAGTAGTTGCTTGTCTGTGCCCGTCCTGGGGTGTCGATAACCTTGATCACATTGGTATGCAATGTCCAATTGGGATCGCTCTTACACAGCATGATGAACCATGCACAATGTGCAAAGCAAAATTAAATATGCAATCATGATCTGCCTGAAATCTTGTAAGAGATACACGAGGAACGAAGAGAGAGGAAGAGAAAAGACCATCATACCTGTAGGTGCGTTTGGTGGTGGTCTCTGCGCAGCGCAAACACAATGCTTACTCCCTATCTCTGCACAGGTGACTTTTTTTGTCTCTTTGAAACTCGATTATATGCTCTTTGGTTTACCTCAGAGTCAAATAATATAATGTGCACACACTAAAATGTTTTGTATGTACGAATCTGTACATGCGCACAGATGCAGCCTTGATCCACTATTGTAGACTTGTGGATCACAAGTGGAGGTTGAAACCGGCCTGTTCCCTCCATAAAGGGCGGTAGACTTTACTTCAAACCTTGATTTAGCTTTCACCCATTATTAGTCGTCTATTTTACCTGTACTTTCAAGACACAACAAAGGGGAGAGGGATACAGGCTGCTAGATTGCACCTGTATGAGTAGACGGACACCAGATTGGCCCCTAACTTAGGCGCCCCTTTCGGTATTTCTTTATTGTTCAAAAGAGGGAATAAATGCTCTTCATTTGATTGATGTACAATTGTGTGGTTTCATGCTTTTGTGCTGAGGCAAGAGCCTCCTCGAGGCTTGAGCAGGAACAGGGATAGCTAGCTGCTACTCCAAAGCAGGCACCGGTGAGGGTCATAACCGTACAGGTGCAAAATTAGCGCTGTGTATGCACAGAAAATTGATTGTTTTTCAGCCATACGGACGCCAGAACCCTTGGGAATCGTGCCCCACTGGCAGAGGACTGCTAGGGGATTGTTTGGGGCTGAAAACAGGGCAAAAACCAGTAAATACAGCATGCTGAATTTACTGTTTTTGGCCAGGAATCAGAGGGTATATGCCAGTGGAAGTGAGTTCCAGCAGGGGATTGGTTTCGCGCAAGTTTGGGGGTTGTTATGTTGCCGAAATCTGGCCAAATCAGGTAGTATCTAGCGGGATACAGGTAAAGAATTCCCAGGACTCTACTTTGTAATTCACCCTCTCAAGGAATAAAGAAATACCAAAAGGGGCGCCAATTTTGGGGCCTATAGGTTGTCGGCGTTTGCTCAGAGCATTCTCGTGTGTGCGCTGAAGTGTTAATTCCCGTCGCATGTTTCCTTCGCAGGTTCTCTCTGTGAGTGTCTAAAGTAAAGAATTTCGGGTGAAAGCCAAAGCCTACGGCCCCACGGGCCGGTTTCACAATATTTAGTGTAAAGAAATTTGTGATCTGTCTCTGGGGTTGTCTCTCTTTAGCTCTCCTCAGTAGAGTTTCTCTATGCCTGTGTAACTCAAGTAGATATAGCCCAAGACATCTCTTATCCTCATAACTCATGACTCTAGATAGAGGCCCAAAACCTTCTTTGAATAGACAATGAAAACGGCCTCGTATCTCATAGTACACTGTGCAATGACATATGTAATGTACCTCTGTCTCTGGCTCTAGATGGCATAAACGGCTTATCCTGCTATCTGTTGGTGTCTCTCTGAATCTGCGAGTCTCAATCTCTCTCTCTCTCTCTCTCTCTCTCTCTCTCTCTCTCTCTCTCTCTCTCTCAAGGAGAAAGAGAGCCTTAACGCAAAAATACTGACACTCAAAGAAGAAGTCTCAGCCCTCAAACAGGAGAACCAAACACCAGATACGGACACTCAAAAAAGAAGTCTCAGCCCTTAAACAAGAGCTTGCTGATAGAGTAAGCAGTGGACTAGAGGAAGTCGAATTTCAGCCCTTGGTAATAGATGAAATCAAGGAACAGGTAAGGATGATCACAGAGGAAGAGAAACTGAGTGTGGCAAAGACATCTTCATGGGCGGAGATGATAACAAGGACACAAAAAAAGGCGGACGAAGCCGAAAAATGGATTGAGGTCGCCAAGAAAGGGAAAGGTCAACAAACTCCTTGTACACCGATGCTTATCAACATGACCCTCGAAGAGGAACAAAGAAGGTGGATGCGAGCACTGCATGTGAGAGTGACTGGTCTCAAGGACATAAACAATGTGGAGAAAGAGGTCACAAGCCTTACATCCATGATGGGGATGGAGGAGCCTTTGCACACAAAGGCATGGAGGGTAGGTAAGAAAAGTGATGGCACGGGAGAAGAGAGAGAGAGAGAGAGAGAGAGAGAGATGCTCTTCAGTCTAGGACACATCTTACTTCCAGCTATATGGTTGTGTAGGAAGCGGAAGCAGAAGGCAGAGACTATGCCTGGTACAGAGATGTGCTTGACAACATCAGGGCTGCCTCACCATTGAGTCAAAAAATTGCCTTAAAATCGGTGAGTTTATATGACCACATGTATATACAGTCTTATGAAATTTCTAAATGTGACATCACCCAGATTTGATTTGTAGATTCGAATGGCAAGGCAAGAAACTCTGGCAGAAAGCCTTCAAAGGGAGTACAGAATAAGCTGTCGAGCAATATCAGGAAATCTCTCTAAAGATTTTTATGAGGTTTGAATGCTGCTTTAGTTCAGGTGGAAATTTATGAAGTTCACTTTAGAAACCTGTTACTGACTAGTCTGCTCTTTTCAGGGTGTAAGAGCGCATTTGATTGACAAAGATCATAACCCCAAGGTATACTGGAAGGGCTTCAGTTTTTTCTACCGTGCAAATAGTAATTTTCGCTCACTTTGTTAGTGGTGTGTGAGCAGTGGAGCCCAGGTTATCTTGAAAGTGTGAGTGATGACATGGTTGATGCTTACTTTCAACCTTTTGAGAATGAGGCAGAAGAGTTAGAGCTACCGCTGAATAAGCGCGAAGGGATCTCCAATGCAGCAGACAGTGATGTAAGTCTTCATGGTGCACCTCAATCAGCAGGGGAAGGACAAACTGAAGATGTGGAAATACTCAACTGGGCTATGAATGTTGACGCTGGCACAAAAAAGACGTAGTAGACCAAGGGTCAATCATCTCTCTACGTCTTGCTGGATTCGACAATCTTTACTCACCACAGGGATCACAGGGCTTGTTGAAAGCTCATTCTCAGGGAGTAAGCTGCCAATGTGGAGTAAGGAAGAAGTTGTGTGGCATGAAGACCTCTATCTCTAGGAGGCAACAGACACAGCAACTCATAAAAAGAGGCTTTCATACAGGCAGGAGACTACTAGCATTTCAGACATAGAAGAGGGATATTTATCAGCGGCAAGTCCATAAATTGTTAGAATGAAAGGAATACGATCATTGTTTTACTCCCACAGAATCAAAGTGGGTTGTAAGGTTTGAAATTTTGAATCAAACACTGTAAAGGAAAGCGGGCTATTTCCAATCAAAACCCAAGATTTTTCGGCCTCAGTGAAGTGAACTTATGGTTTACTGTTAATTTTCTTTCATGAGCAGAGCGTCTTGGAGCCAATTATTTGAAATAAATGAAGAGCTTGTTTGAACTTGCCCGGTTTGAGGGTATGCTGCATCAGAGCACTCTGAGAGGACGACACGGAAAGGGATCTTCTTTGGACTCTTTTTCACATCAAAGAGCACCACACTCAAAATGCATGCCAAAAAGAAAAATTTTCAACACAACAATGTGTTGTAGCAATCCTTGCCCATTTCAAGCAGATGTTGCAATCAGAGGAAGTTTCTTTAGGATTCCCTCACGCTACATCTATTCAAAACAGTGAAGAGCTTGTTGACCTCGCCTCATTTGAGGGTATTTTGCAATCAGAGCACTCTGAGATGACATCATGAAAGGGGATCTTCTTTGGACGCTTTTTCTCGAGACAGAGTACCACACTTATCATCCATGCCCAAAAGAGTGGTTTTCAGCATGACATCGTGTTATAGTAACCCTTGCATCAAACACTCATCATAGATTTGCTTTGACTTGTTAATTGCCTCAGCGAGAGCACATGCTGTGAGAATAAAACAACAAAAAGCTTCTCCCCTGCTTTCGGTCACAATTAATCAACAGCAACATCTTCACTCTCAGTTCCGGTTGCAGACTTGTAGTCAACCATAGCAGCTGCACCTTCTCTCCCATTGCAATGACCAACAACGCGGGGTTTTCCATTATTGATCAACCTGTACTTTGAGAATCACTTGCTGTTGATGTGCTGTATATGGGTTTGTCTGAATCCAGTTCCGAGCAGTTGATGTGCTGTATATACGGGTTTGCTTGAATCCAATTCCAAACAGTCTGTATGGAGAAAAGTAAATGTGAAATTGCTGAAAATAACGGCACGCAGAAGAGAATGACTTTAGAGCAATAACTCAATAACTGAAGAGAATGCTCATACAATTGCGGAAGAGAATGACTTGAGAGCAATAACTCAATAACTGAAGAGAATGCTTGTACAATTGGATGAATGGCCGCAGAGGGTCGCCTTTATACCAGTGCCACCATCTGGTGATGAAATATATCATATTATGCAAAGTTCAGCGTGTTTAGGTTTAAGGTGAGGTATGCCAGTCATCCATAATTAAAAAGTTCTTAGTGAATATCAACAAATTTGGGAAACAAAATTCAATAGTCCTGCATGGATTGCTTGATTTCTATGCTCTGAAAATGTGGTGCAGTTTCTGTCTTTTAGAGATGAACTGAATTGCCCTCTCAAAAAATGGAGGTGGCTATGCTTCAAGGCCTTTCCAAAGTAGATAGTTAATCAACATAAGAGCGCTCCCCCACTTTACCACGACCTTGCAGCTAAACTTACCAAGCCCATTGGGAGCATCAATTGAACCCATTTGACCTAGATTCTTTTGTCAATGGAATACGCGAAAAGCATCTCGGAAAAATCGGAATAAAGATTCATTGAGTTAATTGACCAATGTAACAAGCCTAAGAGCGCTCCCACACGGTACCTTTTCAAAAGGAACAAGGACTAAAAAGGGGTTGAAATAGTGATTATAGGAGGTCTTTGTTCCTTTTGTGAAACTTTTACATTTTTGCAATAGTTTGGATAGTTTGAGCATAGTTTCATAAAGTCTCTCTTGCTATCAGTTGAAAGGAAAAGTAGTATTTCTATAGTTGGGTCGTGTGCAAATAAAGGGAATTCCATTATGTGTGTGGGAATGCAAAATCAAAGGAGTATGGTGAGTTACGAAACTCACCATGTGGAAGCCCTCTAATAAACATGTAAATTTCCCTTGGGAGTTCCTAAATATTCACTTGCATGCAAACTCATTACTCCGGAAATATCGTAACAACAATATAATGATAGCAGTTGTCAAGGCATATGGATAGTGAAGCATAATGTTATAAACCATGAAAAGGGGACCAATTAAAGGGTATGTGATGTGCAATGGTAAGCTCCAAAGACTCTTTTCCAAATTGTTGGGCGTGAATTTTGGGAGAGAACTTATCAAACAACTTAAGAAGTGATTTAAGCCACACCATATGGATGCTTAGCCTGTTGTCTCTTTTTGATGACATGGATTCAAGTAGTACGACCATAAGATGTTAGACTAGCACAACACAATTGAAGAAATGGTGGGTCTCCATAGCAATCGAGAACATAGAAGCAAAGCTCACGACCTTCTACTTTCATGGTATTAGTTAAATGCTTATTTATTTTGTCCAAAAAGAGTTTCCTTTTGACAATCTTATATTATAAAACTTTGCTCTTTTTTTCATTCTTCTTTCCTTCCCACTTTATAATTTTTAAAATGGAGGGCCATTAGCACACATTGGTAAAGGGCAACTTAGTGCTTGTATTGGTAAGCTGACCACCCTCAAACATAGTAAGGGGTAACTTCCTGTTGTAGCAATGAGGCTACACTAGTCATGTATGATTGAATTAAACTCTACAACACATACTTAAAATCATAGTTTCATATCCATACGCATTCGGAACTAGCTTGATGCAAAAGCATTTCTATTCTAAGTTGTTGTGTGCTTTGTGCATGCCTTTATAATTATAGAGTGCATCCATAGAAGACTTGATTTCCCAATATTCACTCCTCTCAAGTCACAACCACTTGATTTTAGTAGCTTACACAAGTTCATATCAAGATGTAGGATTCTCGAGCTTTTATAGTTTAGCCCTTAAGATTTAAGAATAAGGTCACGTCTCTCTCAATGGGCTTTTGGTGTTGTCAGAATTTCATTCTGAGGTCATCTCGGCCACCATTCGACTTCGACAAAGGTCTGCGCAGGCCATTTTCGACTACGTGGTCTCAGTGGGTGCAGATCCGACTCTGCAAATTTGGGGTTTTCGGCCTACGATTGCAGGTGGTGAGGATATCGACACTCCTAGAGTGTTGATTTGTGGCTGTTTACACATCGAAGGACGGCTCACAGTTCTTGGAGGCGTGTCACATACGACACGGGCGCATCTACACACAGACTGTAGGCGACATCCACTAGTTCATCAGGTAGCTTGTGTTTGCTGCTTGATATTCCAGATTTTATCCTGACATTGCAGGTACTTCCCCATGGGATGTATTGTCAGAGATGATGTATGTTTGTTGAGGGTTTGCTGGCTGTGAGTCACGCAACAAACAACCGCCGCAGCGGTTACAGCATATAGTGGGAAATTTGTGGATGTATGACTTTGTGGGAAGTCTATGTACTGTCAGATTTACTGTAGCCTTTGTTGAGGGTCGAGTGAGGTTTTATTGAGCTGGGGGATTCTCGAATGTTGAGATCCTTTCGGTGATACAGGTCTTGGAGCGATCCCTCGAGCACCCTTAGATAGGCAGCTAGGATGTATTGACTGTGAGTTAGACAGTTGGGATTGCATCTTTGCTTTACTTCCGTTGAGGCATTGTCACAGTCTATGCTTACAGGACAATGACAGAACAATGAGAGACAGTACAGGTGCAGGACAGGTTTACCCGCAGCTTATAGTGTCAGAGAGACAGTGTTTTTTGGTCTGTTTTTTTGAGTACACCAGAGCCATTTTACAAAGGAGACTGCCAAAATTTATGCAGAATCTGAAGCTTTCTTGGTTCATTTGACAGGTTGATATTGGTTCAGAGGTCAATTTACAGGGGAAACTCTACCGAATTTTTCCCAAGAAAGTAAACCACTGTGAAGCGTAGCTATGGCTGGATCACAGGACACTGCTCTTTACAATATCAAGAATCTGGATGGAACCAATTTCCCATTGTGGAAGAAGCAGATTTGGCACGTGTTGGTACAAAAGAAGCAGATAAAACCTATAAAGCTCAAGGGGATAAAACCAAAAGATATGGACGAAGATGAATGGAGCGAAATGGATGAATTGGCACTTTCTACCATAATGCTGACTTTGGCAGAAAGCGTTTACTTCAATGTAGCAGACGAGATGTCGGCTTATCAAGCATGGTTAAAGCTAAGTGATCTTTATGAGAAGCAGAGTGCAGCTTCACAGGTATACTGGCTTAAGAAGCTTGTTGACTTGAAGATGAAAGAAGGGACACCTATGTCCAATCATTTGAATGAATTCAACACAATCTATAGTCAGTTGTCAGCTCAAGGTGTCAAGTTTGATGAACCTGTTAGAGCTATGTTCCTGTTGATCACATTGCCGGAAAGTTGGGACACTTTTCGCACAGCTTTGAGTAATTCTGCACCTCCAGATGGTTTGAACATAGCAGGTGTAGAAGGAAGTCTGCTTACTGAAGAAACCAATAGAAAGACAATGGACAAAGACAAAGGAACAGCCTTAGTTGTCAGGGGAAGGACCAAAGAAAAGTACAAAGGTGGAAAGAGGAATCAGTCTCGTAGCAAGTCCCGCAGTGCTAAAGGCAAGAGTGACATAGAATGCTACCATTGTGGCAAGAAGGGTCACATGAAAAGAGACTGCAGAGAATGGAAAGCAGAAAAAGGCAAAGAGAAAGCTGAAGACCATGGTGAGAAGAACAAGTCCTCAGTGAAGATTCAAGAAATAAATGTGACAAACACTGTTGCAGAGGATGACAGTCTAGTGTCAGGAGACATCTACTTCTTGAAGAATACAATGGACTCAGCTCTTCTTACAACATCTGCTGGAAATGCACTGAGTGACTGGATTATAGACTCAGGGGCATCACTTCATGTGTCTCCAAACAAGGAGTGGTTTACCTCTTATGTGACCACTAAAGATCATGTTCGGCTAGGCAATGGGCAGACATGTGAGATCTTAGGTGTTGAAGATGTTCAATTGAAGTTTCAGAATGGCTCTTCTTTCACGCTGAAGAATGTGAGACATGTTCCCGCAATTACAAAGAGCTTGATCAGCACAGGTTTACTTGATGATGCTAGCTACATCACCACTTTTGGACAGAACATGTGGAAGATATCCAAGGGTTCTATGACAGTAGCACATGGAGTAAAGTCTGGAGGACTTTACATGATTTATGTATCAAATGTCTCTAAAAATGTAATCAATGTAACCGAGCAGCCGAACGTTTCTTTGTGGCATAGCCGGTTAGGACATATGTCCAAGAAGGGAATGGAAATCTTGTCTCGTTCTGGTTATTTGCCTGGCTTTTCATTTAATGATTTTGAATTCTGTGAACATTGTCTGTATGGTAAGCAAACACAGCAGCCACATAAGCATAGAAGTAGTAGAAGAGATACACAGTTGGCACTTGTTCATAGTGATTTGTGTGGACCTATGCCTAACCTATCTCTAGGGGGAGCTTCTTACTTTATGACATTTATAGATGATTACTCGAGGAAAGTATGGGTTTACTTTCTCAAGCACAAGGATGAAGCGTTTAGTGTTTTCAAAACGTTTGTGACACTTGTGGAGAATCAGAGTGGCAAGAAGCTTAAATGCTTACGCACTGACAATGGTGGAGAGTATGTTTCAAAGGCCTTTCAGGACTTTTGTGAGTCAAAAGGTATAAAACATGAACTTACTGCTCCTTACAATCCTCCTCAAAATGGTGTTGCTGAGAGGATGAATAGGACCATACAAGAGAAGGTCAGAAGTATGTTGTCTAATGCACAGCTGCCAAATGGGTTTTGGGCTGAAGCTGTATCAACAGTTGTTCATCTTGTAAATAGATCTCCTAGCAAGGTTTTGCAAAAAGATTTAGTGCCAGAGATGGTATGGTCAGGCAAAATGCCCTCATACAAGCATCTCAGAGTCTTTGGTTGTGAGGCATATACTCACGTTCCAAAGGAATTTAGGAACAAACTTGAGCCAAAGAGTAGAAAGTGCATCTTTCTAGGCTATGGTAATTCTGGTGAGATGGGGTACAGACTTTGGGATCCCGAATCCAGAAAGGTTGTCCGCAGCAATGATGTTCACTTTAATGAATCCAAATATCATTCTAAACCAGAGAGGGTTGAGGAGATTAGAAGAGTTGTCTTCCAAGAAGATGGACCTGCACGTGCAAGACAAAATGTCAGGGCTCAAGAGGAGCAAGGACAGGATAGAGTGGAACCACAGGTTGTGGCTGAGCCTGAGCCACCTATTGTGCGTAGATCTGGACGTGTCACGCGACCTCCTGATAGGTTTGTTCCATCTATGAACTATGTCATGTTGACTGATTGCAATGAGCCTTCATGTTACAATGAAGTAGTGCAAATGAAGGACTCCGGGAATTGGCAATTGGCCATGCAGTCAGAGATGACAGCTCTGCATAAAAACAAGACATGGAAGCTAGTTAAATTACCACAGGGCAAAAAGGCTCTACCTTGTAAATGGGTTTACAGGTATAAGATCACCGCTCATGATAGTCAGCCAAAGTACAAAGCAAGGCTTGTTGCCAAGGGCTTTAAGCAAGAACAAGGCATTGACTTTGATGAAGTCTTCTCTCCGGTGGTCAAGATGACTACATTGAGATGCTTTCTTGCATTGGTTGCCATATTAGATTTGGTGTTGCACCAAATGGATGTCAAGACAGCGTTCTTGCATGGTGATTTAGATGTGGAAATTTACATGCAGCAGCCAGAAGGGTTTGTTGAGAAAGGCAAGGAAGATTGGGTATGCCAGTTGTTAAAGAGTCTTTATGGCTTAAAACAATCACCGAGGGCATGGTACCATAAATTCCACAAGTTTATGCTTTCTCAAGGCTACAAACGTAGTGAGTTCGATCACTGTCTATATACAAAGAAGGCTAAGGATGGTAGTTGGCTGATCCTTATTTTGTATGTGGATGACATGTTGATTGCTGGCAAGCACTTGGAAGAAATTTCAGCTTTGAAGTCAAAGATGGCAAAATCGTTTGACATGAAGGACATGGGTGAGGCAAGTCATATACTTCGTATGCGCATTGAGAGAGACAGATCAAAGAAGTTGATTTGGTTATCTCAAACAGAGTATATTGACAAGGTTTTGCAATGTTTCAATATAGAGAAGGGAAAGGCACTGAGTGTTCCATTGCCACCATATGTGAAACTTAGCAAACAAGATTGTCATGTGTCTGAGGAAGAAAAGGCTGAAATGGATAAGCTTCCATATGCGTCTGCAGTGGGTAGTTTGATGTATGCAATGATTGCTACTCGCCCAGACATTGCATTTGCAGTGGGAGTAGTAAGTCGATACATGTCAAACCCAGGCAAGAAACATTGGGAGGCAGTGAAAGGAATATTGAGATACCTGAAAGCTACAAAGAGTATGCGTATATGCTATGGGAGTCAGGAGCTAAGTGTAAAGGGTTTTACAGACTCAGATTATGCAGGTGACTTAGACAACCGAAGGTCTACGTCAGGGTATGTCTTTACATTGGCTGGTGGAGCAGTATCATGGCGTTCTAGATTACAAGATTGTGTTACTCAGTCTACTACAGAGGCTGAATATGTTGCAGCATTAGAGGCATGCAAAGAATCAATTTGGCTTAATCGACTAGTAACAGATTTGGGAATCAAAGAAGAGATGCATGTGTTATATTGTGATAGTCAAAGTGCTATACAATTGGCTCGCAATCCAGTTTATCACTCAAAGACAAAGCATGTGGATGTGAAGTATCATTTCATAAGGGAAATGCTCGAGGATAAGCAACTTCAGCTTGTCAAAGTTCACACCACAGAAAATCCTGCTGATCTACTTACAAAAGGACTTCCCTCAGAGAGCTTTGCGCATTTTCGCAAGCAGTTAGGTGTAGGGTAGTACATCACTTCTCTACATCTCTTGTATATCAGCTTGTATAGTAGCTTCTCTCACACTTAAAGTACCACATTGGACTTTAAGTGGGAGGTTGTTGGGGTATAAAGCCCAATGTGGTCGCCCAGGTAAGTGGGCGGGCCGCCAGGTATGTACACATATTCTTTTGTAAAAACCTAATAAGAACTCACTATGCTCTACACATTACAGTAGAGCGAGTTCACCATATCGTCGTGCTCTTCTTCTCGCACTCTCTCTCGCGTCGCACTTCCGCTTGTACTCCTTCACAATTGTAGTTTCTTGGCTGCCTAAACAATTCGTGTCAAGCTTGGATTACATTATGTGGACTAAACACCCCTGCTCGATGAAGCTATGTTACAAGATGACAAGCTTAAGAGGAAGAGTGTTGTAAAATCAACGATGGATTCTTTGCAAAAGAATCAAAACTTGAGACTGAGAACCTTTTCCAAAAGGGAAGGATTCTTTGCTATGTAAAGGAAGGTACAAGTTGAAGGTCACCCCAATAATGGGGAGCCCAAGTACAAGTCTAGCTTGGTTGACAAGGGTTTCAAACAGAAGTAAGACATAGACTTTGATGATGTCGTTTTGTTATTTGTCAAAATGACTACTTTGTACTTGCCTTGGTTGCCAATGAGGATATAGAGTTGGTCAAAATGGATGTTAAGGCAACATAATTATCAGGAGATATTCATGAGGATATGTAAATGCAATAGCTAGAGAGTTTCATTGAGAAAGGCATAGAGAATTTGATGTGAGCTTAAGAGAGGATTTTTTTGTTTGAAGCAAGCACAAAGAGAATGGCATTAGAAGTTTGATGCTTTTATGAATTCTAAAGGGTATTGGTGGAGCAAGATTGATCAAGGCCTCTGCGCGACAACAACTACATATGGTAGTCATTTGATTTTGACCCTTTCTATGGATGATATACTCATCGCTTAGGAAGAAGTTTGGTGTGTCAAGTAAGCTGCTTATTTTGTTTGAGCCTTCTCTAGAAGCATTTCCAAGTAAGTGAAACATATAAGGTGATTTACTTTTTCTTCTTTATTTGTTTTGTTGAAAGCCTTTCTTTTGTATTTTGTGTCAGTGTTTTAGCCTCTTATAATTTGCAAGTTCAGACTTTTCAAAACTTATGAAGGTATATATATTTCTTGACATGTCTTCCTTTTTACAATAAGGGGTGAACTTGTAGATCAAGGTGCTTGAATGGGTGTCCTCTTTTTGTGCTCATTGCTTAGCTTGTCCTGCATCCTTTTTGTTTGGTGCAAAAAGGATCCTTCTACTTGTTATAAATCTGTTGAGCAGGCCTTATTAACCGTTACCATGAGGGTAATTGTACAAATAGGGGAGACTCTCCCTCGATGAGGTCATACTCGATGTTGGCCAAAGTCATGCGTAAAATCCTTGAAAAATCCTTGATGAGACCATACTCACACCAATGCTACGCTACCGTTGGTATGGCTGCTTGTCTCGTCATCAATGTGAGGGCCAAGTTGATGGTTGAAGGGGAAGAGAGAGGGGGGGGGGGGGGGCAAGGGATCCCTCCATAACCCACTCCGGGGTCTCATTGTAGATGTGCTAGCAGTAGTTCCCCTAACGCCCACAACCTGAAGCCCCCTTTGATTGTTTCCTTAGGTGTTAAAGTAATAATTTACTGTGTGGTGCCGTTGCTAGTCTAATCCTATAGAAAATGAATTGGGGAAGACTTAACCGAATGCTAGGGAGATGTCCTCTGCACCTCAAAATGGGGCAGCCTCCCTCATTGTGCATGCTCTACTGGCAATCATTAGCTCTAGGTATCCATCACCTCCAGGTGTGTGAAGGCACCCATCAACAGAAGGGTGCCCAAAGACAATGTGCCAATATTTTGATATCATCTCGTGAATATCTTGTTGCATAGTTGGCCATCCTCTTATAAGACTTAATATGTCCATTTGTACATCCTTTTTTAGCTACAAAATCGAATCCAATCCCCAAAAATCTAAGGGGACTTGTAGCCATGGGATCCCAAGCTGCAACGAGTGCCTACCCAACATATCTCCATGTTGAGTGCCTAGTAAGGGGTTTCATATCAATGTTGCTAATGTGATTACAACTTGGAACCATTTGAGGATGTGGGTAGATGATACTTTGGCCAACTTGTTAGCACACTTTACCATTGAGGATTACTTGATGAATACTTCTTGATTTTTGTTCTCTCTTATGGTGTTAGGGTTATTTAATGCTTAGGAATGAGGAGAATCCCCTGAAGGTATAGTGACAAAAACTAATGCTTAGAAACACAAAAGAGAGTTTTACTACCCAACAAATTTAATCATAGTGTTTCTAAAGACCCATGAAAAAGCTTATTTGTAAGATAGGGGTATGCTAGCTTTTTTATAATTATAAGAAAGGGGGGTCATGATTACCTTATACTAATTATAAATAGGGGGTTTTGTAAGTCTCTTAGCTCGCTGGTGACATGTCCATTTTGATAAAGAGTGAATCCGTCGGAGCAGCTAACATGCTTTTACTCTTTGCAACCTAGCTTTGGCAACTAAAGAAAAGATGAAGTTATCAATTCCCACAATAGCCTCTTCAAGTTGTATGCCTCGCCATAAGTTGGTTGTCACTAACTTCTTCCATATTAACCATTATCCATGTGCACTACGGCTTTGTAGCTACATTTGGACATTTAACTACTCCATTATTCAAAAACCAATTTGCCTTGCCCTACTTCATGCCCCCTAATCACATATCTATGGGAAATCAGCTCCACACAAGCCACATATGACTAACTTTCATCCACTTTCCTCTCTCTTCACTAACCCTTTCAAGCAACCAACTTATGTCAATAGTTTCTTTCCAACAACCCTTCCATATGCTCACCAATTTCACCTTGGGTACCCTATACAAGGAGTATCTAGAGACAAACACTCAAGGGGAGGTATGTGCCCAAAAGTGCACACTTGTCAATTAAGGTTTGATCAACCTTGGTCAAAATGATCAAGGCTTGGTCAAGCATGGTAAGTGGAGATAAGGATTGTCAAAGGGGAGTATCATGGCCCACTATGGCTATGTGAAGTCTAGGATGCATCACTTGGAGCCTTATGCAAGCACCCTATGTCCTCCTAGGCATTAATGTGACAATCCAAAAGTATTTTAAAATCAAGACATATATCGTGAGCAAGGAACTCTCGGTGAGATAAGGATGCGTCAAGCTTCCATTAAGAAGCTATATACACATGTTGTACCTTTGCTAGCCACTTATCTTGATTTTTCTTGAACTTCAAGATTCTATTCTTCTAATGGTATGCACATGAAGCCATTTGTCTCTTAAAGACCTTGTGTGCACCTATTGAACTTGGTTGCATTGACACCCACATCAATTGCTTGTGGTCAACAAAAACCACCTAGTGATCAGTGTCGTCTTACACATTGCTACTAGACATTGATTCAATGACACTCCTAGGTCATCGAACACTTGGCAAAGATATGAAAAGGAAGGTAACACTGGTGCTACAAAGAAATAAAGATGAGTTTATATACATTCTTATTCTAATCTACATACATAGCAAATTGACGATGTATACAAAGACGCACAGTGACATCGCTATGAAGCTCCACCTACAAGTTGGTAACAAATACAAATTTGGTAAGCATAGGTATAAGAAGATTACTAATAGGAATGAGGCTTAACGTTCTCACTAAACAAAGAATCAAAAGATAATGTTGGCTTCAAAGCAATATACATGACCAACTTGCACAATAGCTTTGACACTTGAGAAGAGATTTGATCTTCAAAGGGAAGTTGCAGTGTGAGAGAAGACCATTTGAGATATAAGAAGATTACTAATAGGAATGAGTCTTAACATTATCACTAAACAAAGAAACAAAAGATAATGTTGGCTTCAAAGCAATGTATATGACCAACTTGCACAATAGCTCTGACACTTGAGAATAGATTTGATCTTCAAAGGGAAGTTGCAGTGTGAGAGAAGACCATTTGAGATCTAAATTGGGAAGAAGGATCAGAGAAGGTGCTGAAGAAAGTAACACCTCTCAAATGAGAAACCCTAGAAGCAACCTATGTTTCACATCTACAGCTATATGGAGAGGTGTGAAGGTGAGGTCTAGTGAGCAATGGAGAGCTTCAATAGGTTGTTATGGATGCCATTGAATTCGTCTCTAGTATGGTCCAAGCTTGATATGTTGAAGAGGTCTCATCAAGAAAATTCACATAGCTATAATCACAAGGGTGCTTAAGGCTTGTTTGTCCTCCACTTGAAATTGCGCTCCTAGTTGTATTTTTATCTCTTTTGTGGTCCAGGATTAATAAACCCCTAAAGTCCCTTATTTACTAGAATGAGTTGGCTTTGCTATGTGTGGAACCATAGCAATCAAACTTGTTTGATCAGTCCTTTCACACGTGTGCAAGAGATTGATGGTGAGTGAGGAGAGGTCTTACCACAATTTGAAATGTATCAAGCAATGTCTATCTCTTTTTCAAGACGAGCACTTTCATCACTATAGAAAATGACTATGGCATACATATCAATAGTTAATTGGGGTAAGTGACAAGCTAAATAAATGGGTAATCAAAGGTTCAACTTCTTCAAGAATTCAAAAAACTACATTTACTGAAATACAATGGGGCTAAATATGAGAGGGTTACCCCAAAATTGCCAAGGATGCTCGTCAAAGATTGATATCCCCCTTAGTTGCGCTTTGTACACTTCAACAAGATGATGTAGATTAAATTGGATCTCCAAAAATATTGTGTCAGTAGATATCCAAGAGCTTGATGTCCTTGTGCTTTGATGTCCAAGAACCTCTATATAATGCTTAGAAAAGTGTTCAAGCAAGCAAGGGAGTCTCTCTAGCTTTTGACCACCGAAGAATGGCAGGTAATGTAGATGTTGATTCTCTTTGCACAAGGGACCAAACCTAGTGCAATTTGGAGAGATTCACAAGGATATACCCTAATTCTTGTGTTGTGAGAATGGAGCAAATTCCTACTCATTCAATATTGAGTAGCTTCAATGAATTTCTCCAATTTTTGTGCTCAAGTCCTAGTAGTTGCAAAAGATAGAGTCAAAGGAAGATCCTTCTCAAGAAACCTTAAGCCTTGAAGGGATGAAGAAATTGTGAGTCGTGAGCCTACTGACCATATGAGGACTTCCTCTGCTTGTTGGTTGTCCTACAATGTGAAAGTGGCAAGTCTTTAAGGCTAGGTCATTTCTCACCAAGAGAATAGGGTTGTTTACAAAGCTCCTAATGGTGAAAGGGTTAAAGCTAATTGTTCCAAGTCAAAGAGAACAAAGTTGGTATTTGCTCATTGGTTTCACTTTCGACTGCTGCTTTGAGGGCAATAGGCTAATGGCTAGCTTGATAGAAATAATTGGTGCTACAAAGTGCTTCAGTCTATTACCATATACATGTGGTAGTGATGAGTGATGTGTTCACACACATCACTAATTGTGTGAACACAATTAGGACCACCGGGGCATTTTTTCCCTCACTAGGAGGTTTTTTCCCTGTGTATTGTATATACGCCCATCACTCTAGGGCTGTCTTATATTTCCATTGCACACTAAGTGATACCCTCTTTGTTGTGTGCCTTGAGCTTCCTTCATCTTCTCCAAGCTGTGTGTGTTTCCCTACAACCCTATTTCCAACAATTGGTATCAGAGCAGGTTGCGTCCTCCCGGGCTTAGTCGTCAGTGTTGCCAACACACGCCTACTTACTTTTCAAATTCCAGTGAGCTTTGGTGAGCGTGATTGGGTCAACAAATACTTTGGGAAGGCTTGTAGACCTGAATCTAGATTTTGATTCAAGCTCATTTCAGCCTCCGTTTCCATTACAGATAGTACTGCATGCAATTTTGTCATTTTGTGCAGAATTTTTGTCAGTGGCGTTTTTTGCATAACAGGTCTCTTACAGCCTTCTACGGGTTGTGCTTTATAGTACATGCTGGTCCCGCTTCATTTCTCCTCTTTTCGGGCAGTTTTCACATCAGGTGCATGCATTTTCCATGGCTGACAACAACACAGATGTGTTCAAGATGTTTGCCTACTGAGGATAAATTGGATGGGGACAATTACCCTATGTGGGCTTACATGATGCAACATGTCCATGTGTCGAAGGGTGTTTGGAATCTTGTGCATGGAATTGATGTATGTCTTGGTTATGAGGATGTAGGCAATGTTGAGGATGTTGCCGGTTTTGGTGGGTGGCAGGGTTGCTGCTGCTAGAGTTGTTTTGCCTATAGCTAAGCAAGCTCGTTGTTTGGGATGTAAGAGATGCACATGCTCATGCATTGATTGTGTTGTCTATGAAGCACACTATTACTCCTCACATTCATTCAGTAAAATCTATAAAACATGCTTGGGATAGTCTAGCTGGTTTTATGCAAGTCGCAATGAGGCTAAAATTGCATTGTTGTGTAAAGAGCTAGAATCAAAGATTATGCATGAGGAAGATGAAATGGACACTTTCCTTGTTGGTATCAAGGATATAAATGAGCAACTTATTTGTGCAAGCAAAGTCATTCCTGACAGTTCACTTGAGCAGACAATTTTTGATGTGTTGCCAAGTTCTTACCAGACTTGTGCTAGTACTTGGAGACTTATGACCCAAGCCAAGGAAATCCTGAAGTTGTCAATATTAATGCATTGTGCACATTGTTGTTGCAAGAGTCACTTTCAAGAAAAATTAGGGCTAAGCAGCATGAAGTTGAACAGGCTTTTATTGCTGCTCTAAGAAAAGGTGGTAACAGCAAAGTAGCCACTTCTCATGGTTCTTCAGTGAGTGGCAAATCACGTGTTTCCAATGCTTTTGCTGGAAACACCTCGTTTGGGAATTCTGGTGAAAAGGGCAAAAATAAGATGCGTTGCCATTATTGTAAAGCTAATGATCACTTGATCAAGCAGTGTCCAAAATTGAAGGCAAAAGAGGCTAAGAAGAAAGAGGCCGGTTCCACTACAAGTGCATCTATTGTTGAGTCTTTTGTGAAAGGAGATTGTGATGATGATGTTGATGTAGAATGGGCTTTTAGTGTAGAGTGCACTTATGATCCTTTTGTCCATGATGCATGTATGTCAATTGATGCAGATGCTCATGTGTGGTACTTTGACAGTGATACTACAAAGCACATTATCTCTCATCGTGACTTGGTTACCTCTCTCGAGGATGTCCCTCGTGAGAATTTAGTCATCACTTGTGCCAACAATGCCTCTTGCCGGGTTGAGGGGTTGGAAAGATTGTGTTGCTACGAATGGTAGTTCTTTCACACTTGTTGATGCACTTTATGTAGTTGGGATCAAGCAGAACCTTTTGTATGTATCTGCACTTGCTAGACTTGGTCTTGTTTTGAAATTTGTGGATGACGGATGTACAGTTCATGATCTTAGTTTTGGTAATGAGATTGTTGCATGATGCATTTTATGCCGTGGCCTGTATAAGCTCACTTTGTATGTCATAAAATCTAATATCTAACCTACCCAAATGATTTTCTCATATTAAAATGAACATTTAATGTGGGAGAATAAACGAGTTCAAGGGTTAGAATATAGACATGTGTTTACAGATCTATCTCAACACGGGGCCAATGGTAAAGGGGTCCAAATGAGAGATGGTCTATCAAAGAGCAAGGCTAGCTAATGGAGCTTAAATAAATTAGAGTTAGATTCATTAAAGACCTCCAAAGGTTAGTGTTAATAGTCCTTAGACCTAGGACCTTAGGCAAGCTAGGGCTGTACTTGAGGTGGGAAGCTTGAGGTGCTTATTGTGCTTGCTAACTAAGGTGCTTGAGGTGCTTGCTGACTAAGGTGCTTAAGGTGCTTGAGGTGCTTAATGACTAAGGTACTAAGGTGCTCCATGAATAAGGTGCTTGAGGGGTTAAGGTGTTCAAAAAATCAAAGCACATCCCTACTCATGAGGGGGCAAGCCCTCTTTGTAGGAGCTAGAGAGAGAACACACACACCCTCACACAAGGCAAGCTTGGTACAAAGAAAGCAATTAGGACACTTGTCAAGTTCCTCTTCATGTTGCCCTCATGGTGTGCCTAAAGCCTATTGGTTAGCCTCCCAAGGGGTCCAATGATAATTAAGCTAATTTAATTAATTGTTTATGCATTTATCAAGTCCTCTCTCTCAAAGGGGAAAGGGCGACACTTGTCCCAAGGCTACCCTTGTTGCTTGATATGCACTAAGCATGTGATTGGCCAAGCTTGAGGAGGTCCAATCAAGTGCAAGCTAGTGCTAGAAGAGGGGGCCGACCAAAGCAAGGAGGGGGCTAGCTTGGGGGGTATACTCTTCCCCCCCTCCCCCCCCCCCCCCCCCCCCCCCCCCCTCCCACACACACACACACACACGCACACACACACATGGATACACACACACAGAGTACTGTATTGGTACTGGTACTACCACTGATACTGGTAGTACTGGTACTGGTACTACTACTACTGGTACTGGTACTGGTACTGGTACTGGTATTGATACGCACACGCACACACACACACACACTCACACACACATTACTAGGGATAATGTGTTAATTTTCTCTATACTGAAACTGGTGCTACTGCTATTGGAGCTAGATCTGGCACTAGTGCTACTTGTGGACTCGTACTGATACTGGTACTATATTATACTATACTGATACTGGTACTATATTATACTAGACGGATATTGGTGCTACATATGTACTGGTGCTGATGCTATGTGTGTATTGGTACTATACTGTACTAATGTTGGTATTGTATTGTACTAAACTGGTACTGTTGCTACTTATGTGATATACTGGTATTGTAACTGGTGCGGACTGGTACTGGTGCTACTTGTGAAACTGGTACTGGTACTTCTTGTGTACTGGCACTAAACTGGTACTATTAATATTGTGTAACTGTAATATATTGGACTAATGATACTTGTGGACTGGTACTGGTGCTACTGGGGGACTGGTGCTTTACTAGTCTGGTATTGGTGATATTGGAACTGGTGAGAAAAAAATAGGTTGACCCTTTACCCGGCTAGGATAGAGTAAGGGATAGTAGAGGCATTATGAACTAGTTCTATACGATATTGGTGCTGGTATTGTATTGTACTGAACTTGGACGGTTGTTACTTATGTGATATACTGGTACTGGAACTGGTACTGTTTGTGTACAATATTAAATTGGTTGAACAGATACTGGTGCTACTTGTGATACTGGTACTGATACTACTTGAGTACTGGTACTATACTGGTGTTGGTACTAGTACGGGTTGTGTACTTTAATATACTAGACTGGTGCTACTTATGTACTGATACCGATGCTACTTGTGCACTAATATTATACTAGTACTGGTACTGGGATACTGGAACTGGTGATTCTTGAACTGGTGTAAATATGGGTGGTCCTTTTGCCTGGCTAGGATAATGTAAGGATAAAATGTTAAATTCCTTGGACATTATTTTCTAGGGCTAATTGACCTAGGGAGTCTTGGGTGAGATATAGTAGGTAATTCAGTAGTTGAGATTTTGGAGGTGCCTTAAATGACACTTAATTGATGCCTTAAATGCCACACACACACACACATATGTTCATTCGGCGGGTTTTCTGGCTTTGAAAACTCTGTCATTTTTTGCTTAACTTCACGGTGGCTCCCTCCTGACAGGTCCGTGCTACAGCACCCTCTAAGTATTATCTCTCTCTCTCTCTCTCTCTCTCTCTCTCTCTCTCTCTCTCTCTCTACATGGCGGTACTGCTACACCATCCCCCTCTTGAACCGGGCCTGCCATACGGCTAAGAAGGAAGGTGGCCACTTGCTCCAAAACCTATAAAATGGTGTGCTTTACATGCTTACTTAGCATTAGTGGTGTGTATATTTGGGAGATTTGCCTGTACTATAGGACTATGACGATTTTACCTGCAAAGGGGTAGTGTTGAATGTCGGATCTATGGTAAAGAGCAAGGGTGAGCAAGCTATTATGGAGTTTGCTGCTCCAACTCATTCTCATGTAACTTTTGGCATTGAAATGGCCTGCTGTCCGAACTATTTGATGGTTGTGAGTATTCCTCATGCATATACCAGTAGGGGCACTTGAATAGCTTCTTCTACTCAATTTTATCTCATAAGAGCTTGTAAATGAAACCATCTCTGAATATATGTTATGGTTTTTTACTATTTGTCTTTGAAAGCAATCTAGCTGGGTGACATCTATAACATGTGGGATACCCATGCATCACCTACATACGGTACCAATGCTAACTAAATGTTGTGTTGTTTCCATGGGTGTAGGTGAGGGTTACCTTCTCAACTATGGTTTTCAAAGTTCTTGGGCTTGAAGATGCGGACTATTGTATCTTCTGGCTCTTGATTTCGGCACTTGTGTATAAGACTATTTTGTACTATGAATGGGAATTATACCTCCTTTTCATTGACATAGTTTGGGAGGTACACTCTCCCACACACACACACACACACACACACTCATTGTGTGAGTTGCAAAGTGCAAGAGCTCCATCTCCTTCTCTAAGCTTGTAGAGAAGTTGAGAGCCTACACCAACACTCTTGGCTATGGAATGCAAATCCAACCAAGAATCATGCTCCAATGCTTAAGCTTGACATCTTCTCCATCTTCATTACTATGCTATTATGTATGCTAAGCAAGAAGAGTAATGATAAGTGAGGAACTATTTCTTTCTCCTATGAAATTTTCTTCTTCCCCTTCCCTACCCTCAGGGTGCCCATAATACATTTCGAGACATTTTCAACCATAGCCAGAAATTGTTTGAAGCACATAAACACTTCGGACTTCACTTTAATCAGATACACCTATGCATGCCTGGACTAATCATCAATGAAAGTCACGAAGTAAAGGTAATTGCCCAAGGGCGGAGTTTGCATGGGCCCACAAACATCACTGCATGTTCAAAGAGATGGCTAAAATTAGCGACAGATCTTGCAGAGACGTTGCATGTTGGAATTGTGGTCACATAGGGCACATTCAGAAGACTCAACAATGGCTGCATTTGTAGTGGAACCAGCATTTGTAGTGGAACCACCTTCTTTTTTCTTAGCCTCTCAAAGAAGTTTTGTGTCGTTGCCTTGGATTAATACCTTTTGCCTGCAGATATTAGCCACTCCCACCCTTAGTCCATCGCGCATCGGATTCGGCAAGATGTAGACACATTGGGGTACACTTCTTTGCTGACACGCAGAGCCCACCATGCTACTTAGCTACGTCATATTTCCTAACATCTCCTTTGTAAGGCTTGAGTAGGCTCACATGGTTAACATTGTGAATGAGCCAATGGTTGGGCAACTTTAAGTGATAAGCCATTTCATTGATTGGCTTAAGAATTTAAAAAGAAAGGACCATAGTATCTTTTTGCTAGTTTAGCATAATACTCTTGGTGGCTGGTAGGATTCTTGCCTGTAGTATGCCTTAGGTGAGCCTTGAGAAAGGTGATGTGCCCGAAGATGGGGAGCCTGATGAGCAACCCAAAGTGGAAGAAAACGAGGAGATCCTTGTTTTTGAACAGACATGAGGACTCTTGGACATGAGAGGGTGCCCTGCGCACGGCACGCTCTTCTTGGGCCTAGGGTAGACAGTCTTTGTTCTCTTTTCTTGTAAGCATCGGTGTATCTATAAAGGACTTTCTTGTTTTAGGATGTGCTTTTTTGGGTTGCCGACCTGAATTGTAGTTCAATCCTTTTGTCCAAGTTCAATGAACAGTTAGTAGATACCGAGTCATTCCATGCTTTGTAGGTAGGTTTCCATAAGTTACTCTTTCCCATTCCACGAGTAGAAGACCTATTTGATAAGCTACAAGGGTTGACCTACTTCACTAGGATTAACCTAAAAAGTGGCTACCATCAAATAAGGATAGTTGATCAAGACATTTTAAAGACTGCATTTTGCACTACGTTTGGTCTTTATGAGTACATTGTCATGCCTTTTGGCTTGACCAATGCACCAACAACATTTAACCATCTGATGGAGAAGCTATTCAGGCCTCATCGAACCTTTATTGTAGTGTTCTTTGATGATATAATCATCTACTCTAATTTATTAGACGAACACAAGCAACATCTCCAGGAAAATATTTTCAAGTTTTACGAGAGAATAAACTTTATATTGGGAGAGAGAGTCTTCTTCTTTGCTTCACACATGGGATTGTGTGAGTGTGTGTGTGTGTGTGTGTGTGTGTGTGTGTGTTAATGCCTTGCCAAAATCAGCCCCCTCTCTCTCTTGGTCGACCCCTCTTGCATTTTACTCATGCTGGCACCCCATTGGACCCTACAAAGCTTAGCCAATGATAATTAAGGAGCATAAGTGATAGCCTTGTGACATGTGTCCCCCTTTTCCCTTTTGTGAGAGCTTTAGGTAATTAAATAATGCAATTAAACTGTCATTGGATCCCTTTGTCTTGTGGCCAATAGGAATCAGGCAAGCCATTGGGCTGTTGAATGCTCATTGGACCCCCTGGGAGACTGTCCAATAGTCTTCTAGAGAGCTTAATTTCTACTGGTTCTTTTATCAAGTGTTTTAAAATGAATTAAACTAAATGTACTCTAGCCTAATTCTCATTGGTCCACCTCTATGGCCATCCAATAGGAATTGAATGCATCTTGGGGACAACTGGCCTAGGGAGCTGACATGTGTCCCCTATTCCCTTTGTGTAAAGGGAGCCTGTGAGTGTGTGCGTGTGTGTGTGTGTGTGTGTGTGTGTGTGTGTGTGTGTGTGTGTGTGTGTGTGTGTGTGTGTGTGTGTGTGTGTGTGTGTGTGTGTGTGTGTGTGTGAGTGTGTGTGTGTGTGTGTTTCTCTCTCATCCCCTACTAAAAGGGCTCTCCCCCTCCAAGATAGAGATGTGGGAAGACTTTTGAGTCTTCCCACAAGCATCCAATTTGCCCTAGGTTTTGACCATTGGACCTACCCTTTGAATTTTGGAACCTTAGCATTTTTGGAAGTCCTAATGGGCTGAACCTTAGGGTCTTTGAAGCCCATTGTTTGCACGGTGCTCTTTTGCAGATGGCCCCCCCTTTAGATCCCTATTTTCCCTCCTTTGGATCCCTACTGTGGCCGGTCTGCCAGCTTAACCAATATTCTAGCTTTTTCTCCCCTAGTACTAGATATTATTTAAGAGAATTAGATATTAGTTATTATGACACTTAATATCACATTACCTTAGGTGGTCAAATATCTTGTAATGGATGGGAAAGATAGGAGTGATAAAGGACTAGTTGAATTTGAAATATAGAGCCTATATGTATACCAAGGAGCTGTGTGTTGTATTATGACTCAAAGATGCGTAGAAAGCCTACCATAAAGCAAGATGTTTCTTCAGAGGCCAATGCACAATAGGTCATGAGACAACAACAAGAGGTAATCTTATCGATCAGTCGGTTGTTGCTCATAATATCTTTTTTGAAAGGATATAGGGAAGGAAAAAGAAATCCAAGTGTCAAATGATGAGAAGGACAAAGAGGATTGAAGACCAAGACGTAGTGATGGAGAGGCCCCCTCAACATTGAGGAAATAGATGATGAGGCCGAAAGCACTAATCTTAGTGTGGGTGATGCGGATGCAATGCGGTGTGTGTGTGTGTGTGCGCGAGAAGGGGAGAGGGAGAGAGTAGATGTTGTCTGGGTGGAGTAGGGCTCAACTTATTCTTGGTATATGTACAAGGATAAGGTGAGTAGTGGACAGGCGTCCATAGCCTGGGCGGCGGGGTAGGGCATAGACGTCTTTACCCACAATCTCCCACTTGAAGGCAAATGTGCCGATAAGTGGGTCCTACTAGCTAAACTACTAGTATGCACAAGAAAACAAGTGAGTGACTCTCTCAACCTACACCCACTGGCTCGTTCAATCGATCTACATGCAATCGTATCGGCTCTTGTAATAGGCGAGCATGCGTATCCACGCTAGAGTCTGCATGTAAATCCTGTAGACTACTCTGTATGGCCTACAAAACTCCACTATGCATCATGCTAGTGTCAATCACCGTACGACTGACAATCCCTTCTGCAAATGCTCCCACTGCAGCTACTAGGTCGGGCCTCAACACTAGTAGGTCGGACTAACAATCCTTGCTGCAAATGCTTCCACTGCTCTCATTATAGCTACTAGGTTGAGCCTCGACACTAGTAGGTCATACATGAGATGCCTGAAAGTTGATGAAATCTACACAAACCCGGTTGTACTTGCCTCCCCTGTGCTATCTACAATCACTACATCATCAAAACTACTCATCGCGTATGGATGTGTCAATGTCGACACTAGGATGGGTACGTCCCTCTCACCCATAGGTGGAACTATGTGTCCTGGCACCATCTCATCAGCCTCTAGCATGAGCATATCAAAGAACTCCATGTCTTTCATCTCTGTCTGTGTCTCTAGGGAGCAGACCCGCTCTACCTCTACCCGCATAGACTATGACAACACCTGTTATGTCTCACTAGAGCATTGCCACTCTACCTATGTCTCTACATTGTAATGAAAATGGCCTATGATCTTTGAGAGTAGCGGAATTAGGAAATTAGGTGAAACACTTTTGTCAGATTACTTTGTGAGCATAGCAGGTGAGCTTAATTGATGGTAGCAACATAAACATGGTACTTAGTTAACTTGGCATGAACAATACTTTTGCAAGAGAGAGAGTTTAGAGATCATGACAATTGTTGAGGATCGGATTCATACAGAGCCATACAAAGCCAGTCCCCCCTCCAATAGGCATTTGTATTATAGTTTCTCCCATCAAGAGAGACTTGGTACAATACAATCTTTATGTTCCTTGTGACCTAGGTGATGCAATGAAGATGGAAAGCTTCATGCATCACAAACATAACATAAACTTTATAGAAAGCATTAACTATCCCAAGCCTCAGTCCCAAGGCCTCAAACACCTTCGAAGGTGGAGAGAGCTAGCGGGGAATGAGGGTAGGGAAGAGGAAGAAGAAACATTTCATAGGAGAAAGAAATAGTTTCTCACTTATCATCACTCTTCTTGCTAGCATACATAATAGCATAGTAATGAAGATGGAGAAGATGGTAAGCTTAAGCATTGAAGCATGGCTCTTGGTTGGATTTGCATTCCATAGCCAAGAGTGTTGGTGTAGGCTCTCACTTCTCACAAGCTTGGCGAAGGAGGTGGAGTTCCTCAACTTTCACCAAGTGAGAATGAATCCACAAAATGTGTGTGTGTGTGTGTGTGTGTGTGTGTGTGTGTGTGTGGTGTGGTGTATATCCCCCCAGCACCCCTTTTGCTTGCTCGGGGCAAGTTGTAGCTTTTACACATGTTTCAAGCTCATTGGACCCCTCTCCCCCCTAGCCAATCATATACAACATGCATTCAAGTACATGGGTAGTCTTTGGACAAGTTTCCTCCTTACCCCTTAGAGAGAGAGAGCTTGAAAATATCTAGATATTTGTTGGATGGAGCTAGAAGCTCATTGGACCCTCTTTAGCCCAACCAATAGCATTCAAGCACACCATGTGGTTAAGCATAGGGAGAGTCTGACATGTGTCTCATGTGCCCTTTGAAAAAGGGGTGCCCTTTGGGTGAGTGGAAAGTTAAGTCAAAGATTCCCCTAACTTTGGGACTTTCATGCATAGGAATCTTCTAAAGCACCTTCCTCATTAAGTTTGTAGGGTCTCTTTTTGGCTCAAGCACCTTACCCCCCATGTATGGGAAGCTTCTCGAGCACCTTCCTCATTAAGTTTGTAGGGTCTCTTTTTGACTCAAGCACCTTCTTCATTAAGTTTATAGGGTCTCTTTTTGACTCAAGCACCTTACCCCCCCCCCATTAAGTATGACAAGCACCTCAAGTACCTTAGTCATCAAGCATGACAAGCACCTCAAGCACCTTAGTCATCAAGCAAGACAAGCACCTCAAGCTTAGGTCGAGTTCCCACCTCAAGCTCTTGCTTAAGGTCAAAGGACTTTTAACCCCTAACCATTGGAAGTCTATAATGAATCTAACCCTAAGGTCTTTTAAGCTCCATTAGATGCACATCGCTCTTTGATAGACTACCTCCTTTTGGACTCTTATTGAGATGTAACCATCTCCTCTTGGCCCCCTACTGAGGTAAGTGTAGAAGCACTTATTGCACATTGCTCTTTGATAGACCATCTCCTTTTGGACCCCTATTGAGATGCAACCATCTCTCCTTTTGGTCCCGTGTTGAGATAAGGTCTAGAAGCACATGTCTCTATTCTAACTCTTGTTCCTATTTATTCTCCCACATTAAATGATCAGTTTAATATGAGAAAATCATTTGGTATAGTTAGATATTATATTTTATGACATTACCTCTCTCTTGAAATCATAGTCATCCTCAACTATGAGGTAAAAGAGATAAAGCCATAGTCATTAGTCAATTGGTCTTAGCGGGTAGAGGATCCCTTTTTATCCTACGACATCGTTCCAAGATGGATGACTAATCCATTCGGTGCTTGGGAGACATAGCTGCCGCAAGCATGTGCTCTTTAGTCAATATCATACTTCCAAAGTAGAGTGACAAGCTCTACTTGGTGTTTGGGAGATGTCGTCACCACAAACATGATTCTAAGCATGCATACTTCTTAAATTTGTGCACAATAAAAAGAGAGCTGGTCTTATAAGACAAAAACATTGTTCATTTAAAATGCATTTTCATATGCTTACTCTAGTGCAGCATTGTAAGCATTGACAAGGTTCATATTATCCTTAAGCTAGGTTCTTTACATCCATCTAGCATCTTTAAAAGAATAATTCTTAAACTTAATAAGATATCGTCATATTATCTTACCGTTTCTTAATACCTTGTCTTCATGTCAAAGGATGGACTCAAGTTGAAGTACTTCTTCTTGATCTTCAATTTTTGGAGGGTCTGCAACTATTGCTTCTTTTGATGGCGCTCCTTTGTAAGGCTTACGTAGGCTCTCATGGAAAGCATTGTGTATGAGCCAATGGTTGGGAAACTTTAATTGATAAGCCATCTCATTGATTGGCTTAAGAATTTTAAAAGGACCATAGTATCTTTTTGCTAGTTTAGCATAATACTCTTGGTGGCCCGAAGGATTCTTGCATGTAATATGCCTTAGATGAGCCTTGAGAAACTTTAGCAAGACCCAATCATTTTTCTTAAAGGATAAGGCTCTTCTATGCTTATTAGCAGTAGCCCTTTTTGCATTTGCTTTGAGATGGATATAACCTCTTTAATCTTTGGAAAAAATTATGTGTGAGTCTCGGCTATATTCATCAGCAGCAAAGATCTTCCCATGTACTTTAAGTAGTAAGGGACTTTTGGATCTTCCCTCTTTACCTCGAAAGGCGCTTTCCCCATAGAAGTATGTACAATGTCATTGTACGCATACTCCATAAGAGGTAGGTACTTCTCTCATTGACAACGTTGCTCCACTTCCATGACATAGGCTTTTAGTAGATCAAGAATTGTTAGATTAGTTATTTCACTTTGGTCATCCGTTTGTGGATGATAGGCCGAAAGAGAAATTTAATCTACTTCCTAGATTCTCAAAGAGACCCTTCTAGAAATTACTGGTCATTCTAGGATCTTTGTCCGACGCTATGGGTGTTGGAAATCCATGATGCTTGAAAATTTGAGATCTGAAGAGGTTGCCATTTGATGTGCCTTAATAGTCTTTTTGACAGGCATAGAGTGTGTTTTCTTGTTAAGCATGTCGTCTGAAACAATCCAAGTTGCTTCCCTCGATCAAATTTCAAATTTTGGTATACCAGGCATTTTGGAACATACTCTTGTATGTTTACTTTTCATGGTAGAACAACAAAAATACATTTCTACTCCTTGAAGAGTAGATTATGGATTCCCTCTTCTTTGTCCCGCATAAGGAGAAGTATGGGATTCATGCATGACTTTCTTATTGTATGGGTGAGTAATACATAGCCTATTGCCGTTTGGAAGATAACCATCCTTCAAGATGAATGGTTCTTTTTTCTTCCCTAATGCAAAAGCTCTAATTACATAAAGTCTCAATCAGTAGCATAGTTATCTATAAAAGATAGATCATTGTGAGTTGCTATAGACACCACATTTACCCTTGGTCGTTGTGAAAGTGCATCGACCACTTGATTGTGCTTGCAAACAATGTGAGCAATATGAAATTTAAATTGCAAAATAAAATTTTCCCACCTCATTTGTTTGTCGGAGAGCTTGGTTTGCATCATGAAGTTCTTGAGGCTTTGTGATCCATTCGTAGGATGAATGGAGTCCCCAAGAGATAGTGTTTCCACGTGTTTAGGGCATATAGAATGGTTAGTAGCTCTTTTTCGTATTTGCCCAATACTCACTTATCGAAGTTGAGTCTCTGACTCTCATATGCTATGGCATGCCCTTCTTGAAGCAAAATAGCTCCAAGGCAATTTGCACAAGCATCACATTGGACCTCAAATGGCTTTGAGAGATCTAGTAGTGTGAGCACACGTTGAGAGATAAGATTCTCCTTAAGCTTCTTCAAAAGCTTCTTGCACTTTTGCAGTCTATGAATACTTAACGTTCTTTTTTTGTTAAGTCATGTAATGGGCTTTAGCGAGAATTTTTTTAATGAAGCATCTATAGTATGCTCACATACTTATGAAGCTTCGTACCTCCTGTAGATTCCTTGGATTAGGCCATCCTTTTATTATCTCTAACTTTGTTGGATCCATACGAGTGCCATCTTTAGAGATAATGTGACCTAAATATTGAATCTCTTGTAGGAAAAATTCACTTCCTTTTTATTAATGAAAAGCTTATTCTCTCTCACAACTTGAAATATTACCTGGAGGTGTCGCTTGTACTCCTCAAGAGAATTTGAATGGCTTGAAGATTTTTGTCCATCCTGAGTTTGAACGCGTCTGGAGCATTTGTCAGGCCAAAACTTGTAAATTATCAAATAGATCTTCTACCCGCGGCACGGGAAATCTATTTTTGATAGTAATCTTATTTAGTGCTCTATAGTCGACACACATGTGATATGTGTCGTCTTTCTTTTGTACTAAAAGCAATGGTGAAAATGGAGAGGAGCTAGACCTCACCATCCCTTTTTCCTGCACTTACCTCATGATCTCCTCTTGTTGAGCTTGTGAAACTCGATAAGGAGGCTTGTTAGGTAGTGAGCTTCCTAGTAGGAGCTCAATTGCATGGTCATCATCCCTCATTTTAGAGGTAGCTCACTAGGGATGTCATCAATGAAAACATCGTGGAATCCATTTATGAAATTAGACAACTCTAATTCCTCTTGATTCCCTTTGTTGCAAGGATATGGTGTTCCTTGACTCATTTGCATCTATGTACATGCTCTTTTCCCTGTAGGTGAAGTAGATTCTCCTTTCAGGGAACTTCATGTTGGAAGCCATGCGTTTAAACCATGGTGCCCCAACGATAACATTCTCGTGTTTGAGAGGGGAGATAAAGAAATCCTTTTTGTCCACATAGCTTTGGACATGAAGCCTTAATTTTCCAATTAAGGAAGTAACTGAGACGTCTTGTCCCTTGATAGCTTCATTGGCTTTCAATGCATCTCCCATCTCATGGGCCTAGCTTAGTGGTCAACTCCGTGGATATGAAGTTGTGAGTTGAACCAGGTCAAACAAAATAAAGGAATCATGCTCTTCCATCTTCCCCCAAGCATAGGAAAGGAGAAATCCTTGGCAATGAGCATCCTCTTTTGGAGCTTCAACCATAGAGGCTCTAGGAGTCTCATTGCGGGCAATTCTCTTGGGGCAAGGATGATAACCATGGCCTTGCTCCCCACACTTAAAACATTTCTGGTCCTTACAAAAAGCTTCTAGCTCTTTAGGAGAGAGTTTATATTTACCTTTGTAAACTCCCTTCTCCTTGCACCGATTGTTGTTGTTGTTGGAATAGCCTTGGCATCACTTTTGTCTTTATTTTCCATGGGCTTGACATTCCGTCTAGCCCCTTGTTGGAAATTGATGCGCGAAGCAACCATGGTGTGGTGGATTACTTTGGTGATAGAACCAGGCCGTTGAGAGTTGACATACTCGGCCATCTCTTTGGGTAATCCCGCATAGAAATTGTTGCTTTTGCTCGGCAACGTCTATCTTTTGAAAGATAGTAGCCTTGAAATGTAAATCCCAAAACTTGTCCACATATTTATGGATAGACTCATGAGAGAGAAGCCTCAAACTCCACCATTTGGTGAGCACTTTGTCCTTGGCATCACTTGCAAGGAATTGCTTCATGATGGAAACTCGTAGAGTTTTCCATGTCTTTGGGGCTTCGTCGTTGCCACGAAGGCTAGCCCACCATTGACAAGCCAATTTTTGGAAGTACATAGCTACATGGCGTAGCTTGGAGGACTCCGTGAAGCCCTCGTCTCCAAAGGCCGCATCAAATTGTTGGATGAAGGCCAATACTTTGTCAGTAGCACCAAAGGTTCCATCATAGGTGAGAAAAGAGATACTATTTCCTCCCTCTTTGATCTTGTTGAGCTTTTGTGACCTTCGCCATGCAGGGTAAGATTTGCGATGTCTTCCCCTCTTGTATTCTCTAGGAAAATAGCCATAGCTTTCATCGGTAGAGGAGGAAGGTGAAGAAGAAGGAGAAGAGAGTGACCTCTTTCTTGCGCTTTTCTTCCTTTGTTTCCTCTCTTCCTTTTTGAAGTGACGAGGAGAAGGACTATGGGTTAAATATTTCCTCTTGGGAGGAGTTGGCGATCATTTAGTCCGCCTTCTTCGTGGAGCCATATCTTCGGAGGAATTTAGGGATTCATTACTTTCTTGATCTTTGGATTCCTCCTCTCGTATGGGAGAGAGTCTTCTTTTAAGGGTCTCATCAAGAGGCCTCCTAAGCTCTCTCTCCTCTTGGAGAGGAAAGGAAATCCCATAAGCACGAAGTTGTTGAGTAACTTCGGCTTGCAAAGCGGGGTTGCCCATAGCTTGTTGCAACATAGTAACAAGATAATTAACAAACATGGGGGCATCATCATTAACACCTTCATGTGCAAAATCAAAGTTATCAATGTTCATTATACTCTCTTGGTTATTGTCAACCATGTTAATTAAACTTAGGTGTTTACTTAGTGTATGCTTTAGCAATTCAAAACCTTAGTTGCTACTCCTCTTAGCCTTTGAAAATAGGCACTTAAGTATATACACCCATGGCTTGAATTGGTTGATTATAGAGAGGAGTGTCCAACCAGTAGCATTCAAGCACACCATGTGGTTAAGCATAGGGAGAGTCTGACATGTGTCCCATGTGCCCTTTGAAAAAGGGGTGCCCTTTGGGTGAGTGGAAAGTTAAGTCAAAGATTCCCCTAACTTTGGGACTTTCATGCATAGGAAGCTTCTCAAGCACCTTCCTCATTAAGTTTGTAGGGTCTCTTTTTGACTCAAGCACCTTACCCCCCCCCCCCCATGTATGGGAAGCTTCTCAAGCACCTTCCTCATTAAGTTTGTGGGGTCTCTTTTTGACTCATGCACCTTACCCCCCATGTATGGGAAGCTTCTCAAGCACCTTCCTCATTAATTTTGTGGGGTCTCTTTTTGACTCAAGCACCTTACCCCCCATGTATGGGAAGCTTCTCAAGCACCTTCTTCATTAGGTTTATAGGGTCTCTTTTTTACTCAAGCACCTTACCCCCCATTAAGTATGACAAGCACCTCAAGTACCTTAGTCATCAAGCATGACAAGCACCTCAAGCACCTTAGTCATCAAGCATGACAACACCTCAAGCTTAGCTCGGGTTCCCACCTCAAGCTCAACCCTAGCTTGCATAAGGTCAAAGGACTTTTAACACTAACCATTGGATGTCTTTAATGAAGCTAACCCTAAGGTCTTTTAAGCTCCATTAGATGCACATTGCTCTTCGATAGACTACCTCCTTTTGGATCCTTATTGAGATGTAATAGTCTCTCCTCTTGGTCCCCTACTAAGGTAAGTCTACACGCACTTATTGCACATTTCTCTTTGATAGAACGTCTCCTTTTGGATCCCTATTGAGATGCAATCATCTCTCCTTTTGGTCCCATGTTGAGATAGGTCTAGAAGCACATGTCTCTATCATAACTCTTGTTCCCGTTTATTCTCCCACATTAAATGATCAGTTTAATATGAGAAAATCATTTGGTATAGTTAGATATTATATTTTATAAAAACAGAGTCTACTGGCACGTCTTGCATAGCTAAATGCTTTGTCTCGTGAGCATGGTGGAGCTCACCCGTGAAGAATATACGTCTCGTCTCTCGCTCAAAGCATGCCAGCGAAAAAACCAAGACCATGCTGTCTCAAACCTCAAACACATGCATGTGATATACCAAGCCACTGCGGGCTCCTCTAGCAATCACTAATGAATCGCAATGCATCTGGAAAGACTACTCTATAAGCAATGTCTGACACCCAAAAGATGATAACCTTCTCACTGAGATCAAACTCTTTCTCAATTGAGGAACATAATGCACATGTCATAGCATATATGATGCAACATTGGGCAATGACAAGCAAACATGTCCTACACCTACAATGTCAAACGCCGAACCATCGGCCGAGTGCACACAACCAAAGCTTCCACTAGAGAAAGTGCTAAACCAGTCACAATGCAGTGTGACGTGGAAGACTACATCCTCATCTAGCAACCAACGTGGGGAAGTGTCACCTCTCAAAGACATGTAATCAGGAGGAACACTAAAGGCAAACATGACATCACCATCATTGGCATATGAAACCACCACTCTAGTATGTGTCAAAAGCTCATCTGCATCTCACATACATCTCCGCTGCTGTCTCATACGTCTAAAACAACGACACCTAATGTGCTCTGTGTGACCACAATGCCAACATCTCATGTATCGACAACTTCGAGACCACCGTCTCTCACGAGTCATCACTGTAGACTCTAAACAATCACACATGTCTGCTAACTGGATGCCAAGAAACCAAACTATGGTGAGGAATCCTGGGAGAAATCTGACGAAGTCTTCCCTGTAAACTGAGTAAAAAACTCAAGTACAATCTCTACCATAAACCATGCCAAAATGGCAACAAAGTGGGAGATAACTCGACCACTACACAATCATGAAACCTGTGATCAATCGCATCAAAACCGATGCTCACATATGCATAAAATCAACTCCACAATCTGCTATCTTTGCAAGCATACAATCTAAGACAAACAGCTCAGCTAGCATACAATGCATAACCACATACGCAAGTAGTGAGAAACTAGCTCAAAACACATCCCACAAGAGAAACTGCCTGCAAAAATCTACAAAAAACGTGTGAAACGTGAGACTGTCTGTTTGTAGCCACACAAGCATACGCAATCCTCACTGTTGCGAGAGTGGGTACAAGAACACTAAATTGTGTCCAAGTTGATTGCAGCAACACAAGCATATGCTTGTCTGTCCATACGCAATCCTCACTCCTGCAAGAGTGGCTACAAGAACACTAAATTGTGTCCAAGCTGACAAAACTTGTCAAAGTCGAAGATAAACTCGACCACTAATCCATCAGAGAGCAAAATTGTAGATACACATCAAACATGGTGAGAATCTGGGAAAAATCCGAAAGAGTTCCCCTGAAAACTGATTGAAAACTCAAAAAATCTCACCAATACCGCATAAAGCATAGACAGACACTCAGTGTCTCGATAAACAGATCCACAAATGGTATACATGCATTGCCAAAACCCTGGCAAACTGACTCACTCCTAAACGAGTGGCTCTATGGACCTGTACGTGTCCAAAAACATTGTAACCTGTGAACCTGGTACCTGAAGCAATACCTAGCTCAAAACACAAAGCATGACTAGTTGCCTGTGGTCAAATTTGTTGTCCGAGAGGCGCGCTCGGGGGAAAAATTGCTCTAGAATGGAGCTTCAAAGCCACTATGCACCGATATGTGCTATCAAAGCTGGAAAATGGGATTACCATCAAAGCCGTAATGCTAGATCGAGCCGGGATACCGGCCTCGGGGATGCGGAGGGGGGGTTCAGGGGAGAGAACCTATGTTGCCCTCTCACTCGCTCATTTCCACTGGCAGGGGACCGAAGAGACGTCATATGTCTCTACCTATGTCAAGCCGATATCAAAGCTCAATGTAATTGTGTGTGTGAGCATACCCTTACACACACCCCTTAAGAGAAAATTAAAAGAGATCAATGATCTATGTTCTCTCTATCAAACGAGCTCTGACGGCTGTGTGGCCCTCCTTCACCATTTATGCTCCAAAAAATCAATTGGCAATGGTGCACTGCCGTTGGCTACATGCAGCTCCTCAATTACATGATGACCGCGAAATTCCCAATTGCTTGCTTGCTTTTGCTTCTACTCATGATCTCTGATGCAACACAGCTTGCCCCCTTGTGACCTTCAATTTCCACCTCGATTTGTTGCGCTACTCTTTGATCCCCCCCTTGCTACTCGGTCCCACCAAGCTGTTGCCCGCTTGCTCAATTGCTTGCTTAACACACAAGATCTCCCACCGCGATTCTTTTTGGCTGTAGACGCTCTGCACATACTACTCGACTTTGAGTGTGTGTGTGTGTGTGTGGGGGGGGGGGGGGATCACACACAATCTCCCATTCTAAGCTCCAAGCTCACAATTTTGGCTTCAGATCTTGCCATGGCTACCCATTGCTCATTCGCTTTGCTACCAAGATCTACCAATACCCACACAATGGGCCTTGATTTTGATATTGGCTACTGATTCTCCTGCATCTTCAAGCTCAGAGATTTTATTTGTGCATCCTCTATTTCAACAGAAATGCCAAGCTACCTCTCAAGATTCCCTTGAACCTCAAGAGGGGGCTGCGCACGCGGTGTGCTCCGAGATCCACGATTCACCCGGATCTCCTCCGATCCGGTTTCGTCGTTCCGGATTTGTTGTCTCCAAGCTCAAGTCGAGCTTGATTGCTTTTGTGTCTCGTCGGGAAGCCATCATGCACGCGGATCGCCAAGCCATAGCTATGATATCAGTTTAAGAGTGCGTGTTCACGGATGCGTACGTACATGGTGCGGTTGATAGGAGCGAGGCTATGGTGGATGCAGACGGTGAGGTGCCATGACAAGGTGTAGGGCACAAAGAAATGAGAGAGAGAGAGAGAGAGAGAGAGAGAGAGAGAGAGCTCTCCACATCAACAAATACAAAAAACAATAACCCTATGATTTTATTTCTTTTGTCACTTACAACATAAAGCAATGCGAACTGGTAAACATGACTAAAGCTTTCTTGCATGCCATAAGGGCTTGTTCCCACGGACTGACACCAAGATAACTAAACGAGGGCTTGAACCCAACAATCCCCCCCTCAAGCCCGAACTAAACAGACACTCATGATACCTCGAGTTTTTGGTGTACTCGTCAACCGTGAGTTTTAGGTTCTCTCACAACCAAGGATTTTTGGTGTATCAATAACCTGGTGCTAGGTCAGTAAACCGCCCTTGAATAGATAGAGTGTAGGCCAAATATTTAGCTACCAAAAAATGGAGTTTTTGGTTCACTACCAAACCTTGGGTTTAAGGTGTACCCAGTAACCTCATGAGAAGCGGGACAAAAATGGACCGAGAACAAATATTTTTGGGAGGTCTTACCACTTATGTGTGACAGTTTTAATCCGTACAAGTTTTTATCATGGCATGAGTGACATATGATGAGAGAAAACAAGGTTTTGATTGATTTTGTTAACAAAAGATAAACTTTGAACAAAACTATTACACTCAATTGGTAAAAATAGTTTGTGAAGTTGTGCAGATGTTGATGGATCAAGTACTCGAAGAAAATTGTCGAAAAAACAAAATAAAAATCATTAGTGGATGTCTTTCTACCGTTTTGATTTTGGATGCCACTTTATTCTGCTGTATAAATGGACAGGTGAATCGAATGAACAAAATACGAAATGACCATCTCTAGCTCAAGCGTTTGCCCTTCTAACAAAAGAATATCAACTATTTGCTCATCATCAAAGGTAATGAATCCAAAACCCCGAGATCTCCCAGTACCATGCTCTAGCATGATTTGGTTCTCAACAACTTTGCCAAATTGTGAAAAGTTGCTCTTGAATTCCCCTTCAATTACGGATGGAAGAAGACCACCCACAAATATCTTTTTGGTTCTTGACCCTTTCACCATGCTTTCCCCGGGAATCGACCTCTTAATTAGAAGCCTAAGACCAAATAAGGTGCCCACTTTAAATAAAGTGTGAACACAAAAACTAAAATGAGCTCTGTCAATGGTAGCGCAGACAGTCGACGGCATCGAGATGACGGATTGGCTTCACAGCGGGCTAAGGATGCTGAGTTAGGAGACCCTCTAGTGTAGGAAGTTCACCAGGATGCAAAAGCGACCCTGTTGATGCCGAGTTTTCTTATTTTGCTGCAAGTCGACAGCCGGCTTGTTCCCTCTCCAGGCAGCAGTTCTCGCGCACTGGGTGGAGCCGAGACCGGGCAGTTCTGATACCAGTGATAGGAGCGAGGCTATGGTGGATGCAGATGGTGAGGTGCCATGACAAGGTGCATGGCGCAAAGAGAGAGAGAGAGAGAGAGAGAGAGAGAGAGAGAGAGAGCTCGACACAGCAACAAATACAAAAAACAATAACGCTATGATTTTATTTATTTTGTTACTTACAATATAAAGCAATGCGTGCCATGCAAACTGATAAACATGACTAAAGCTTTCATGCATGCCATAAGGGCTTGTTCCCACGGACTGACACCAAAATAATTGAACGGGGGCTTGAACCCAATAGCGGTGCGTGCGTGCGAGAAGGGGAACAGGAGAGTATAGACATTGTGCGATGGAGTAGGGCTCAAATGAGCTACTCCTTATTCTTGGTATATGTACAAGAATAAGGTGAATAGTGGACAAGTGCCCATAGCCTAGGTGACCGGGCAAGGCATAGATCCCTTTACCCCAACATGGAGAGAGTGTGGATTGGTTTAAAGTGTAAGAAAGGTATATAAAATGAGGGACAGAGAGTGAAACTTTTGAGAGACGTGGGTTAGAAAAAGATGAGAGAAGCAAAATAGGGGGAGAAAGAGATAGAGGGAGTTCTAGAGGGGGTTGCATTGAGAGAGAGAGAGAGAGAGAGAGAGAGAGAGAGAGAGAGAGAGATTGGGGATTACACAAGGGAGGGAGGGGGGAAGAGTGGAAAGAAGCAAGTGAATTAAAGATGTAGAGGCAAGGGGAGGGAGAGATATGTAATGGGTGCAGGACGAGGAGATGAGATCGATGGGGGGATGTGCACACATACACACACATAGAAACAGAGAGAGAGAGAGAGAGAGAGAGAGAGAGAGAGAGAGAGTGGTTGAAAGGGAGGGAAGAACTTAGTAGTGAGAAAGAGACGTGGAAGCAAGAGGAGGGACACAACACAAGAGGCAAGTAGTGGGCGAAGGAGAGGGGGTAGGTGGAGGTGGTGGAGGAGGAGAGTGGGTGGCTTTAATGGCCAAGGAGGGTGGCAGTAGTGGTGCCCCCCCCCACCCAATTTTTTAAAAAAAACAAAAAAGCTCATTCCATATTCTAACTCTTCGTTTCAAGTTATTAAACTAAAAATATATTAAAATGTGGATTATGCTACCACATTAACTCTCCATTGAACCATAGGAGGAAAGAGGAGCCCCAAATCTAGAGAAGAATGGTACATGAGTTAGAGCTAAAGTAAATGCTAGCTATAAAAAAGAAACATTACAACAAAGCCAAAAAAGCAAGACTTTAAACCTAATTGAGCTCAAGCTCTAAAGTAGAGATTATTTGATGCAAAGAAACATTACAACAAAGCAAGACTTTAAACCTAATTGAGCTCAAGCGCTAAAGTAGAAATTATTTGATGCAAAGAAACATTACAGTTGCTAAAGTTTATGCATTACAAGTGAATGCCCAATGTGATCTCGTTAGTTATTTGTTTCCCATCAACATATTGAAATGCAACTAACAAGGGAGTGGAGGAGGATGGTTAAGGAGCGAGCTCAACGAAGCGAGCTTTGGAGCGAGCTTTTTTTTTTTTTTCATCCCACCACCACTACCTCCCATTGCCGCCCCTTAGCAACCATCACCATCCACCACCCTAGCCCACCGCTGGTGGTTAGTGGTGCTAACTTACTACCACCATGTGCCACCCCTACTCCTAACACCACCGCCCATTGTCGCCCCTCCCTCCAGTGGAGTAGCCAAAGATCTCCTCTCTCTCTCTCTCTCTCTCTCTCTCTCTCTCTCTCTCTCCCCACCCCTCTCTCGTGTTGTCTTCCCTCTGTGCGTGTGTGTCTTTCTCGCCCGCCACCCCTCTCTCTCTCTCGTTGTCTCCCCCTCCCACCCCCTACCCCCTCCCCTCCTCTCTCTCTCTCTCTCTCTCTCTCTCTCCCTTCCCTTCCCTTCCCTCCCCTCCCTTCCTGGAGTGAGCTCCACCCCTCTCTCCCCCATGTCTTCTCTCTCTCTCTCTCTCTCTCTCTCTCTCTCTCTCTCTCTCTACTTTTCAATAATGTTAAAATTATCCTCTTTCTCTCTGTCTCTCTAAAAAAACCTAAAACATTAGCGATTTTGCTAGTGCCTTTGGTTTTTTTTTTTTAAATCAGACCCTCTCACCGCTCCCCTTCTCTATCTCTCATGATCCCTCCAACCCATTCCCTCTCTTGTCCCATGTTCTCTCTCTCTCTCTCTCTCTCTCTCTCTATCTCTCTCTCTCTCTCTCTCTCTCTCTCTCTAAAAACGCAGCCGTTTTTTGACCTAGTAGATAGCAGTCCACTCTTTTGATCATAACTTCTTCATCCGAACTCCGATTTGGGTGATCTATAGCCTCAATCGAAGAGCACGAAGTCCTCTACGCATTGATGTAAAGACAGAAGTTTTCAGAGTTATGGAAGGCGTTTCTGTAGCAGCATTTTCGAAGTGAACAGGTTCAACAAAATTGATTCTCATCTCCTATTTTACATACAATGTCTTCCGGCACTCGCAAGGGTTCTTCTTCTTCAACAAGGTCCACAACCATTGTGGAAAGTGATCCAAAATCTCCTAAGTGTGGAGATAGCAACACAACCACCCAACCAACGACATCGGAAACAATGATCATGGCGTACTTGGTATCATTGCAAGAGATCGTAAACAAACAAGGCGAAGACTTACGAGCACTTGCAATGGAGAATGGCACACTAAGGGTACTTGTGGTTGACAATGAGAATCTCAAGAGGACACTTGAGATGCAAACAACACGTTTGATGCAACTTGAAGAGGAAGTCAAGGAATGTAAACGCTCTCTTGTGGACTTGAATGCTTTGAAGGAGCAGATGAACAAAGTAGAGCATGACCATGTATTGAAAGAGGAGAAATTTGACACTATGAGCCGGGATGTATGCAACATGAAAAATTTATGCACAAACAAGTCTTGGGCTGATGTATGTGGTAGCAATGTGGTTTCTAATTCCTCACTCATGCAAGCTATGGTGCAAACAAAGAATGTTGAGAATGTGGATGTGGAGGAGTTGAAGGAACGGGAGCGACGTTCCAAGAACATTGTTATTCGTGGAATTCCCGAAGAGAAGTTAGAGACGCCTCCTTCTCTTGCCATTGTTATTGAAGATTTCTTCAAAACCCACTTTGGCGTGCCCGGAGTTATGGTCTATGGAGCACATAGAGTGGGGAATCAAGGAGCTCCTCACTCGGGAGAACGGCCAATTGTATGCACCATGCCGGATGAAACCAAGCGAAAGATTATCCTTGATAATAGTTGGCTCTATTTGAGGGATACAAAATGTTTTGTATGTGAAGATCGCACTATTAAGCAACAAAATATGTGTCGCAAGGCATATGAGAAAAAGAATAATAAAAACAAGGAGATCTCTCATGAAGAAATGTGCGCAAGGAGGAGGCAAGTCTCTCAAGCAAATAGGGATGCGTGACCTATGAGACCGAGTTACAATTGAAAATATGCTTTTGAAATTGTAATGGATACCCATGGAATGCGGGGGTTGGCATTGATGAACTAACAAGCAAAGCCGATGTTGTACTTCTTGTTGAAACTTGGGAGCATGATACACAAAGGATTAACGGCTTGGAGGATTACAATGTACATTCATTGATGTGGTCAAAGAATCTCAAGCAACGAAGAGGACAAGGAGGGTTAGCATGTATGGTTAAGAAAGGATTGGAAGATTTTGTATCAATTGTGAAAGATGACAAGTACAAACGTTATGTATGGCTGAAAATTATGACACCAAAAAGAGCACCCATTTTTGTAGCCGGTTGCTACATTCCTCATCATGATTCTCCCTTTTATGCTTGCATAGATAGAGATCAACCATTTTCTGATTTGGAAGAGGACATTGCTTATTTCAAAGGTGAAGGTGATGTTATTGTATTTGGGGATATGAATGCTCGCACAAAAACATTGCAACATGATACTCAACAATTTGATATGCCATACATTTCAAGGGAGTTGGAGGAAGTTCACTTGTATGATCGTACTTCAATGGATGAAAAAGAGCCGGATCACTATGGAAAGTTACTTTTACACATGTGTAATAGCACGGGTATGCTCATTGCCAATGGTGTATCTTTGTGGAGTGGAACCAATGGATTTACATGTAGGAGACATAATGGGGATAGTGTGATTGACTATATGCTACTCTCTGAAGCCATCATGTATCGCATAAAGAGTTTTATGTTTGGTCAATGGACCCCGGAATCCGACCATCGCACCTTATGTATTGACCTTTCATGTGGAGAAGCAACTAAGCATGATAATCTCAGCCAAAGGAAAGAGAAGTTATCACTATGTATGGATTTCAAACGGGCACCAATGTACATTGAAATGGTTGAGCAAAAATTATGGATGACAAAGCTTCAATGTGATACACCATTGGAAACTAAATGGGAAGTTTTCAAGAAAGCTATTTGTTCTTGTGCGGAAGAATGCTTTGCCATAAAGCATCTCCATGGTATCAACAAAGATAAATCACACAAAAGGTGGTTTGATAAAGAATGTCAAGATGCTCGAAAGTCCTTGATAAAGCTTGATGCAACTATGGACAAAGACAACTATCAAAGTCATTTGCATACATACAAGGCATTGATTCAAAAGAAGAGAAGAAGATGGGAAGTAAAGCAACAAGAATTTCAAGTCCAAGAAAAGGCACATGCATGTGGAAGATTTTGGAGAAACTTGAGAGGCAAGCGGGTTGAGAATTTTGGTAACTTGAGTCTAGTGGATATGTACACACATTGTAGGCAATTATATGAGCAAGCAAATACTGAAAAAATGCCATTTTATGGTTCACTCCCATGTATGCCGTCTTTTTTTACTATTGAGGATGTATGCGGTGGGCTTGAAAAGTTGGCCACTTGCAAAGCGGGAGATCTTCAAGGTATCAAGCCGGAGATGATCAAATGGACGGGAGATTTACCCATGAGTGGATGTGTGATATGTTCAACCTTGCACTTCAACATGGTATGCCTTATGATTGGAGTACTAATTGGGTTAAGCCTTTGCATAAAGGAGGGGATGTAAAGAATGTAAGCAACTACCGGACTATAATGATTGGGTCTCTTATGGCAAAGTTGTTTGGGTGCATAATGGAGATGAAATTGAGTGATTGGACTGAAGAGAATGACAAGCGGGTTTTCGTCGATGCCATAGCACCATTGATCATCTTGTCACTCTTCGTGTTCTCATGGAGGAAAGTCGGTTGAAAGGCAAGCGATTGTATTGTTGTTTTGTGGACTTTAAGAAAGCCTTTGATATGATTCCACGTAACAATTTGTGGAGAAGGATGGAAGAACTCCAAGTGCCAAGTGAGTTTATGCTTGCGGTTTCTCGAATCTATGAGAAGGTGATTTGTCAATTGCGCATGGGAAGAGAAATTTTTTGTAAGCACTATTGGGGTTAAACAAGGATGTCCATTGTCACCAACTCTCTTTGGTCTATGCATCGATCAATTGGAACAAATGGTACTTGACTTTATGCAAGAAGAAGGCATTGAAGAGGTCACTATTTGCAATGCGGTAATCATGCTTTTGTTGTATGTGGATGATGTAGTGCTTTTAGCACACACTTTAGAAGATGCACAAAAGCTTATGGTTGTCCTTGAGAACTTTTGCTTGCATAGTGGGTTGATTGTAAATGAATCCAAAACAAAGGTTATGCTTGTGAAAACCAACCATAAGGAGAAGCCATGCATTGTGTACAACAACGAGACACTTGAAGTTGTTGAGAGCTTTAAGTACCTTGGCCTTGAGGTTCCATCCAATCACAAGTGGCATGAATGTGCTATGCGTCGTTTGGAAGCGGGAAAGAGAGCATATTATGCATTTGAGAACATGTATAATGCGGGAAACATCAAGTGTTGGGTTCTCAAGAAGTATCTCTTTGATGCATTGGTGACACCGGTTCTTCTTTATGGAGTTGAAGTGTGGGGCGGGAGCATCTCAAAGTTTACTTGGAAAGAGTTTGAGAATGTCCAAAAGCGTTTTCTTACAAACTTTCTCCAAGTTAAGACACAAACACCATATATGCTCCTACTTCTTGAGTCGGGATCTCTTCCAATTGAGGTTATGGGCATGGAAAGGGTTGTGGAGTACATGATAAAGATGCGTCAAAACCCCTCACATCGACTTCCTACAATTGCATGGGAAGCAAGCAAAAAAGTTCAAAAGACGCATAAAAGCAAGATCTTGAGCACGGGATGGATGCAAGACATAAAGAAGTGGTTTGGGAGATGGGATGCATTACACTTGCTACATGATGCTTCAATTGACTCTCAAGTGAATGAAGTTTTTCTACAACGCCAATGTATTACGGCTGCAAAAAAGTTCAAAAGACGCATAAAAGCAAGATCTTGAGCACGGGATGGATGCAAGACATAAAGAAGTGGTTTGGGAGATGGGATGCATTACACTTGCTACATGATGCTTCAATTGACTCTCAAGTGAATGAAGTTTTTCTACAACGCCAATGTATTACGGCTTGGGAGAAATCCGGTGGGTCACGCTTCATACATTACACCACCTATATTGCCCCCAACTACAAAACCATGTTCTTCGCTGAGAGAGGAAACCGTACTCACACTTACATGCTTGAGCCTATTCCCTTGTCCGCGATACGCACTATCGCAGCAATTCGGCTTAGCTCCCATTTCCTTCGATGCGAGATAGGGCGTTGGGGCAATGGAGAAGAGTCAAATCGATTGTGCACATTATGCTCACTGCAAGTTCGTGAGTCTGAGTACCACACACTACTAGAGTGCTCAGCTTTTGATCACATCCGAACTTGCTTCTCTCACATTTTCAGCCATAACTTAGACCTACACACTTTGCTCTCCCAGCCAACTCTCATCACTACAATTTTGGAGCATCGAGAGTCATTCATCAGCCATTCACATACTACATCACATGTAACTTTGGTCCCATAGGTCATATTTGACCTCCGAGGACGATAATAAAATCTATCTATCTATCTATCTCTCCATCTCCAGCCCACGTCTTTCCTCTCTCTGGCCCCCACCTCTTGCTCTGCGTCCGCCCCTCCCTCTTTTCTAGCTCCGATCCTCCCCCCCCCTTCTCTCTTTATCTCTCTCTCTCTCTCTCTCTCTCTCTCTCTCTATATATATATATATATACGTCCTCCTATCTTGCTCTCTCTCTCTCTCTCTCTCTCTCTCTCTCTCTCTGTGCCCCCCTCCACTTGCCACCCCTCTCCCCATCCCCTATTCCCATTCTCTCTCTTTACTCCCACCACATCACACCTCGAGTCCCTCCAACCCTAGAGAGAAATGAAACGAAATGGAATGAATTGTTATTTTAGCTAAAATGGAATGAAATGCTATAGTAAGAATTTTCATAAGGTAAAAATGACATATGAGACCAAACTGATACAGTCTTGGTGGATATAATATAATGCATGGGTACGAAGGAAAATGAGAGAGAAAGAGGGGGGAGGGGAGGGGAGGGGAGGGGAGGAGAGAGAGAGAGAGAGAGAGAGAGAGAGAGAGAGAGAGAGAGAGAGAGGGGAAGGGAGGGGCCAACGGGGGAGGGAGAGGTAGATAGATAGATTTTATATCGTCCTCGGACGTCAAATATGACATATGGGACCAAAATTACATGTGATGTAGTATTTGTGTCGTTGATGAGTGATTCTTGATAGTCCAAAATTGTGGTGATGAGAGTCGCAATGGAGAGCCCACACTATGGCTGGGAGAGGAAAGTGTGCAGGTCTAGGTCATGGCTGAAAATGTGAAGGAAGTAAGTTTACATGTGACCAAAAGCTGAGCACTCTAGAAGTGTGGTCCTCAGACTCTCTAACTTGAAGTGAAAAGGAGAGAGAGAGAGAGAGAGAGAGAGAGAGAGAGAGAGAGAGAGAGAGAGAGAGAGAGGCCCAGGGGGGGGGGGGATTGTGAGAGGGGGAGAGTGGAGTATAGTTTTTTTTTTAAAGGGAAAGAAAGGGAGTGCAAGGGGTGCTTAGGCCCCCCCAAAAAAAAAACCATCCAAAGCAATAGCCATATCGCTATTAGAGTGCAAGGGGTGCTTAGGCCAAAAAAAAAAAAAAAAACCATCCAAAGCAATAGCGATATGGCACTCCACTCTCCCCCTCTCACAATCCTACACTCCACTCTCCCCCTCTCACAATCCCCCCCCTCGTGTGCCCAACCCTAGCCCTTCCCTTGCGGACCCCTCTCCCCCCCCTCTCTCTCTCTCTCTCTCTCTCTCTCTCTCTCTCTCTCTCTCTCTCTCTCACACACACACACACAAACACACACACACACACATTTTATTTTGTACCTAGACATTGTATTAGTTCCACCAAGAATGTATCAGTTTGGTCACATGGGTCATTTTGGCCTTTTGAAGACAGTTAATATAGCATTTCATTTCATTTCTCATTGGGATTGGAGGGACTCAATAGACAGTGTGATAGGAGGCAAAGAAAGAAAAAAGGAAGATGCAGTGGGAGAGAGATCAATAGAGAGAGAGAGAGAGAGAGAGAGAGAGAGAGAGAGAGAAGGGGGCAACAAAATTGTGAGGGAGAGAGGTGAAGTGTATTGTTTTTTTTTTTTTTTTTTAAAAAAGAAAGACGGCCTCACCCCCTGTACAACCCCCCCACCCCCCCCCGACGCTCCCTCTCTTTCTCTCTCCCAGTCTCCTACTCTCTCTCTCCGCGTGCCACCCCTCTTCTCTTTATCTCTCTCTCCCTCCCAATGCCCTCCCTCTCTCTTCCCCTCCCGCTATCACTCTCTCTTTCTCTCCCCCTCTCTCCCTCTTTTACAAAAAAGGGAGGCACTAGAGATACTACTAGTGCTTTGTTTATTTTAAATAGCTCTCTCCACCCTCCGTCCCTCTCTCTCTCTACCCTTGCCACCCTTCCCTCTCATCCTAGTGTGTGTGTGTGTGTGTGTGTGTGTGTGTGTGTGAGAGAGAGAGAGAGAGAGAGAGAGAGAGAGAGAGAGAGAGAGAGAGTCTACCCTTGCCACCCTTCCCTCTCGTCCTAGTGTGTGTGTGTGTGTGTGTGTGTGTGTGTGTGAGAGAGAGAGAGAGAGAGAGAGAGAGAGAGAGAGAGAGAGTCTACCCTTGCCACCCTTCCCTCTCGTCCTAGTGTGTGTGTGTGTGTGTGAGAGAGAGAGAGAGAGAGAGAGAGAGAGAGAGAGAGAGACATGGGGGGCAGAGGGGTGGAGCTCACTCCAGGAAGGGAGGGAAGGCAAGGGGGGGAGAGAGAGAGTGGGGGGGATAGGGAGAGGGGTTATAGAGTGACTAAGAAGAGAGAGAGAGGAAGAAGGGAGTAGGAGATAGGAGAACTTTAGGGAAGAGATGGTGGTTTCTAGAGGAGGAGCTGGAGGAAGGGAAGGTGGTTAGAGGAGTAGATGGAGAGAGGAGGTGGAGGAGAGGAAGGATTTTGGAAGAGGAGGCTGAGGAAGCACATGGGCGGCAAGAGGAGGAAGGGGAGGTAGGGAGGGCGGCACTCAAAAAAAAAAAGCTCGCTCCGTTGAGCTCGCTCGAAGACCTAACTCGGAGTGGAGGAGGGGCGGCATTTTATACAATGCATTTTGAAGTGCATACTAGACTTTAGGGTAACATGTATCTTAATACATTTATTGATTGGGGTGTGAGTAGCGTAGGCAATGTAGGCCATTGCAAGAACACTCATGAAGGAATTTTCTTTTGTAGTTTAGACTTTAAGAACTACCAGTGAAATGTGGTCAAAGCTCATTGGAATATGAAAAGCACGTTGATCAGTATTCAATTAGTGGCCTTGGTACTTATGAAGTTGCTTGAGGAGTACGAGATGGTGACAGGGCAATATGCTTTCAAATCATGAAGGAAAAGCTAGAATTTGATGATCTTAGCTCTTTTCTTATCGAGGAGGAAGCTGTCGTAGTCTCCAGGGCAAGGTTAGTTTTTTGTGTAAAAGTAGAGAGGCACTTGCTACTTCAAAAACTACAAAGAAGTGTAAGAGCCATAGTTATAACAATTGAAATCGTGGTCATTTGTATTGAAATTGCAAATCCAAAGGCAAAGATAAAATCTTAACAAAGGACAAGCTTTTGATGAGGATAGCAATGACAGTGATTTTGCCAAGGACTCGATGGAGCTTGCCAGTATGGCATAGACAAATAGCATTGGCAATAACTCAAGGTTGCTAGTTCGGTGGTGGTAGCCGCACCATGCCTTCGAGAGAGGCACTTGAGTGACTAAGAAGGGCAAATGGAGCTCCCAATACTGGATTTGAGCGAGTGTATCAGAGGGTGTTTGAACCTATGTACCAAAGGTCAAGGCACATTGCATTTAGCAAGGAACCAACACGATGTATACAAAACACTCTGGATGTAGTGCACACAATCCGTTGTTGTTGGTCGGATCATGGACAAGGTGTGTTCCAAAGTCCATTATCTTGTAAAATCTTGGATGTGATGTGTTCACAATTCATTCTTGGATGTACTGTCTACAATTCAACTTTCTACGAGGAAAATGGTGCTCAAGATGGCACGCTTTTCAAGTGACAAGTTGGTGGTTGCAAATGTGAGGTGTATCTAGTAGTGGACCACGTATGGGGTGTCCATGGTAGCTTCTTTATACTTGGTCTTCCTATATATATCCACTATGAGACGTAGAGAGGGTGTTAAAGTTTATGTGAGGTGTATCTAGTAGTGGACCACGTATGGGGTGTCCATGGTAGCTTCTTTATACTTGGTCTTCCTATATATATTCACTATGAGCCGTAGAGAGGGTGTTAAAGTTTATGCATCTCAAGTGAATGCCCAAGGTGATCCCGTTAGTTATTTGTCTTTTAGGTATTTATTTTACTTTTTTTAGCAACACACACATATTATTTTACTTATTTGACATGATTATGGGTAGGGCAATTTATCAATGTGGGGTACTTAAGTTCCCAAATTTCTATGAAGGCACCTATGTCCCCATTGTATAATCTCTAATTCATTGCCAAGTTGGTTGGTTCAACAAACTCTCACTCTCTCTCTCTCTCTCTCTCTCTCTCTCTCTCTCGTGCATTCTCTCCCTAACTCTACGCTTTCGTATTGTTGACTTTGATAATAACAAGGCCAACTAAGCAAAGACTTTCAAACTAAGAGCACCTTCCCATAGACCCTCTAGAGGTGCTTTTTGTTCTTCTAGAGGCGGTTTTGGTTGGCCCTCTAATCTTGAACGTCAACCCCATTGGGCATACACATACACATTAGTCCTGAGAATTTGCGAATAAAAACACCTTGCACTTGGAAGGTGGTTGAGCTCAGTAAGAAGAAACGCTTCTATAACAGGCAACCATCGATCGACTGGGAGCCTGCAACAAATTTTTTTGACCGGAACGTCTTGAAAATGGACAAAGGCGTAAGAAAATTTCTGCTTGAATGATTATATGGGATTGCCATCTTGGACCTCTTACTTATTAGGCTAAATACACCGAATACATGCCTGCCCGTCCTGTTTGGGGACATGCGGGCATGCATTACACACCACCAATGATACATTTTCAAAAAGCATCTAACTTTCCAATAGCCCCATCGTAGTGGTTCGACATCTGTTTTTGGGTGAGTTGGTAGAAACTCAACCCCCACATGAGCTTGGACAAGGGGTAGAGGCTATCCAAGTTGTTGGCTTCGGCCCTTTTTGTGCAGCGTATCCCCCTTGCCTCGTGACTAAATGGAACGGGGTCTTGAATGAAGACCCAGCCATGGGATCGACGGTGGACGACGAGGATCTCGAGGAGATCTGACGACGAAAAAAAAAAGACGACGTGTTGTCCCCGGATTAGAATCTAGACAGGCGTTGTGGCAGCCGAATGTGCTAACCGTGCGTGCACATTGATTTCGTTGAAATGGGTGTGTGTTTACACTTACTTATGCTTGTCTGAGTTTACTCTTTGGATATCCAAGTTTACAAAATTTGTTCGAGTTTACTTTTTAAAAATCGAATAGCGCTGTGTGCCTCTGGTTTTGTGCCTAAAGTTCTCTTCCGTGGATCCTATGACGGGGTCTTCATTCAAGACCCGTGTTCTTTAGTCCTGAGGTGGCCTTGGCCTCTACTTATGCACGCCCAACCTTGTGACCAAAGGTTACCAGACTGAGAGGCGCCGAGTGGCCAACCCGACCACTTTGTGTGAGTTCAAACCCTAGCACTTCGAGTACGATAGAATTTCATTGCGACGTGCAGGACGTTTGGAGCTCTCACTAGGGTAAGAGAGGTGCTGTGAGGTTTTCGCCATGGGCAAGGAGGGGAAGAAGAGGAAAGCGCAGCAGACAGAAGAGAGCACCCCGGATTTCTCTCTCTCAGAAGAAGACATTGCCGGGCTTGCAGAAACTCTCAGCAAGGAGCAGCTTGTTGGTATCTTGAAAGAGGCGGCACTCTCGTATACAGACATACGATCGAAGCTTCAGAGTGCTGCGGATGAAGATCCCGCCGCCCGAAAGCTCTTTGTGCGAGGCCTCAGCTGGTCTACAGAGAAAGACGGCCTCAAGAAGGCGTTTGAGGAGTATGGTGCTGTGAAGGACGCTACTGTGATTGTGGAGAAAAGCACTGGTAAGAGTAAGGGTTACGGGTTTGTCACTTTCAGGCACAGAGATGCTGCTTTACGTGCTCTCAAGGAACCCAACAAGAAGATTGAAGGCCGCAACACAGTGTGCAACCTCTCAGGTGCTCGTGAGGCTGAGAATGCTGCAATTGCCGCTTCCGCCCCTCCTCTTCTTCAGGTAAGCCCAGAAACTGTCGCCTCTTCTCGCAAAATATATGTGGGAAATGTCCCCAAGAATATACAGATGTCCACTTTGAAGAATTTCTTCTCTCAATATGGAGAAATTGAGGAGGGCCCTCTAGGTTTTGACAAGAAGACAGGGAAATGCAAAGGGTACTCTCTAATTGTTTACAAGTCACACGATTCGGTGAGAAAGTGTTTGCAGGAACCGACTAAAACTATTGATGGGCAGAAGGTGCAGTGCAAACTGGCTGATACTCAGAAGAATAAAGAGGATAGAGCATATCCAGGCCCTTCTAACTTGGGGTACGAGGTAACAAACCCAGCTCTTATTGCGTCACACAACCCTTCTTTTTTACAAGGTGGCTCCCACAGCTTTGGCCGGTTGCCTTCTGAGCTTTCTTCTCTACATGGAATGGAAGCTCTAATGCCACACACTGCAACGTTGCTGGGACGTGAGTCTGCTCTTACTGCTGGTTCCTTGTCTTCCATTTATGGACTCCCGCTTAGTAACTCCCTCTCCAGTACTCACCAGTCTTTAGCTGCACTGCATGATGCACATGGCTTAGGGCTTTCCTCACTGCCTCGCAGCTCCTTTTATTAGTAAAAGAGATCTGACTTTATACTTTTGCCTTTGTCGGTTTGCCTTTGTCGGAACGGTTTATTTGCTCTGCTAGTTTTATCAAGTATTTCGACTTAAAACATCTAGTAGCAGGGATTTTATTCCACAGTTGAGAAGCAAATTATCAGTTTTTGCTTCTGTGGTGTAATGCCTTTTGTTAGGCTTTACACTGGTTGTGGACAGTTTGCTCCAGTTTTTTGTTTTTGGATACTTATTGATGGGGCATATTTGAATTGCATTAATGTTGTTCAGTAATGCAGTTCTTTATGTATGATAACGCGTCTTTGCTATCTGTGTATTGAACCCATGGTCGCGTATCCGCTGAGTGTTATTTGCTCAGTTTCTTGAGCAGGGTTTTACCTAGTTTACCATTTGGAACATGCCTTTTTAAAGTATTATTGCGTATTTGGCGATATTGTCTAGTCTGTTATCATAAGCTTATTCTGTATTGGCCTTCAGTATGATTGTGTTTGTGCTTTCTCTCTGGCCTGACAAAATAGGCCTTGGAGGAAAAGGGAGACAGGTGTACAATCGATGGCCTCATGTGAAGCATTTAAAGTTTCACTTGTTTTAGAAGGCCCTCAGAGGTCTTCACCTTATTATTTAACGGAGTAAGTTGCTTTGGTAGCAAATTATACACAGGTTGGTAAATGTTGCATACGATTGAGGGTGGTAGATGGCACTTTGAACCTGACTTATAACAAAGCAATGGCCAGTTGCGAGCCTATTGTTTTCCTAGGCTCCATGGAATCTCTGAACTAAAGATGAAAATCTTTGGGCATTGTGAGTGCTTTGCGTTTTCAAGGCAAGCAGCCTATCAAGGTAGATCCTTTCCCCAAAGTGTGGCAGTGGTGTGTTGGGGGTTTGTGACTAATTTTTAGTGAGGAGGTATGAAAACCTTGTCATGAATATGATCAGAAGCATGGTTTTTGTTTTTTTTTTTTGTAGTTTACTAGTCAATGCATCCTGGCCTTCTGCAGCGACTTGAACTCGTTTGATTTATGTATTAGTTGTCTTCTGGTTCCCAAGTGAATCTGATGGGTCAGAAGGGTTCTACTTCTGACTATCAGTTTCTTAGTATGTGCGGAAGATTGCAGCCTTGGCTAAAACTTCTGACATTCTAGCAACGCCTCTATTGTTTTTACGGAGTTGGCTCAGTAATGGACTCGTGCTACTGAGCTCTGCGTCTCTCATTTGTAAATTTAGTATATTTGCTCTTACTTGGTGAATACTATAGCCTTTATTATGGCTGAGTTTGCAGATTATCTTTACAGTCTGATCTTAACTCAGTCAGGAACTAACTGTGCTAGACTTACACCTATTCTTAGGCATTGCACCTACTCCTGGGTGTTGATTATGTGAGTTTGGATGCCAAATTTGTTGTCCAAAAGAGTCAGGATGATGTTTCTCGTCATATCTGAACAAGCAGTGAAGCTAAGGTCTTAAGTTGACAAAGTTTCAGGATTGAGTTGCTTTGAAGAAGCCACTAAATTTCTTCAAATTTTCAAGACTGTTTAATTCGGGTTGTGTACTATTCTTTTAGGCATTGCACTTGTAGAATCTGGCTGTAAAGCTTATAGCTTCAAAATTTTTTCCTTTTGTATATGGTTTTTGTTTTTTGTCCTTTACTTGGACGTATCTAAAGTGTACTTCTTGTCCTTGGAAAGCTTCTCTCATTTATTTTGTCTTCAATAGAAGCAATAGTTATCTACACAAAAGAGATGGTTTTCTTTATTCTCCACGGACCATCATAGGTTTTGTGTTTTGATTTGCTATTGTACTTTAGTATGAAAATTGAGTCTTCTTTGACTTGTTGAGGTTCTGTTGTTTTTGATTTTTGGTGCGGTCAGCTCTTGCCTATGTTAGAAAACATTAGGAGTGCATGCCAATTGCGAGGCCCCATGCTTGGCTTGCCCTTGCCCGGCCTGCCCTTGCCCTTGCCCTTACCATTGTGTGCATCTAAGATGGATTTGTCATAACTGAAGATGGGTTTGTAGGAACTTGTTCTCATCTTACGAAGAGTGAAAGCCCTATGAAAATCTATACCTGCTTTTGTATTTGGTTATGCAACTGTGCTGTTCTCATTGTCATTTTAAATTAGTTCTGGGAAGTGTATGCTTTGGGATTCTGATTCAATTATCGAATTAAGGCATATGTATGAGGTGCCTGATGTATGGTGATGCGAGGACGTTGATGTGTATGACTGCTGTTATTGCAGGTATTTTTTGTATCTCTGGTCATGTGCATGATTCTCCTCACATTGTGTTAGTATGGTTGCTTTTCTCCGTGAATCTTCTAAGAGGCTATGGCAAGGCTTTACACACCATGGAGCCGCTTTTTGGCATTTTGTGTCGAATTTATGGGGATGTGTTGTATATTCCGTGTTTGTTATTGAAGTGCAGTGTTGTTGTCCTATGGGTGTGCAATTGCCAGTCTGACACAGATGTTGCAATGACTTCAATTGTCTCTCGAAGTGTTAAATGGCACTTTTGAGTTTGATTCATTGGTTGCAAGTGGATCATGGCATATTGGCCATTGTAGTTTGGTTATCAGATTTGTTTACATGGGGCAGATAAGCATGCTCCATGACAGCTAGCTTTACATCACTAAAATTGGGGATCAGTCTTTGCATTTCTGGTGAAGATTAATCCTTATCTTTATACTATTATCAGAAATAGATGAGCATTATCTATGGCCATAATAGGTTATGTAGGCTATTATTCAAAAAGCCTTCTATCACCAAGGTGGTGTAGCCCTGTCACTCTTTTCAATTACAAGCTTCCGACTCCGTGCCTAGTTCGGCCAGTTTCACTCCATGCTTATTAGCAAAGTAGATTGCTAGGCTTTAATATAAACTAGCCCTTCTACTGCCTTTTTGAACTAAAGGCTATTACGAATTGCGAATTCTTACAATGGAGAACATTAACTATGGTTGTGAAGGACTGCTCTCATTAAGGATGTGTAGATAGTAGCACAGACTCAAGGCTGAGAGATTTTGAAGCTCACTGAGAGAGAGAGAGAGAGAGAGAGAGAGAGAGAGAGAGAGGGGATTGTTCGATCAATCTATGCTGTCTGTTACCTTTTTCTTTGCCATCTACGGTAGGCCCTTTTCTTCCTCAGCATTAGCTATCTGCACAGTTGTACTTCTCATCGTTAACCTGGTTAAACAGAAGACTAATCGAGACGGTCAGCGGAAGATAGTGAAAAGTGCTCACTGTTGTGTGATGCGGTGGTGGAGGTGTTTAGAGGGCAGAAATGGGAGCCTATGCCTTAGGGTATGAGGCAATGTCAGCGGTTTTCAAAATGCGACGGCGCTTTCTGATTCATCGTGTGAGAAAAAGGGTCCCAATGGGCGGACACACCTGCCAGGTGAGATAAACACAGCAAAGATCGAGTGTTTTGAACCTGCACACCCACCAATCAGCTCTTGATGCATCATGCTAACCGTTCTGCCACTCGGCTAGTACTTAGTACTTAATCTGGGGGTGTCTGTATTGGGGGGTTCAACCCAATGGTTGTGGCCACAAAAAAAACATTTCTAAAAGAAGGATACCCACCTCTCACTAAAGCCTCAGACTTAGTGCTAGCCCAAGCATTCCAAGTTCCAGCTTCCCTCTCACCCTCGCCCACAGCAAGTGCTATATCAGCAGCAAACCAACCGCATCATCTTTGGTATCCCTTAGCCAACTCAAAGGCACCCAATAATCTACAAGTATCCAGAATATGTAGAGCCCCCTTGAGTCACGTCAATCTTACATGTCTCAAACAGTAGAGAGCAAGCGGCCGAGGTCTGCCACGAGGGCACAACGTCTACTCTTACATTGCCTCAAATCAGTTTTCTTTCACGTAGAAGAGAGATTAGTGCATATATGCGGCAGAGTCTTTTTGGGGGGTGGGGGGGTGGGGGGGAGAGAGAGAGAGAGTGATAATAAGATTATTATGGGAGAGAGAGAGAGTGATAATAAGATTATTATGGAAATCCCCTATTTTTAAAGAATTTATAAGAGTAAGGCTCTATGCAAAAGTTGGTGTGGTATGTTCTGTTACACCTTTCTATCAGACAATTTACAGTTAATTTTAATTCTCGAGGCTTTGTCCTATCATTTGAGACTTTCGATGCATCCAAAAGCTATTCTGTTGGTGGCAATGTGTGGTATGATTGGAAACTTGTAATTGCTACACATGAAAGTACCTACACGGATTAATGCAATGGTTGTACATTTGGAAACAAATAGCCAGGGCAAAGCTTAGCACACATTAATGTAAAAAGCTCCATTTCCAACTTCACATTGATATTGTTGAGAATAGTGAAGTCTGCAAACTGCAAATGATAAATAGCAAAGGTTACTATCCCTCGAATGCCAAGACAACTTTCCTGTGTGTTGTAGATTGGTGATTTCCCACCTATCTAGTATGGTTGATCACTGAGGAATAACCCCCCAACAGATTGAATATTTATCTTGCAGACTCAAAACTCATTACATTCTCTTCATCGAGCCTGAAATCAAATCTTTTGAAAAAGATTTGCCTTCTCTTTGGAGAACTCCATTGCCTATACATGGATTTTTTCTATTGCCTATACATGGCTGTATCTCAAGTGGTTAATTACCTTTAACCTCGCAATTTCATAACCTTCATGTGGTAGCTAATATTGCTGTAAATTGGTGAGTAGTCTCATAGCCATTGGAGCTCTGAGTTGAGAGAGTGAACATCATCTGCAACCACTTGTGGGTAGATTTTTGTTTGTTCCACTAGGGTAGAGAAGCTAGTTTAGAGGCACTCAAGAAAAGAATCGTAATTTTGGAGGGATAAAAATCGTTTATGATTGGTACTAGATTACCCACACTACCTCACACACATTATGCAAGGGGTGATTCGTAAAGTGGGTTGTAGCGTAGAGCCACAACTATAGCCCAAAAAGGTGCAGTTAGAAAAATTTATTGCTGGTAGCACAAAGCTTCGGTTGAGAAGAGGTTATGGGAGGGTGTAGAGGTCATGTTTGTGCAAAGTCTTTTTAGAGGGCTTGGGCTAGTTAGTGGCACGATCGGACATTGGGAGCACAAACAGCTTGCTATTCTACAATAGAATTGACATTGACTAATTGCTAGAAGTTGCCTTGATGCTACTTGTCAATTGTAGTATCAATAACAATGTGTCTCTTGCCTTTTCACACAGATCAAAACATTCATTCTTGATTCAAAGGATATTCTCTTAAGATAATGTGTGTGTGTGTGTCTCAAGGCGGTTGGCCTAGTGATAAAGGTGAGGGGCTCTAAGCGCACCCACTAGGGTTCAACCCTTGACACGTGGGTGTGGGAGAGTGGGAGCAATCCTGTAAATCTTCTTTGCGTACTTTATAAGGCTACTTTTATGGTCACAACACTACTGCTTAGACCACAACTTGTCACAACATTTGACTTTGGCTGAATGGCATTCCAACCTTTTGAAAGGCTCAAAAAACCATTAAAACAGGATTACATACCCATGTAATTGAGGGAGCGATAGCCTAGACCAATTACATATTGGTTATTAGGAGTAAGAGTGGTCAATTCATCAAAATTTAGGAAGGCAAGAAAAGCTTCACAACATGCATTGAGTCAAATCTAGAAAATGTTATTTGAAAATCCAAGGCTCATTTAAAAGAGGGCTACACATAGCAGGTAACACATACATCCCAAGTAACATAAGCATTGTGTCCTTAAAGCTGGCCCCTCTACAATAAGCCTCATTTATTGATAGGTTTCACAATAAGAAAATAAACAGAAAAATTGTTTGTAAGCCACTCACACCTTTGTGTGTGTGTGTGTGTGTGGGTGGGTGGGAGAGAGAGAGAGAGAGAGAGAGAGAGAGAGAGAGATTCACTACATCATATTTATGGATTTGCATATTGAAAGGAGGGCTATATACAACCCTCAACATTTGTAAGAGGGAAGGAAAATAAAAAAACAAGCACGAGACAACACAAGGCATGCTACACCTCACCCTCCAAGACCACCACCTATGTTAAACTCAATCGTGTCATTCAAGAATCCACCATTGTATGGATGGGTTCATAGAATGACCGAGTTTAGACAACCCTTGTGGTTTTCGCTAAACTAGACGCCATTCAAACTATGCACTCCCTTGTTGCCCACATTCTAGGTGGCGTGCTGACTTATGCCTAAGTGCTGACGTGTGTGTTCCAGGCTTAAAGCTTGTCCATGGGTGAGAGACTCTCTTCTCAACCAATGGGACGGAGGGAACACCTAACACACCCCGCTTTTTGTGAGAGAGTCCATCCACCCTTCGTGAGCCATGGTGTGTGAAACTGACATTGGACTTGCGTAGTCTCCTTGAATTTTGAGTGGAAAAGGTGAAAGCATCCCTAGTGCAATCTGAACTAAGCCTATATACATATCCTCCTTGAAGCTTATTACGCTTAAAGCCATCTTTTTTGATGGCTTTGTGTGAAAGATTTTCATCTCAAAATATTTCTTTTTTTTGGCTAATGCCATAAAAGCTTAAATGAAACTAAGGCACTGACTGACCTTTGGTCAAGCCTGTGAGGAAGGCACTGTGCCCATGTGCATGCATGTGGGAAGGGGAAGAGTAATTAGGGGAAATATCACACTAGAAGGAGAGTGCGTGCTTCCTTTTTTGTATATGTGAGAAGGGTAAAATAATGTTAGTGAGTTAGTAGATGGAGGGTGTTAGTCATGAGCAGGTGGTCACAGGCCTTTACTCAAACAATCTCCCACTTAAAGGCCAATGTGGTCGTAAGTGGCTATGACTAAAGTTAGTATGTACATCCATGAAGCTCGGGAGCTTCACCCTTGCACAAATTTGTTCACGCTACACATTAACTCGATGCAATGTGCAAACCGCTCCGTAGCTAAGCTCTTTGTAAGAGCATCCACTAGCTTGTCATTAGTGTGGACCTTGACAAGCTCCTATCGCTTATCCGTCAATGCATCTCGAATGAGATATTACCTCACCTCAATGTGTTTTGACTTGGAGTGAAACACAAGAATTCTTGCCAAAGCAATGACACTTTGTCTATCACAATGCAAAACCGGAACTTGTTGAATGTTTAAATCTCCCACCACTATTGGAGGACGTGTTTCACTACTATCCAATGTTGCTTGCCAGGATTAGCCATATACTGACTAACCACTCCCACTACAAATGCAATGTCTGGCCTCGTAGCTATCATAGCATACATAAGACTGCCTACATTTGAAGAATATGGCACACTTACCATTTCTTTGCGTACTTGATAAGGCTACTCTGTAATGGAAATGGCCTATGAACTTTGAGAATAGCGGAATTAAGAGAATTAGAGTGAGCATTTTTTTGAGACTACTTTGAGAACATAGAGGGTGAACATAATTAGCAGTAGCAACATAACCATAGTACTTAATTAACTTGGCATGAACAATACTTTTGCAAGAGAGATTTTAGAGAACTTGACAACAGTCGAGGACCTGACTTATGTGGAGCTAGTCCCCCCTCCAATAGGCTTTTGTATTCTAGATTCTCCCAACAAGAGAGACTGGGTACAATACAACCTTTGTGTTCCTTGTGACGTGGTGTAGGCTCTCAACTTCTCTACAAGCTTGGAGAAGGAGATGGAGCTATTGCACTTTGCAACTCACACAATGAAAGAGTGTGTGTGTGTGTGGGAGAGTATACCCCCCAAGCTAGATCCCTCCTTGCTTTGGTCGACCCCCTCTTCTAGCACTAGCTTGCACTTGATTGGACCTCCTCAAGCTTGGCCAATCACATGCTTAGTGCATATCAAGCAACAATGGTAGCATTAGGACAAGTGTCCTTACCCCTTTCAGCGAGAGGACGATAAATGCAAAAAACAATTAATTAAATTACCTAAATTATCATTGGACCCCTTGGAAGGACAACCAATAGGCTTTAGGCACCCTAGGAGGGCAACATGAAGAGGAGCTTGACAAGTGGCCTAGTTGCTTTCTTTATACTAAGCTTGCCTTGTGTGAGGGTGTATGTTCTCTCTCTAGCTCCTACAAAGAGGGCTTGCCCCCTCATGAGTAGGGATATGCTTTGAATTTTTGAACACCATAATCCCTCAAGCACCTTAGTCATGGAACACCTTAGTACATTAGTCATTAAGAACCTCAAGCACCTTAGTCAGCAAGCACGACAAGCACTTCAAGCTTGGGCGGGGTTCCCACCTGAAGCACAACCCTAGCTTGCATGAGGTCAAATGACTTTTAACACTAACCTTAGGAGGTCTTTAATGAAGCTAACCCTAAGGTCTTTATACTCCATTAGCTAGTCTTGGTCTTTGACATACCATCTCTCGTTTGGACCCCTTTTACCATTGGCCCCGTGTTGAGATAGATCCTTAAGCTAATGTCTATATTCTAACTGTGGTTTCCATTTATTCTCCCACATTAAATGATCAGTTTAATGTGAGAAAATCATTTGGGTTGGTTAGATATTAGATTTTATGACATACTCTTACGGTCACAACACTACTGCTTAGACCACAACTTGTCACAACATTTGACGTTGACTGAGTGACATTCCAACCTTTTGAAAGGTTAAAAAAACCGTTAAAACAAGATTACATATCCATGTAATTGAGGGAGTGATATACTAGACTAATTACATATTGGTTATTAGGAGTAGGAGTGATCAATCCATCAAAATTTAGGAAGTCAAGAAAAGCATCACAACATGCATTGAGTCAAAGCTAGAAAATGTTATTTGAAAATCCAAGGCTTATTGAAAAGAGAGCCACACATAGCAAGTAACACATACATCCCAAGCATCATAAGCATTGTGTTCTTAAAACTGGCCCCTCTATGATGAGCCTCTCACTTATTGATAGGTTTCACAAAAAGAAAAATTGTTGGTAAGCCACTCACACAACCTGTGTGTGTGTGTGTGTGTGTGTGAGAGAGAGAGAGAGAGAGAGAGAGAGAGAGAGAGAGAGAGAGAGAGAGAGAGAGATTCACTACAACATATTTATGGATTTGCAACATACTCAAAATCTCTTACTTAAAGGCCGATGTGGTCGTAAGTGGTTATGACTAAAGCTAGCATGTACATCCATGAAGCTCGGCAGCTTCACCCTTGTACAAATCTGTTCAGCCTACACTTATTAACTCGATGCAATGTGCAAACCGCTCCATAGCTAGGCTCTTTGTAAGAGCATCCACTAGCTTGTCATTAGTGTGGACCTTGACAAGCTCCTATCGCTTATCGGTCAATGCATCTCAAATGAGATGCTACCTCACCTCAATGTGTTTTGACTTGGAGTATTGAGGTTTTATCCAACGACTAGCCAGAAATGCATTAAACTTATGAAACATATACTCCCCCCCTCGATCTAAACGGAGGGTGCCTATAGTACATTTAGAGATATTTTTAGCCATAGCCAAAAATTATTTGAAGCACATAAACACTTTGGACTTAGCTTTAAGTGGATACACCCATGCATTCCTGGAGTAATCATCAACGAAAGTCACAAAGTAAAGGTAATTGCCCAAGGACAGAGTTTGCATAGTCTCACAAAGATCACTATGCATTCTACATGTGGCCCTAACTAAATCATCCTTTGGAAACTTTGAACATTGCATCTTACCCAAAATATAGCCTTCACAAAAATGCTTCACATGTGCTTCAAGAGGTGCAAATTTTTGCAAACGCAACAAACTAGCAAAATTCAAATGCCCAGAACATGCATGCCAAAGGTTTGCATCTAAAACAATTTTTGAATCCACAACTGCATTTGCAAATTTTTTCCCACACTTGTCATACAATGTGAGCTTATACATCCCACGGAATAAAATGCCAAATGCAACAATTTCATCACCAAAATTGAGATCATGAATTGTACATCTATCATCCACAAATTTCACAACAAGACCAAGTCTAGTAAGTGTAGATACAAATAAAAGATTCTTTTTGATCCTAGGTACATAAAGTGCATCAACTAGTGTGAAAGAACTGCCATTAGCAACAATAAGCGCAATCTTTCTAACTCCTTGGACCGAATAAGAGGCATTGTTGACACAAGTGATTGTATTTCCATGAGGGACAGCCTCTAGAGAGGTAAACAAGTCACTATGTGAGGTAATGTGCTTTGTAGCACCGCTGTCAAAGTACCACACATGTGAATCTATAGCAACTGACATACATGCATCATGAACAGAAGGATCATAAGTGCACCAAATTCCTAGTCTGGATCTACATCAATATCATAGTCTCCTTTCACAAAAGATTCTACAATAGTTCACTTGTAATAGAACCTGTCTCTTTCTTCTTGGCCTCTTTTGCCTTCAATTTAGGACACTGTTTGATCACGTGATCATTAGATTTTCAATAATGGCAACGCATCTTCTTTTTGCCCTTTTCACCAAAGTTCCCTGATGAGGTGCTACCAGTAGAAGTATGAGGAATAGGTGATTTGCCACTCGTTGAAGAACCATGAGAAGTGGCTAAATTGCAGTTACCACCTTTTCTTTGAGTAGTAATAGAAGCCTATTCAACTGCACGTTTTTTAGTCATGTTCTTTCTTAAAAGTGACTCCTACAACAACAATGTGCATAATGCGTCAAACTTGACAACATTAGGATTTCCTTGGGTCATAAGTCTCCGAGTACTAGCAAAAGTTTGGTAAGAATTTGGTGATGCATCAAGAACAATCTGCACAAGGGGACTGTCTGAAATGACTTTGCCAACAAAAATGAGTTGCTCATTTATATCCTTGATACCAGTAAGGAAAGTGTTCATGTCATCTTCCTCATGCATAATCTTTGATTCCAACTCTTTATGTAGCAATACAATTTTAGCCTCATTGAGATTTGCATAAAGAACAACCATAATATCCCAAGCCTGTATAGCTACTTTAGCCAAGAAAGATGTGAGGAGTAATAGTGCGCTTCACAAATAATGCAATGAATGCATGAGCTTGTGCATCTCTAATATCCCAACGAGCTTGTTCAACTATAGGGAAAATAGCTCTAGCAGCAACAATCGTGCCACCAAAACCTACAACATCCTCAACATCGCCTTTATCCACAAAACTTGGAAGTACATCAATGTTCTGCACAACATTCCAAAAGCCCTTTGACACAAGAACATGTTGCATCCTGTAAGCCCACATTGGGTAATTGTCCCCATCCAATTTATCCTCAGCAATAAACATCTTGAACATATTTGTATTGTTGTCAGCCATGGTGAGTGCTTGCACCCATTATCTTTTCTCCCAAATTTGCATCTAGTAGTACATAAAACAGGTAGTAATTTTGTGATTGGGTCTTGTTAAAGCTTGATTCTTAGCAAAAGAGGAAGGTTTAGCTTCTCTTCCGCCTTACTCACCACTCGAAATTCAAATCCGAATTCATGTTGGTACCTAAATTCTAGTGGGGCCTTCATTGTCACATAAAGTTGAGAAAGTGCATCTTACTCCTGTATTTCCTTACTATACAACAAACTTATCTCAATTCAAATAATTGACTAGTGATATTAGTTGGAAGAGGTCTAGTTTGTTAGGGTTGTTCCTAAAAAGGTTGTAGGGCCCCTATCTAGTATGCCCCAACGATTAAATTGTCTACCATAAAGGTTTTCCAAAAGCTAAAAAAAGTAGACATTTAGTAAATATGTCAATAACATCAGACTCTTGAGAGATCATCAACCTCAATTCAGACTTTGAAAGCCTATGGATAAACATCCATTCCACTTGTCAAGTTCCATCCAGGAAGACAAATTTTGTATTCCATTAACAAAGTGGTCAATCTACCTTGCCAATAATTGTTAAAGATGTGGAAGCATCAACTTGCAAAAACTTCCAAAACATTTAATCGAAGAGGAATAAAAAACACACGATCTATTTTAGATTTTAGTAGAATGAAAATGCCAAGACTTGCCAATAACTATTGAAGAAGTGGAAGCATCAACTTGCAAAAACTGCCAATAAATTTAACCGACGAGGAATAAAAAACACATGATCTATTCCAAATTTTAGCAGAATGAAAATGCCAAGACTTCGAGTGGATTAGCGACTGTAATAGAGATACCATATGACTTATCAATGTATATGTTGCTTTTAGGAGTTCAAAATGGGATGATATATATATACATACAACACCACAAGTTTCCACTACCTTTAGGAGCAATTAAATGTTATTTAGCAAAAATGATTACAATTCTTAATCAAAATTTTCGTAAAAGATACTAAAAAAAACCAACTCTCCACTAAACAACTATCTAGGTTTAGAAGGATAAGAAAGAAAAGTAACCATATCATGATGTGCAAGGTCCTATCTTAATACCTTATTGAAAGAGAAATGTCAATTTCAAGCTACACAATGTCTTAGCCAAGTATCAACAATATCTAAAGAGAATCTATCTTCAAACCAAATGATCAGTTAGCTCTATGGACATTGCTAGAGGCACTAAATTATGTAGCAACCAGGTTCCCAAAATTTCGGTGTAATTAGCCATATTGTTACCAAAGAGGTGATACAACTAATTATTGGTTTGGCAAATACTTATCGCTAGGCCATATATCTGTTCTTGGGCTACTAGAACTCACGCCAAAGTAAGTCAAAGTTGTAGCAACCAAGTAATGTGAAAAAAACAACCATCACATGATAGGTTAATTTTACTATTCTATTAAGATAAAATAACCAAGTGTTAAAATCCCAAATTACAGGTTGACAGTAAACCCACAACCTAAAAATCCTTATAGTCACCAAAGGAGGAATTCTCACTTGTATCGAAGCTATAAAATAATTCATCTTTCTCATCAACAAAAGAAAATTCATCAACTCCAAAATAGCGTGGTATTAAGCAAGAGGGAGGAAATTAACTTATCAACAATAAAACCTTTTTATCTAGAACAATAAAATTACAAATACTACTAGGTATCTCCTCATATGAGTAATGTCCTACAATTATATCTATATAGATCTTGAATAATGGCTTTACCTTAAACATTTTTATAACTCAATGAGCCAAAGAATTGCTTAACTCATTAATTAAGTTCATAATGTAGAGATCAAAAGGATAGTAAGCATTTTACATAACACGTGGTGTGCTTTGTCCTCAATAGTCCCAAAAATTTAGACCAAATCATAAGTTACCAAGAGGCAATTCAGTTATTCAAGTAATCAGTTTAAATAATCTAGTGATCATTTTTTTATAACATTTAGATGTAACTAGAAAACCCATCAAGCTAATCAAATTACCTAAAGGAATTCAAATCCCCTAAGGTGGTGATGTTTCCACAAGATCTTCTAGCTTTGCCATGATGTGCTTAGTATATCAAAGCAATGCGGCTGAAGCGGGGTGTGTAGTGCAAGCCTAATCGAGTAGAAACAGGGTCACCTTAATAAGTAGCTAAGAAAGAGGAGGGTAGTCCAATGTCATGTAACGCTTGCTTCCATGATGGTAGAGTGGAGTCAAATGTACATGTCATATTCTTCCAATTGTACATGTCACCATTTCTTTGAGCATCTCTAAAGTAAGGTGCCAATGTCATGTAGTTGGCAATATGACTCTATGATGACAAGGTATGAGGGGTATGGTAGATAATGTAGGTAAGGCCGGTTTATGGTATTGTTCACACTCCACGGACCTAAAAGTGTCTAGTCGTTTAATACCTTGTAGCTCAATGGTAAATTACATTGAAGCTAAAGATACTATGGTAAGACTAGGTGCAAATCAACCACAAGAAAGTTCTATTGACTAGGTGTGAAATGTTAGGTCTATAGAAATTGGCCTTATAAGTAAGAACTTGTAATCTACAAAATGTGTGTGTGTGTGTGTGTACGTGTGCGTGTGCGCACATGCATATATGCGCACCTCAACCATCAAAAATTACCCTTACAAAAGTAGAGGCCCTCTCCATCGGCCCTCTCTTCTAGAGCCACACTTTAGAACTATTTCTTTATCTATAGAGCCTCTTCAAGGCCAACCAAAGCCACCAACATAATGAAAGCCATAGGAAAAGGTGTTTTCGGCTACACTTGAATCATGAGAGAGTGTTGTTTTCCACTATGTATGGCCTAGAAAACGGTTCCATGGTGCTATTATGGAAATTGAGACATCAGATACCATCTATCCATTATGATGCTCAACAATTTGGACAATCCTTGTAGCAATATTGTGGACAAAGTGGGCTTTCTCCACCAAGATTTTCTTTGGTTACTTCATGTGACAAGGTGGTGTTGTCTTGTCACAGACACTCTTTCTCCATAATGGAGGAGGAGGAGTAGAAGTGCATGGCCTCTGCTCAAAATACTCTATTGTTCAAATTGAAAATTGAAAACAAACCATAGAATTGTGTTTTCCTTCTCAAATCAACTTAAATACTTTAGATTCAAAAAGATCCATCTCCTTAGATTCACAGTATGGATTCAATATCCCCTCAAATGTGTCTTAGTCACTCAAATAGGGCATGCTCTCTTAAATCCATTTTTTTAAAAATTGCAAGTTTATATAAAATGGTTGTTTTCACGACAAAGGATACCGGTGTTAACAATAGTGTTCTTAAAGTATGCAATGAAGCGAGTCATTGGTTCCTTGTAAGATTGCGGCATGCTACATGTATACCAAAATAGACACAAAAATCTATGAAATTTCATGTCAAGATGTCAAGGGATAGTGACTTTGTAGCATTGACTGGTCTTGACTCACGTTGGCCTTGCAGGTTGGCTTTGGTTAGAATTCCTAGCCCTACATTACACTAACCTGGCCAAGATGGCTAGATTAGCTCATTACAAGGGTAAAAAGGAGAGTGACTTGTCAAAACATATGATCTAAAAGCTTACATGACTCCATGATTGCAATGCCATCCATATATCACCATTATTGTTTCCATTATTGTTTCCATATAGATGAAGAATCAAGTTAAAGGAAAGAAATATCGTTTGTTGTTGTGATTAAAGGACAAAAAGCTCCAAAACCTCCTTCTACAGATTTAGCTAAACGTGGCAAGAACAACCATATTGTTAGAGTTATTATATTTTCCTCTGCTTCTTGCTTTCTCTATTTCTAGTGCCAAATCTTGAAGCATTTCTTCAACTTGATGATTGAATTCTTCATATTTTCTTATGAGATGTCTACATCTTCTGCGTGAAAAGTTGAAGAAAAGGCATATGCCGTACATGCCATTCATGCCATGTACACAAATATGAGAGAGAATATGTGTGTGTGTGTGAGAGAGACAGAGAGAGAGAGGGAGAGAGAGGAAGAGAGAGAGGAGGTCAAATGTCACCATGGGATCAAAAAGCGGGCATACAAAGAAATTCCTCTTACTAAGAGGGCATTGAATTTACAACAACACATGTAAATGTGGTAGAAAAGGATGGGGGCAAGGAAGATGACTAAAGGTGTATACAACAAAATTACGTCTCACATCGGTTATGAGGTGGAGGTGGCTATGGGAAGAGGGGGGATGAATGAGGATGCCAAGGGGCTTTTTGTGCCTGAAATTCCTCCATGATGGTTCTACTGCTACCGTAGACGACCCATTCCTACAAGATATTCCTCTCTTACCTTTGACAACTCGCGTTTCTTCATCTTGAGTTGTAGGGGATTCAGAATCTTGCTAATCCAGATGGCCGTGCCCTTCATAAGGTGTGTTTGATTTAGAAGTGATATGCAATCTTCTTTGGTTTTTAAGACAAGGCTCCCTTGGTTGCTATGGGGTTCTCAGTCTATGAACTTGATGGTGAAATTGTCAAACTTGATGGGTTGGATAGCCTTGTTGAGCTTAGTTTGGGTGGCGGGGAAGTTGTTAGTGTCCTCCCACCAAGTGGAAGGAAAACCACCAATGCAAATGGTCAATCCATGACCTTTGTTACGGAGACGCTCTTGTAAGAACTCCTCCACTTTAGAAGAGACAAAGGCAACATTATGTTGAATTTGAGTGGCTAATGAGACCACGTTTTGGGTAATGGGTGCTCTACTTCTTGGGTTCTCACTAGAATGTGGTTAGTGTCTGCCTACTTTTGACCAGAGGCGGTGGGCCTTGAGAATTGCGAGGTACATTTTGAGCTCTTCATTCTCATTCTTCAACTCCTTGATTCGGGCTTGGGCGGAGTCCAACGGGTTTGCTTGGGGGATGACCACATGGGATGAAAGTTCTCCATTGCATTGTGCCATGGAGCTCATTCTTCAACTCCTTGATTCGGGCTTGGGCGGAGTCCAACGGGTTTGCTTGGGGGATGACCACATGGGATGAAAGTTCTCCATTGCATTGTGCCATGGAGCTCATGGCATGCCTCACACAATCCTACTCCTTTGGAGTTTTCCCTTGATGCCTCCTCTCCTTTAAGTTTAGTTTGGGGAATCATCACAAGAACCACTGACACGAGCCTGTGGTGGGTTTAGCGCAAGCGACCGACAATGAGCACATAAGGTGATCTTAAAGAGAGGCGTTTGAGTGGTGCGAGTTGTACTTGTCTCGAGGTGAGGAAGAGGATTGAGTTGTGAGCATAGCTTTAGCCTATGTAGTAGGCTTGAACCTTCAATCGAGTAGGGCAAGGCATAGCCTAACGGTCCCCCACGGGGCTGCCCTTCACCCAGGGGGGGCTGAGGAAGCAGAGGAGGTAGCGAGGCATGGCTACGGTTGTGTGTGTGTGAGAGAGAGAGAGAGAGAGAGAGAGAGAGAGAGAGTCACATAGTCTACAACATGCAATCTCCCACGTTGCATCATAATGTCTGAAGCTGCTTGTACTTTTTGGCTTGCTCAAAGGGAACTTAGCATCACTTAACCTTTTATGGCATTTTAAAAAAATGACTTTTGAGGAGAATTGTTTTTTAAAAAAAAGACTTTTCAGGAGAATCCTTATAATCATCAAAGGAGACTTTTCCTTATAGCTATAAAAATAGTTCACCTTTCTCATCAACCAAAGTAGATTCCATCAACTCCAAAATAGCGTGGTATTAAGCAAGAGGGAGGAAATTAACTTATCAACAATAAAACCTTTTATCTAGAACAATAAAATTACAAACAATACAAGGTATCTCCTCGTATGAGTAAGGTGCTACAATTACGCCTATCGCTCAACTTTCAAAAACTGAATTAATTAGAGCTAAAGATTCCAAAAGGAATCTTTAAATTTGGAAGGAAATGCAACCCCTTGACCCCTCATCATCGCTCCTGCGCAAACCCCTTGACCCCTCATCATGCCCATTGCCACCATCATTGCCTCTGCACAATCCTGCCACCACAGTATCCTTTCGGTCTCGATGTTCTTCTGTCCCTATAGAGATGGAGAGAGGGAAATGCTCCTGCTCCAGTGTGGGCCTTCCCTGTAGCGTCTCCCTTCGCTTTGACTCCATAGCCCTCCAAACTATCTCCCCCCAACAAAAACCTTCCTCTTGTGGTGGCACCCCCTCTATCGCCTGCTCGTGATGACTATAGACTCCTCAGCACAGCCTTTTATGCACGACCTCTTCTGTATCACGCATGACAGTAGGGGAAGAGAGAGAAGCGATCAGAGAGAGAGAGAGAGAGAGAGAGAGAGAGAGAGAGAGAGAGAGAGAGAGAGAGAGAGAGAGAGAGATTCGCTCCTGCTGGCACCTTAGTATGTACGGTTGTCGACTCTGTCGCGGCCTCCGTCCCCTGTCCCGCTATGCCACCCGAATGATGCTTGCAATTGTCCGCTTTGTCCCCTGTTCCTACGTCCCCACATCCCCTCTAATCCACTCTGTGTCCTCCTCAAGCCCTCAACACTTGCGGACGGCACTTGCAATCTTAAGCTCTTCGTGACTCCCTTCTGAACCCCTCCTAATCTACTGTTGCTACCTCGCATGCTCACGGCACACCCAGCGCAGCACAGAGAGTGTGCTGCGCGATGACATCATGAGGGAGCAGTGCACACTTATATTCACTACACCATCGCAGAGCAGCAAAACACTCTCTCTCTCTCTCTCTCTCTCTCTCTCTCTCTCTCTCGACAGGCACTCGATGAGTGTAGTCCTTCTGCTTTGAGGAAGATTAAAAAAAACATCTCTCTCCCCTGCACGTCCCATCTCCCAAGGTGACACCTTTTCCTTTGCTTGCCACATGCCAGCTCCTCTTGTTTTCCCCTTGAAACTTTGGGAGTATCTTCTCATATTCTCTTTAATTCACCTCCTTCCCAAAATTGGCAGGACCTACCTGGCTTTACCTTAAACATTTCTATAACTCAATGAGCCAAAGAATTGTTTAACTGATTAATTAAGTTCATAAAGTAGAGATCAAACGGATAGTAAGCATTTTACATAACACCTGGTGTGCTTAGTCCTCAAACAGGTTTGCCAAACGTTCCCATTGAGGGGAATCTAAAGAGATACTTTGGGAAGTTTTGTGAATGAAACGAAAAGCTAATAAAAAGAAAGGAAAGGGGGATACAAGGAAGGGTACGCGTGGCGACGAAAGAGACGTACATCGGTGGAGGTAGGCTAGGAGGGGAAATGGCCAGGCACACGAGTAAACAGGGGTCTTTAGCATGCCAAGTGGAGGGGGAAAGCTCAAGATAGGAAGGGACACTCGAGATAGGAGAGGGAGCCATCTATCGTACGTAGTTGCAACCACGATTGTCAAAACACTTGAAGAACCCTTTTTTTTGAATGCAAGCCGTCTATCACACATGTAGCAAGGAAGTTCCCGGGTTGCAGTAGCATAGAGGTGGCATGATTCTCCATGGAACTTTTGTACATGAGTATGGTTGCACTAGCTTGTAGGCCTGTTGAGGTGGTGAGATCGATTCTCCGTGGCAAGGTGGCTTGATATCGTGTCGTTTTCAATTTCCAAAATGCTGATTGAGGGCAATGGGAAAAGGAGAAATGCCGCTCCAAAATAGAGAAAAATAGTGTTAATATCCAAAAAAAACAACCTACTTTTTTGAAATTTCCTCTTGGTGAATTGAAGAAAAGGAGTTTTGTACGTTTGGAAAATGATTTTTTGCGAACATTGAGCTTCAACTTCTGCTTGGATTTTCAATCTTAGATCAACAATTGCCAACAATACGTTTTTTCCTTTCGAAGAGTGAACGAAAACGGAACTGCCGGATATTTTGTGATTGTGCGTATCATGCCGTGTTGCCACAGCATCGAGGCGCAACAAGTAGGTGTAAAGATGTCCAAGAAGGCTTGTGAGCGGCTGGGGGGGGGGGGGGGGGGGGGGGGGGGGGGGGGGGGGGCGTAGTGGGAGCGACTGAGGAGGATCATCGCATTGCAGAGCTCTCTCTCTCTCTCTCTCTCTCTCTCTCTCTCCTCCCGCAAGGGATGCTGAGTCCGGCACAAGATGCTAAAGCTCGAGAAAGCTATAAAACCTTGCCATGCAGAGCGACGGCATCAGGTCAAGGTCGATTTTGGGAGCTTCCATCAAGTAGTGCATGGGGTTCTGGAGCGAGCGAGAGCCATAAATGTATGATCGCGAGCGGGGAAGAAGATGAGGAGCGTAGACAAAATCGAGGCCGCAAGGGTGCAAAGGCGTAGGCAGGCATTGGAAAACACAATGAAGACTTAACATTACTTAGATGGAATCTGTAAAGATTCTATCTATTAAATAGAAGCAGAGCAACTGGGTCTAACCATGATTAGTACAATAGTCTCAAAAATTTAGACCAAATCATAAGTCACCAAGAGGCAATTGAGTTATTCAAGTAATCAGTTTAAATCACCTAGTGATCATTTTTTATAACATTTAGTTGTAACTAGAAAACCCATCAAGTTAATCAAATTACCTAAAGGAATTCAAATCCCCTAAGGTGGTGATGTTTCCACAAGATCTTCTAGCTTTGCCATGATGTGCTTAGTATATCAAGGCAATGCGGATGAAGCGGGGTGTGTAGTGCAAGCCTAACTGAGTAGAAACAGGGTCACCTTAATAAGTAGCTAAGAAAGAGGAGGGTAGTCCAATGTCGTGTAACACTTGCTTCCATGTCGGTAGAGTGGAGTCAAATGTACATGTCATATTCTTCCAATTGTACATGTCACCATTTCTTTGAGCATCTCTAAAGTAAGGTGCCAATGTCATGTAGTTGGCAATATGACTCTATGATGACAAGGTATGAGGGGTATGGTAGATAATGTAGGTAAGACCGCTATATGGTATTGTTCACACCCTAGGGACCTAAAAGTGTCTAATCGTTAGTACCTTGTAGCCCAATGGTAAATTATATTGAAGCTAAAGATACTATGGACTAGGTGCAAATCAACCACAAGAAAGTTCTATTGACTAGGTGTGAAATGTTAGGTCTGTAAAAATTGTCCTTATAAGTAAGAACTTGTAATCTACAAAATATGTGTGTGTGTGTGTGTGTGCGCGCGAGAGCGCACATGCATATATGTGCACCTCAGCCATCAAAAATCACCCTTGCAAAAGTAGAGGCCCTCTCTTCTAGAGCCACACTTTAGAACTATTTCTTTATCTATAGAGCCTCTTCAAGGCCAACCAAAGCCACCAACATAATGAAAGCCATAGGAAAAGGTGTTTTTGGCTACACTTGAATCATGAGTGAGTGTTGTTTTCCACTATGTATGGCCTAGAAAACGGTTCCATGGTGCTATTATGGAAATTGAGACATCAGATACCATCTATCCATTATGATGCTCAACAATTTGGACAATCCTTGTAGCAATCTTGTGGACAAAGTGGGCTTTCTCCACCAAGATTTTCTTTGGTTACTTCATGTGACAAGGTGTTGTTGTTTTGTCACAGAGTAGAAGTGCATGGCCTCTACTCAAAATACTCTATGGTTCAAATTGAAAATTGAAAACAAACAATAGCATTTCTTCAACTTGATGATTGAATTCTTCATATTTTCTTGTGAGATGTCTACATCTTCTAAGTGAAAAGTTGAAGAAAAGGCATATGCCGGACATGCGATTCATGCCATGTACACAAATATGAGAGAGAATATGTGTGTGTGTGTGTGTGTGTGTGAGAGAGAGAGAGAGAGAGAGAGAGAGAGAGAGAGAGAGAGGAGGTCAAATATCACCCACGGGATCGAAAAGCGGGCATACAAAGAAATTCCTCTTACTAAGAGGGCATTGAATTTACAACAACACATGTAAATGTGGTAGAAAAAGGATGGGGGTGAATAAGATGACTAGAGGTGTATACAACAAAATTATGTCTCACATCGGTTATGAGGTGGAGGTGGCTATGGGAAGAGGGGGGATGAATGAGGATGCCAAGGGGCTTTTTGTGCCTGAAATTCCTCCATGATGGTTCTACGGCTACCGTAGACGACCCATTTGCCTACAAGATATTCCTCTCTTACCTTTGACAGCTCCTGTTTCTTCATCTTGAGTTGTAGGGGATTCAGAATCTTGCTAATTCAGATGGCCGTGCCGTTCATAAGGCATGTTTGATTTAGAAGTGATATGCAATCTTCTTTGGTTTTTAAGACAAGGCTCCCTTGGTTGCTATGGGGTTCTCAGTCTATGAATTCGATGGTGGAACTGTCAAACTCGATGGGTTGGATAGCCTTGTTGAGCTTAGTTAGGGTTGCGGGGAAGTTGTTAGTGTCCTCCCACCAAGTGGAAGGCAAACCACCAATGCAAATGGTTAATCCAAGACCTTTGTTACGGAGACACTCTTGTAAGAACTCCTCCACTTTAGAAGAGACAAAGGCAACATTATCTTGAATTTGAGTGGCTAATGAGACCATGTTTTGGGTAATGGGTGCTCTACTTCTTGGGTTCTCACTAGAATGTGGTCAGTGCTTGCCTGCTTCTGACCAGAGGCGGTGGGCCTTGAGGATTGCGAGGTACATTTTGAGCTCTTCATTCTCATCCTTCAACTCCTTGACTCGGGCTTGGGTGCAGTCCAACGGGTTTGCTTGGGGGATGACCACATGGGATGAAAGTTCTCCATTGCATTGTGCCATGGAGCTCATGGCATGCCACACATAATCCTACTCCTTTGGAGTTTTCCCTTGAGTCCTCCTCTCCTTTAAGTTTAGTTTGGGGAATCATCACAAGAACCACTGACACGAGCCTGTGGTGGGATTTAGCGCAAGCGATTGACAATGAGCACATAAGGCGATCTTAAAGAGAGGCGTTTGAGTGGTGTGAGTTGTACTTGTCTCGAGGTGAGGAAGAGGATTGAGTTGCGAGCATAGCTTCAACCTATGCACTAGGCTTGAACCTTCAATTGAGTAGGGCAAGGCATAGCCTAACGGTCCCCCACGGGGCTGCCCTTCACCCAGGGGGGACTGAGGAAGTAGAGGAGGTAGCGAGGCATGGCTAGGGTTGAGAGAGAGAGAGAGAGAGAGAGAGAGAGAGAGAGAGAGAGAGAGAGAGTCACATAGTCTACAACATGCAACCTCCCACATTGCATCATAATGTCTGAAGCTGCTTGTACTTTTTGGCTTGCCCAAAGGGAACTTAGCATCACTTAACCTTTTCTGGAATTTTTAAAAAATGACTTTTGAGGAGAATTGTTTTCACAATCCAAAATGTTGTGTGTGTGATAAGGTCAAGGTAGAAATATTTCTTAAATAAATGATAGGATTGAGTGGGATATAGGTGACGGTTTTGAAGGGGGAATCCAGGGTAAGGTGTTGCCATTCAACTTAGAAATAGAGGGTTATGTATACTTCCCCCCTTTCAATTTGCAAAACCATAAACTCAACGTAGTAGATCTCTCTCTCTCTCTCTCTCTCCTCTCTCTCTCTCTCTCTCTATATATATATATATATATATATATATATATATATATATATAACAATTTCTAGCTTTGACTTAGTGCATGATGTGATGCTTGTCCTGCCTTCCTACAGTTTGGTTAATTAACCACTTGCACTCTTCACCTAGATGCAAATTTTGTAGTATATCCTCAATAACGTGAAGCCTGTAGCCACTTTATAGGGTACATGTTTTAATGGTATTTAGATCCTTTCAAAAGCTTGCAACACTATGCAACAAAAATCAAATGGTATGAAGAGTTGTAGTCTAGAACGTAGACTATAATGGAAGCCTTATCAAACATGCAAAAAAAGATTTCCATACCATACATGATGTAGCTCCAAATCTTGCTTCTATCAAGCATGAAATTTAGTGCACCATGCATATCTTAAAGGCAAAGGCAAGGCCCAACAAACATATGTGATTCAAGCTTTAAGCAAACTTCTAGAGCACACCTTTGCATCTTGACCATTATGAATCAATATACAATCCATGGGATTTGATTTTGTTGTCACTACTACAGATACACATCAAATCACATGCCAAAAGTATTGAGGTGTCCACAATAGCACTTGCCTATGTTGCACATTAAGGTAAATACCTTAGCACTATTTTGGGTGCTTTGTGTGCATAGGTATGTTTGATAAGTTTGTATATCCCAATGTGTGTATACTGTGCCTTCTAGTTTGATGGGATGATGAGACATGTAGTAGATTGATTTTGGCCTTTAGAGGTGTCACTAGAGGAGGACACACATGAGATGCTATATCATACATTTATATGACAAGGGTGCATGCATCTATTTCGTAGATTTAACCATTCTTCTCAAAAAGTTGCAATAAAGTTTATGTTAGCAATGCAAAGTAGGGAAAGCCAAATAAATTTCCCTCCCTCTATAAAATTTCTATGTCATGCACAAAATGCACTACACAAATGCTAGCTACAACCACCAAAGCAAAGGATGGACTAGTGAGATCTGCATAAATAGCCTACAAAATTCCCATTACAATATTACTTCTCATGTAATTTCCACAAATGTGGGATTGCCTATTGTAAAGTGGGATTTTGAAGAGCTCCATGATTATACAAGCACCACAATTAGTGAGTGTAGGTGATTATCAAAGTGTTAAAATGATAATTAGTTTTGGCCACTTAAACAATGCATAATTGCCTTAGGTTAGAAAACATTTTGTAAAATGTGAACTCACCTTGTTCTCCCTCACTCTCCTTCCTTCACTATCTTTCATATGGTTAATTATTCTTGTTGTGCTTTCATTGTTGGTGTGTTAAGCATGCTTGCAATTTGCCTATGCAAGTGAGACCGTCTATCTTCATGCATCGTTCAAGGGAAAGTGTATCGTGTATGTGGGATTTTAGCCTATGCACAACCATATTGTGTGTACCCTCTCTAGTGCAGTCATTAGCCTATATGGAACTTTTCATGTGACTTCCTTGCAAGGTGTATAAGGTGTACTAGCATCCAAATGAGTTGTGTAAGGTTCCAATTCACTCTCCCATGTTCATGGGTTCACCCTCTTCTGCAGGTGCCTCTTGGAGCTAGATATGTTGTACTATACACTTGTTCGGTACTTCTACTTAAGTAGCCTAATCTTGTACACACTTTTAGTGTGAATTTTATTACCAATAATTTAGTTAACTTTAACTTGATTAACTATTGTGCATTGTGCCATTGATTGTTGCTTTAATAATTATGAATGCTTCACTAATTATGCCACCATAGAAATAACAAGAGGATGGATATAATTTAGTCATTCCACCTACTGCTAGTCCTCATGGAGAGCATCTGGACTTGTGACCAACTAAACCTTACATTATCACTTACCACTCATTCCAAGGCAATCAAGCATACCCATAGACACTACTCCCCACACCAAAGGCTATTGAAGTTAGATAGACTATGCCACAAAAACTAAGAAAGAACTCTCATTGGATCATGGTATCATAGAGGCTAAAGATCCCGCCCCTCAGAAAATGAATCACCTAAGACCAAATTGACATACTATCCCAAAAACCAACTCGATGAAGAGGTTGAAGGTCACCCATATCCTCTACAATGTTGGAATTAGGGTTGCAGAGAAACACACACAGCTTGGAGAAGACGAAGGAAGCTCAAGGCACACAATAGAGAGTGTGTTACTTAGTGTGCAATGGAAAGATAGATAGCCCTAGAGTGATGGGCGTATATACAATGCACGGGGGAAAAAACCTCCTAAAGAGGGAAAAAATGCCCCGGCGGTCCTAGTGTGTTCACACACATCACTACCACATGTATATGGTAACAAATCCCCCCTGGAGTGATGCGGTGAACGAGAGCTGGCACATGAGTAAAGGGAAGTGCCATGCCCTGAGGACAGGATCAGTCCACAAAGGGGAGTATGGCCCAAAGCTTTGCGGAAAGCTTCAAGCTTCTCACGAGACAATGCCTTTGTGAAAAGATCTGCAAGGTTGTCCTGTGTTGGCACATAAGCCAAGCTGATCTCTCCTGCTGAGAGCCTCTCCCTGACATAGTGGTAATGCACCTCAATGTGCTTTGTGCGAGCATGAAAAACTGGGTTCCTCGCAACTGCCAATGCGCTCTGACTGTCAGTGTAGATAGTGTTGGCAGTGTCCTGTCCAACACCCAAGTCAGCCATAAGGCGTCTGAGCCATACACACTCAACCGTAGCTGTGAAGACTGCCCTGTACTCAGCCTCACAACTCGAAGTGGCCACAGTAGGTTGCTTCTTGCTCAACCATGATATACATGAACTGCCAAGCATGAAACAAAAACCACTTGTGGACACTCGCGTGTCAAAACAACCAGCCCAATCTGAGTCCGAAAAAGCATGTAAGTCTGGCGGCAATGATCCCCCCTTGGGATAAAACAAGCCAAGATGTAAAGTGCCACTAAGGTAGCGGAAAATCCTCTTGACAGCCTGCCAATGCTTAGACCCTGGGCTATGCATAAATCTGCTGACCTGCGAGACTGCAAACTGAATATCTGGCCTCGTGTTGCATACATAAATGAGGCAGCCAACAGCAGTTTGGTAAAGAGTGACATCAGCAGGATCGCCAGCATCATGTAGACTCAACTTCAAACCTGTTTCCATGGGAGTGGCAATAGGTTTGCAATCCTCAAGTCCAAACTTACATAGCAATGTCTCTATGTAACTTTTCTGACACAAGGCAATACCACCATCACACTGCTTAAACTGTATACCCAAGTAATGATGCAACAGCCCCAAATCTTTCATCTTGAAAGTAGCATTCAAATCAGCCTTAAATTCAGCAATATGTCTCTCATTTGGTCCAGTGATCAGCAAATCATCAACATAAAGAACCACAATGAGAAATACATCATCCTCACGCTTTACATACAATGTGCTTTCTGTTGGACTGTTACGAAAGCCTCGTTTAACCAAATGAGTGTCAGCTTTCTCATACCAAGCACGAGGAGATTGCTTCAACCCATACAAAGCCTTCTTACATTTGCACACTTTGTCCTCTTGTCCTTTTATGACAAAACCGCGAGGCTGCGTTACATAAACTTCCTCAAATATGTCACCATTCAAGAAAGCAGTAACAATGTCTGATTGATGTACATCCCAACCAAAATGAGCTGCCAATGCACATAGAAAACGCACAGTAGTCATACGACAAGTGGGAGCAAAAGTCTCTTCATAATCTATGCCTTTTTGTTGTGCATAACCCTTTGCAACAAGTCGAGCCTTATGGCGATCGATCTCACCATCCGGCTTGCGTTTCAACTTGTAAACCCACTTCGTACCAATGGCCTTTTTGCCAGGAGGCAAATCACATAAAGTCCATGTGTCATTCTCTATAAGTGCATCATATTCTGATTTCATGGCAGCAATCCAATTTTCTGAATTCTGTGCTTCATCAAAAGACAGAGGCTCCTCAACATCATGTAAACTAGACACAGCCAAAGCATAACAATCTGATGCATAAGATGCATGGCGAGAGCCTGAACGAGTACGACTAGATAAAGGTGCATCCAATTTACTGTCACGCAAAGTGTGCACCAGCCATTTTGGCATACCTCTAGCCTGCTCATTTTCAGCCCTTTCCTCATCAAGTACATCATGTACATCTGCATCAGTAATAGGCTGTTCTAAAACATTTTCAGAAACCCCCATAGGCTGTACATTTGCCTCATTGGAACTTACATTCGTATTTCCACCACTGAAAAGAGGCAACAAAGTGTCATAAATGTCCTGTGAGCTTACATTACTGTCTCTAGTACATGACAGCAAGGGTTGAACAGAATCTTCCACAAACACTACATCCCGTGAAACCAAAATACGTTTTGTTTGCGGATGATACAACCTGTAACCTTTGCTTTCAGCACTATAACCAACAAAAATACATTTGACAGCCTTATCATCCAATTTTCTGCGCTGCACTTGTGGCACCAAAGCATATGCCAAACAGCCAAAAACACGCATGTGCTCAATAGAAGGTTTTCTATCATGCCATGCTTCATATGGAGTAATAGACTGCAAAGCTTTCGTAGGACACCTGTTAAGTACATAAGTGGCACACATGATGGCCTCAAGCCAAAAAGAATGCGGCAAAGCTTGACTTTTGACCATACATCGTGCCATTTTCGTTAGTGACCTGTTTTTCCTCTCAGCAACACCATTTTGCTGAGGTGTATAAGGCACTGTACATTGGTGTTTTATCCCACGACTAGCCAGAAATGCATTAAATTCATGAGACATATACTCCCCCCCTCGATCGGAACGGAGGGTGCCCATAGTACATTTTGAGACATTTTCAGCCATAGCCAAAAATTGTTTGAAGCACATAAAAACTTCGGACTTTGCTTTAAGCGGAAATACCCATGCATGCCTGGAGTAATCATCAATGAAAGTCACGAAGTACAGGTAATTGCCCAAGGACGGAGTTTGCATGGGCCCACAAACATCACTATGCACAAGCTGCAACCTGCATGTGGCCCTAACTGAACCATCCTTTGGAAACTTAGAACGCTGCATTTTACCCAGAATACAGCCTTCACAAACATGTTTGATAGGTGCTTCAAGAGGCGGCAAAGAAGCAACCATATCAGATTTCTGCAAACGCAGCAAACTGGCAAAATTCAGATGACCAAAACGTGCATGCCAAAGTTTTGCATCTGAAATAGCCCTTGAATCTGCAACAGCATTTGCAAAATTTTGTCCACACTTGTCATACAAAGTGAGCTTATACAGCCCACGGCACAAAAGCCCAGATGCAACAATTTCATCACCAAAACTGAGATCATGAACTGTACATCTGTCATCCACAAATTTGACTACAAGTCCAAGTCTAGCAAGTGCGGATACAGACAATAGATTCTTCTTGATCCCAGGTACATAAAGTGCATCAACAAGTGTGAAGGAACTGCCATTAGCAGCAGTGAGCACAATCTTTCCAACTCCCTGAACTGGATAAGAGGCGTTGTTGGCACAAGTGACTGAATTCCCATGAGGGACAGACTCGAGAGAGGTAAACAATTCACAATGTGAGGTAATGTGCTTTGTAGCACCACTGTCGAAATACCACACATGTGAATCTGCAGCAACTGACAAGCATGCATCATGGACAGCAGGATTGTAAGTGCACTCTGCGCTAAAAGCCCATTCTGCATCAACATCAGCATCACAATCTCCTTTCACAGAAGACTCAACAATGGCTGCATTTGTAGTGGAACCAGCATTTGCAGTGGAACCACCCTCTTTCTTCTTAGCCTCTTTGGCCTTCAACTTAGGACACGACTTGATCAAGTGATCATTGGCTTTACAATAATGGCAACGCATCTTCTTTTTGCCCTTATCACCAGAATTGCCAGACGAAGTGCTGCCAGCAGAAGCATTAGGAACAGAATTTTTGCCACTCGCAGCAGAACCATAAGAAGTGGCTGCATTACTGTTACCACCCTTTCTTTGAGAAGCAATAAAAGCCTGTTCAACTGCACGCTGCCTAGTCCTGTTTTTTCTAGAAAGTGACTCTTGCAACAGCAATGTGCATAATGCATCAAACTTGACAACTTCAGGATTTCCTTGGGTCATCAGTCTCCAAGTACTAGCAAAAGTCTGGTAGGAATCTGGTAAGGCATCAAGAACAGTCAGCACAAGGGAACTGTCAGAAATGACTTCACCTGCAGAAATGAGTTGCTCATTGATATCCTTGACACTAGCAAGGAAAGTGTCCATATCATCTTCCTCATGCATAATCTTCGACTCTAGCTCTTTACGCAGCAAAGCAATTTTAGCCTCATTGCGGCTTGCATAAAGACCTGCTAGAATATCCCAAGCCTGTTTTGCAGATTTTGCTGAACGGATGTGAGGAATAATGGTGCGCTTCACAGACAACGCAATCAATGCATGAGCCTGCGCATCCTTAACATCCCAACGAGCTTGTTCTGCTGTAGGCAAAACAACTCTAACAGCTGCAATCCTTGCAGCAAGACCTGCAACATCCTCAATATCGCCTACATCTTCAGAACCAGGACGTACATCAATGCCCTGCACAATGTTCCAGACACCTTTTGACACAAGAACGTGTTGCATCATATAAGCCCACATAGGGTAGTTGTCCCCATCCAACCTGTCCTCAGCAGCAAACATCTTGAACACATCTGTGTTGTTGTTGTCAGCCATGGTAAATGCTGCACCTGATGTGAAAACTGCCCGAAAATAGGAGAAATGGAGCGGGAACAACTTGTGCTATATAGCACAAACCGTAGAAGACTATAAGGCACCTGTTATGCAGAAAACGGCACTGACAGAAAATCTGCACAAAATGACGAAATAACCTGTGCAGTACTGCCCGTAGTGGAAACGGAGGCCGAAATGAGCCCAAACCAAAATATTTATCGACCTGCGAACGCTTGCCAAAGCTCACTGAAATCGGAGAAAGTGAGCAGGCGTGTGCTGGAGCAGCTGGCGACTAAGCCCGGGAGGACGTGACCTGCTCTGATACCAAATGTTGGAATTAGGGTTGCAGAGAAACACACACAGCTTGGAGAAGACGAAGGAAGCTCAAGGCACACAATAGAGAGTGTGCAATGGAAAGATAGATAGCCCTAGAGTGATGGGCGTATATACAATGCACGGGGGAAAAAACCTCCTAAAGAGGGAAAAAATGCCCCGGCGGTCCTAGTGTGTTCACACACATCACTACCACATGTATATGGTAACATACAATACATCTCTGTATCTGTAATCACTCTGCCTGGTGTAAACCTGGAGATTCCTCCTTGTCTTTGTCTTCTTTTGATCCTGCAAGGTTGACCTATCCGTTTGTCTTAAACTAGCTATCTCTACTTTGACAATTGGATGGTGGATGTCCCTATTTTCTGCCATGCATACAAAATTTGTATTTGTAGCAATATTTAGAGAAGTGTCCATGCTTGCCAGACTCGCAACACATCTTTTTATTGGTTGAGAACTAGATGGTGAAACTACTAATGCGCATGAAGGTGCAACTAAAGCTCCTCCACTTGAACGTGAATTCTTCAATTTGTTTATCTCTTCCTCATGCGTGCAATAAGGTTGGTACCTCACAATTGATGTATATGAGTTGAGTGATGATGCCATTAGTCTATTGACAAGATCTGAGACATCCTTCGCTTAAAGCATAACAAGCTTGTAGTTACTTTTCTTAAGATTGATTCTACTTTGCTTTGTCTTTGCACCAAAATTTAGTTCTAGGATATCTCATGCTTAGACTTGGATGGTGCGGGTGTTAATGAAGTGCACATAGTTATCATGGAGGGTAGTGGTAATTATACCTAAGGTTTGCTCATCTTTGGATTGAGCTTCTGCATTTAGGTGCTCTGGTTTGAGTGCCTTCACTTGTGTTTGTACACTTGGTGCTTTAGGTTTGACAATGTTACAGGAGCGAATCACACCACCCATAAAGTACATGTAACACAACCTAATGTCAATCGAGGACACAGATGACACGATATGCACACAAAGGAAATCTCTTTAGCTTGTCAGGTTGAGACCATCCTACACATACAACACTCTGGAAGGCTAACTAAACCACAATCTAGAGTCTCACTGCTCTCAACTACACCACCTAACCACGTACACACAAGCGGAAGGAAACTCACTAAACCATGCCAGAATCATATGAAACTTAAGGCACCATCCCCTCACTAGGATACACCTATCCCAAAGTCTCTACACTCAAAACCCTAGCTCTAAAAGAAAATGCGTATAAAGATAGAGCAAAATTCTGGAAGTGCCCGAAACTGAAATCTTTGAGTACCTATTCGTAGCTTATGTCGCTACGATTCTAATGACTACTTGCAGGCGGAGAAGAGACATTGTTTGATATACTTACGACCACAAATAGCTTGTAGATGCACGACCACGTTCGCTCCGTTCCGCGAGGAATGCTTGGCGTTGTCGCATAGCTCTTGTTGAGGCTAACGCGATGGTTTTGTCGATTCTCCAATCTGATGAACGAGCGGGGAGTAGCACCAGGATGAAGCTCTCGCTCTCTCTCTTTCTCTCCCACACAAAGTAGACGACAGCGCTAAACTTATGATTATGATAAAAGTTGTCTTTACAAAATGACCTAGGTACCTTATATACTAAGGTCACCTTAGGTTAAACCTAAAATAGAGTTTGAGGGGTCAAATGACTTTGTATTTACAATCTGGAAGTGCCATTGCACCTCGGCTTCTGCTACTAGACTACCTACTTATTACAAATGATGTTTCTAACCATAATCCACAACATTTCATAACTCTCAGAAGATAAGACTTTGGTACGAAAATTGAGTTATGTCGTGATGTTGACCCGTCGGTCAACACTATGGATCATACTTGCTTCTTTATAAGATGCCCTTGCAAATTTGTCAACCACATATGAAACCCCTCATCATTGAATTTCTCAACCTCCTTTCCTCTCATTGTGCAAATAGAGGGGTCTTAACACTTGGAGTGCTCCAAAGTTAGCGTCTACTTCTTTACAAGATCATGATGATTAAATCATCTTCATAAATGAAAATGAATGCATACATTCAGAGTTGTGCTTGGATGCAAGTATTTTTATCCTTTGGAACAATGGGGAGAGAGAGAGAGAGAGAATTTTCCTTCTTGAAGTGGTTAATGCACTTTGATAATCTCCTTTTTAGATCAATTTCTAGTGGCATTTTGAATGAGAAACTCCCTTTAGGTTTTGTGTGAAACCTTTGCTTGCAGCATTTGGGAAAGCCCCCTTGGTTGGCTGTGGATCCCTTTGTTGTAGATGGGAAAGTTCACTTAAATGGAGTGGCTACAATAGCTAGAGTGGGAATGGCCCCTTATGAGATTGAAGCATCTGGTGTTTTTTGTTTAGAAAGACAACTCGTGGGATGAGACACTCACATAATCGATGGTTTTTAGAAGCTCTTTTGCATAGTCAATGAAGTTTGTCCACGTTTCCAAAATGAAGATTGCCCATTTTAAGAGGCCCAACCACACTTGAAACCGAAATTCATTCAAATTGATTACCTTGCTCACACTCCCCAAAGTTCAAAATTGGGCTTTGAACCCGACCATCAAGGGTCAATACCCTATATGTGGTGAGCTAACTCCATAACCCACGAGCCTTGCTTACGGAGGAAGCGCCAACTTTTATCCTTCCTCTGGATGTAGGTTATGCACCTGCACACGTGCATGCGCGCACGCACGCGCGCGCGCGCGCACACACACACACACACACACACAAATTTTCTCACTTAGTCGATTATTATATTTTTTGCTTGGCTCCATCTGATTGGCGGATATATAGCAGAGTCTCTCACTCACCATATTGTGCCAAATGAGTGGCATCAAAACAACATCTAAAAGTTGGAATTGGTGCTTTAATGATGGACACATGTGCAATAAATGTGGTTCAGTGTTAGATTTGTATGGATAGTAGGTGCTCTACACTATTGCTAAGTCTTGAGTTTGACCTTGAAGACGAGGGCCTAGTTCATAGTTCATGTATAGACCTACTTCTTGTCGTTATGTATAAGGCAACTTGACATTATTCATTTTGACTTAAATGTACAAAAATGCTTTAAATCAATATATGTTTTTGTGCTTTTACTTTCTTGTTGAAGCTAACCATCTTTTGAACATGATTTTCTTTTGTGTTTAATAGTCTATTTAAACACCCCCCCCCCCCCCCCCCCCCCAACACCACCCACACACACTCACTTGGTCACTCCATATGGCTATGAGTGTTTCACCCAGCTACACACACTTACACCTGAGCTACTAAAATAGCTAATGATTATTTTGCCTTGTGGGGGGCTACCTTATGCCTGTATCTTCGAGGAATTTGGTCAAAGCATAATGAAGGTGATGAATATACGATTCACCTCCCTCAAGTCTTACCTCTTGGCATAACTGGATGGCTTAGATAAATATTCCTATTAGGGGGTTGAATGTTACATTGTTTAGAGTACACATATACACATATCTTTTGGCAATATACCTTAATGATCTCATAATCCTTAGGTAGGATACCGTGGCTTAATTGTGGCCTATCCTTTACCTGGAAACCCTTGGCTCAAACTCTTAAATTACAAGGACTAGTAAAACAGCGCCGCCGAAGGCGGCGGCATGGCCTCTCTTATCCTCAAACCCCTTTCTCTTACTTATAAGCATCTCTCTCTCTCTCTCTCTCTCTCTCTCTCTCTCTCTCTTTCTCTCTCTCTCTCTCTCTCTCTACATTGTTCCTCAGTTAGCCCCTCAGTTGCACGAAGCCTACAGCTATTGACGTCACATCGTATGTTTTGTGGTATGTACAATTCAAGTGCGAATCACCAACGTCTCTCTCTCTCTTTCTCTCTCTCTCTCTCTACATTGTTCCTCAGCTAGCCCCTCAGTTGCACGAAGCCTACAGCTATTGACGTCACATCGTATGTTTTGTGGTATGTACAATTCAAGTGCGAATCACCAACGTCTAGCCTCTAGTAGACGTCATTTCAAGCATGAAGGTGTCTCTCAAATGCAAGAGCGCACACAAAGAGAGAGAGAGAGAGAGAGAGGCCATCACAGATTTGCAACCATGTGTGACCTTAGTTGTTCTAAGAAACTGAGTAATGAAATGTAGGGCTCTAGTGCAGAGAGGAGCTTGTGACCTACACTCTCTCCAGTGGCAGGGTTCTTATCATAAAAAATGACTATAGTCTATCTCTCTCTCTCTCTCTCTCTCTCTCCACTCCGACACAACATCATGCTGGGAGTGTTTTGTTTGTAGATCGAGAGACACAGAGATAGGGCACTATAGGAGCTGACCATGCAGAGGGGATTGCAACTCAGATAGATTTTAGATAGATAATGGATTTCTTTTAGAGCTTCACCCCACCACTGACTACCACACAACATAGGTCACACTGGAAAGAGCCAAGAGCCTAAGAGATAGCCATAGAAAGAAAGTACATGGTTTTCAAGAGCCCAAACTCCACCATAAAGAAGTGGTAGAGATCATATATCGATACCACCGGGAGATGGAGGCAAGGATCACCCATCTTTGCGTGGACCTTGATAGAGTCTTTAGGGAATTCTTCACCCCAACTTCACTTTAACCCCCATCGATACACAATGAAGATAGTTGCATATCTTTCTTGTGCATACCCAATGCATGTAGTGATGCATTATTTCTAGTGATCGAGTTCCATCCTGCCTCATTTCCCCACCATCCCTTTGTTGTAGATGTACATTGTACACCATGGATTGTACCACCTCTCACAGTCGGCTTCTAGCTCCCCTAGCTAGTAGTTAGAGGTTTTCTTGCTTTTTCAAGTTCACTATCCATTTATGCACAGATTTGTCCCATAGACCGATTTTGGCCTTGCACATGCATTAATATAGTCTTTCTTTCTTTCTCCCTTATCCAATCTCGCTCTATCTCCCTAATTCTCTCACTTTGTCCCTATTCCCTCCCTTCCTGCCTCTCTCTTCTCCATACTCTCTCTCTCTGCCATGAGCATGCACGTCTCTCTCTCTCTCTCTCTCTCTCTCTCTCTCTCTCTCTCTCTCTCTCTCTCTCTCTCTCTCTCTCTCTCTCTCTCTCTCTCTCTCCCCCCCCCCCCCCCCCCCAGTGATGGCGAAAGACAACCGACAACATGAATCTCTCTCTCTCTCTCTCTCTAACCTCTGATGCTGCATTGCAAGTGTGCCTGTGCATGCAATAGCAAGCAAAAGCCAAAAAAAAAAAATGTTAATTATGGAAAGAGTAAGCTTGCAAACAAAAATTCAAGGATTGCATAATTTATGCGGCTGGAAGCAGCTTGGCTTACCCAGACACGGCTATAAGGTCGATATCGCACAGATTCTTTGCAGCTTGCAGGGACAACATTACATTCACAAAGTCTGATTCGTCACCTTCCACGCCACGACCATTCTTTCTATGCTCCTCAATTATCGTCTGCACAAACACTTGTACCTCTGCCACCAGCTTTTTGCAGCGCGTGTTCATATGTTGCACATCAAACCACTTCAGAAGTGGCGGATGATCGCTCCAATTGAACACTCCAAGTAGCTCAAACCCCTCCCTTGTCATCCCTCTGCAGCTGCGTAGCCTCACCGTCATAACTGCTATCCATGCCAAACTCGTACCTCTTCCTGAACACGCTCTTCATAATGTTGTTGAGAGAGGCCATCCTGCAGGCGTATTTGGATGCTACCTTTCGAGCTCACCATGCAAGCGTCAATGCTTTGCAGGAGGCGCGGAGTTTCATGTTGACGCGACCCTTGTAGCACAACCATGCATTTTGGAGAGAAGAGGTGCGTAGCAGCAATGCTGCGTAGCTTCCGCAATAGTCACCAATATAAGGAGCAAACCCAATAGCACGATCAAAGAGAAGCACTCAAAACCTATGATGTTGCATTGCAAGCGTGCCTGTGCATACAATAGCATTAAAGCCCCTCAAGGTTGCTGCAGACAGGCCATGGTTGGACCCTTAGCATCTCTCTCTCTCTCTCTCTCTCTCTCTCTCTGTGCAAGCTCTGCCAAGGCGTATAAGTTGCTGTACGCTTGATGGAGGATGTGCAATTTGACATGATGGAGGACGTGAATGTTGATTGACACACACACACACACACACACACACACACACACACACACACACACACACACACACACACACACACACACACACACACACACACACACACACACACAATCACACTGCAGGGCTGAATGGAGGTAGCGTGCAGGGTTGCGTACCTGTTCTGTTGGCGTAGAGCTTGCATATGGTCGTTTTGTGGAGGAAGTTGGTGCAAGGTTCATGAACCTGTAATGGAAAGGAGCGCTGCTCCTAGGGATCTCTCTCTCTCTCTCTCTCTCTCTCTCTCTCTCTCTCTCTCTCTGTGTGTGTGTGTGTGTGTGTATCGACTATGGTGTAGCAGCTGGCGGCAGAGCCCCTCCCTCATGCGCATGCTCCGAGGCCTTCAAGCAACTCGCGTGAAATCAATAGAGGGCGGCTTTCTAATTTGAAAGCGAACAGTCACTTCAACTCCTCTCTCCGAATCTCCCTTAGCCGGACAGTCTTCCTCTCCAAAATTTCCCCTATTCGGATGCAGAAGACATTGCCACGTGTAAGGGGGGGGACCGGAATCCCTCCCCCTTTTATTATAGTATAGATAATCATAACTTGGCCCTGCCCACTAATGAACCTTCCACTTAAAGCTTAAAATTTGTGGCTCTCTTGAGGGCCAAACCCTTTTCAGCTTATAGCTCTTTGGTTTGTATGCATCAGGTGGAATGCACCCCTGAGCACGTTTGTATTGAGATGCTACTCTGCAGTAGGTGTGAATACTCCCCTAAAAACCTTACTGTCAATGGGTATAATTACCTTGGCATAAATTTGTATAGACCCTTTAAGGTGATCCCCCCCTCCCGAGCGTGATGGGTCACACTGTAATGGCTTTCTCCCACTGCTTAGCAGGACTATCCCTGTGCATTTGTTGCCCCTCTACTCAGGTATTGCTTCAAAGCCAACCTTGGCTTACGTCGCTACCCCCTATACCCGATCAATTCTTATTTATATATATCCTTCTCTCTCTTGAATCTATCCGAGCCTGCAACCTGGCTGATACACCGATTATGTTCTTTTGCTCTCTTCAATACCATTATGTTTCTCCTCTCCACCAGTACTTGGTGTACCCAGGCTATGGATTTGGAGGATCTCCCCTACACTAATGTTATGGAAACAACACACATAACTTCCAATCTTTCCCTCACTTAGCTTTGAATCTCATATCGTCTTGTATTTCATGAATGAGGGCCATAATTGCATACTGATTTATTGTCTTCAATATGGAACTCTTTGAGAAGTGTGATGCTTTTCTGGTTGGTGCAAAAATCTATTTGCATTGTTAAATTTTAAAACTGTGGTGACTCAAATTTGGTATATTGTTAGTATTAATGTTACTTCCCCAATGACCTACCTTCTATTAAGAAGCAACTAAACTTGCTTGTTTTTTCTTATTTTTTGACTTTGGAAAAAATTAAAACCTTTTCATTTGATGCTCTCTGCCTTGACTGAATGATGATGCTGGTGGCAAAGACTGAATTGTTTTACCTTTTTTGGTTTGGAAAAAGTTAAACTAATTCGGTATTGATTGATCTCGTATCTGTGATTAAATTTACCTCTATTGAGGTACTCATACATTATGTGTTTTGATGAAAGACTGTGCGAAACAAGGCTCTGTCCGTTTCAACTTCTTAGTAGTATATAATAGCATGAGATTGATTGAGCAAATGTGAGATCCTTCTCATTATGTTTTGGAAAAAAAAAAGCATGAGATTGATTGAGCAAATGTGAGATCCTTCTTATTATGTTTTGGAAAAAAAATTCAGAGGTTGCTTTTTTATAACTTCTAGGCGATGGTGATCATTTGATGGCTCGGATTGCTTAGCTAATATGGAGCTATTAAGATCTTTTACTTGATATTTTTTTGTTCTTTGACTTAAATTGTGCTCATTTTACTTTTAGGGCTATAAAGGATGTGTTTTATCTCAAATTGAGATAACCACTGGTATACACTTTGGGGACTGATGGTTCTTAACGGAGTGCCGTGATAAGTTGACTAGGTAGGATCTATGCATTAGATGATGATACCTGCTGGCTAGTAGCGTACAATTTTTACTACGTTTATTGGGCGATTTCTAACTCATATTTAGCCTTGATTTTGTAAGGGTGAATACCTAACCTTGATAATTTCAGAAACTTGCTAATATGAGATGCTAATACTAGATGGGATCACTTAGCCTTTCTTGCTGATGGCCACTGCATATTTAACATATAGTTAAAATGCTCTTAAAATCTACCTTAGATATAGATGTTTTTACTCTATGGCTTGGCATATAACTTAATATTGCTTGATCTGCTGCTTGCTATTCTAAAAAATATGTGGCTGCTAATAATTTTATACACTAAACTTAAAACTGCCGATGGTTTCAATACTTCGACCATTAGATGATTGATACATGTAAATCCTTTTTGGCTTGAACAATTATAATGGGGTATGATTTACTAATCTCCTTTGGCAAGGATGACCAAAAAGCTTTTCAAAATACTAGGCACTGTCATGTTATTTGAATAAAATTGTCTTATGCACTTTAAGCTTACAAATGTTCAAACTAAGAAAGATTTAACTCTGAAATCCTAAATACCTTTCATTTTGCATTGATTCATATAGGTTTGATCATATCAATAGTAAAATATTGCTGCCTACCGGTCTTTATTTGGAATGATTGTACTATTGGAATATTTGTTCATTCTTACTATACTAATCCTCTGAAAAAGTAAGAAAAGATGTTAACAGGAGAAAAGACAGATGTTAAGAGGAGAAAAGACATCTGGATGGATTTGGGTTTTTCTAATTCTAATACTACTTGGAGTTTTGATAAAACTGGGAAGTCTCTAAGTTACTTGGTTCTGCTTGGTTCTGTTGGTATGATTTGAGAAACTCACACATCAATGGTGTTGACTTTGGGGATTTTTTGAGCACTTACCTTGCTAGCACTAAATAGTTAAGAGATTATGACTTTGAGACATCTCTTGATTTTTCATTTCTTGTATAAACATGAACAATTGTAAACTGGTAATCTTAACAAAAGATTGGGTAATTGGCCTTCTGATAAGAACTTAATCTATTTAGATAAATATGTATAAGTTCCTTGAAAAAATGGGGTTACTACTAACCTTAATGATAACCTATGATCTCAATTGGGTCTGAAGGAGTGATGACCTTTAGATCACAAATTAAAACAAACTAAAAGGAATTAAAAGTGTAACACTTTACACTTAAATCAAGAGGGGTAATGGCCTTTTAATACAAAACAGTGACAATTTCAATCGATTTGAGAATCATCTGTGGCTTACTGTTATGAGAATGTATACTTACTGATATTTTAATACTACATGGATGGTAGGTATAAGTTAAAAACGTTTTAAGTAGGACATAGATATCAACTAATAGGTTCATTGAAACTTGTAATACATATTCAAAGTTAACGAATTTGTTGTCTTGTTTATATGGATGCACATGAGAACTCTATCTTTACTTACGATCTTTTTGGCTTTGCGGTTGTCGTTCACCCCGTCAAACTTGGCCTCTGTCACTTTTGTATCAATTGTTCTTAACTATCTTATGTACGAATCGCTAGAATTGATTCTCAATAGGCTAATCCTTGTCCTTTGTTTAAAGCCAATTGTCTTTTGAATTGATATGTTTTTTTGTGTATAAGTATTGGTTTAAAAACAACAGCGCGGACACACACACACACACTCTTATCTCTCTCTCTCATGATTTACTTGTCATTTAAAACTTACATACATATGCACACTCTCTTTGTATACCTCACAGCGCACACACGCACGCGTGCGCACGTGCACACACACACATTTCGTGCACACTTGTAAGTTTTGGGATTTCTTTGGGCTTACATTTGTCGTATACTTTGTAGCAGATCAGGATGGGTGGGGTACAAATAATTTATATAAGGGTAAAGTATTTTGAAGCCTTATTAGTCGGAGTTTTTCTTCTTGAATTGTTTTGGTAGTTGGTGACTTATATTCCAACTCCTTCCCAATTAAATTGTGGGTGCGAGAATGGTACGCTCCCCCTTTCTCTTACAATTCCTAACATCTCTTATCATTTTATGTTTAATGCTCTTAAGTCTATTGCATACACATGCATGACCTTCATGTGTATGAGCTTGTTTCATACCTGCTTCCTTGTGTGTGGCTTTTTTTAGCCAAAAAATTATTGTACTTTGTTATGAGCTATGAATCCCTCAAGATCTTCCACACTTGCTTCCAACACACTTCTGAGCACATGTAAGATTTCCTTCAAGGCTTTTGTGAAGCTTTGCGCTACCTTAATACAAGGTTGCTTGCCATCATACTCTTGTTAGTATAGCACACCTAGGTGGTCTTGTTCTAATGTGAACCTTCACTCATGTTGGGGTTAGGGTTAGGAATGATAATTTTTGGACAGTACACATACTTTCACGCATATGTAACCACACATATTTACATATGCTTCTTAGTGTAGATTCCTTTTGTTACAGAACATTTTCTTAGTTTGCTTGGGCTTCTTACCATTTTGAGATTTTAGCATTAGTTTTATATGATTGGTGTGAGGTTGTTAATTGGTACAATATTTTGATTGGGCTTCAAAGAAGTTACTGTCCACGCATTTCTTACCTATAGGCCTCTCACAATCTAGATTTCTAGCATATTGGGCACATATTATTACTCCCTAAATTGTGTGTTGTTCTTGGTATAGGCCAAATTACATACATGTTTAAGTAAATTTGGGATGTGTTAGGCTTGTATGGAGCATGGATTGTTTGCTCTTGTATCATCATCACGGCCATAATCTTGATGATTGCGCGTGCGTACGTGCACGTGCACGCACACACACACACACACACACACTCACACACTCACACACTCACTAACAAACATGCTCGGTTGTTTTGTTATGGTATGAATCTTCACTCCCATTAGGGTTGGGAATGATAATTTTATGTACATACTTATACTCACCCATAGTTACATATGCTTCCTACGAGTTTTACTAAATGTCGAGCAAAACTTTTCCAAGATTTTTTTTTTCGAGCGAGCCATACATCGCGAATCAACAAAAAGATTGAGCGAAAAACATGACTTGTCTACATGTTTACAAAAGGAAGATAGTGTATAGAACACAATTGTAATTTATGATTGCCATTGAAGAGATGATGCAAGTTCATGATATAAAACCCAATCATCTAGCTTGCTTTGGGGAGAGGAAAGAAGACTCGTACACGGAAGCCATGTCTCTAGAGGCAATAAAAACTGTAATAAATATTTTGATATAGAATCCAATTTTAAATAAAGTATGTTTTAAAAATGTTTTACTTCAATTTTTAGTGAAATATAAACTAACAATAGAAAATTACGGCATTGATCTCACTGATGTATAACGTGGATACACTTTTGTTCTGACACTCAATGAAAGAAATCTGAACACGACCTAAAAGCTTAGGACTGTATCTTATGCAAAATTATAGAGTTTTCATTATCATAATACTATACGAGAGAAACAAATATTTATAATTTTGATCCGTCATTGCGTTTGAAATGCCCAAAAATCTTGAAAACAACCATTGCATTTACATATTCTAAAAACCTTGAAAGTAAATATCTATATGTTTTATTATGAAGTAAAAAGCTTCAAAAAGGCTTTAGATTGATCTAAATTTATATAGTTATTAGAATTTGATAATTTTGACCACACTGTTGCATCCAGAATGCTAAAAAACTTTAACAAAAACTGAATGTCTGTATGTCTCATTCTGACACTTGCAGACGGGATTTTATACCCAAAAACGATCCCAAAAATGGTCGAAAAGTTTTGTATCGATGTAAGACCCGTTTAGACACTTTTAAGATGGAATTTCTCAGTTTAGCCACATGGTTACGTTCGGAATGGCCCAAAACCCTAGAACTAACTATCCATACGGGTAACTTTCACAATTTTGGCCACATGGTTACGTCAAAAATGGCCAAAAAAACCTAAAACCAACTACCCATACAAGTGGCTTCACAATTTTGACTCCATCTGCGTTTGGAATGCCCCAAAACCCTAGAACCAATTATACATACACAATGGCCACGACATTGGTTTTAGGATTTTGGGCCATTCTGGATGCAACCATGCAACCAAAATGGTGAAATTCCGTCTTAAAAGTGCTCAAAAGGGTCCCACATTAGCACAATACTCCTTCATGTAGTTTTGAAACTCTTTTTGGTTCAAAACTCCGTCTTCGGGTGTAAGAATGAGACATATGGACAACCGTTTTAAGAGCTTTTGGGCATTTCGAACGCAACGGTGTGGTCAAAATTATCAAATTATAACAAGTAGATAGATTAAGGCCAATGCAAAGCTCTTTTGAAGCTTTTCACTTCATTTTGAGTTCAAAACACCGTCTCAAAGCTCATGATGAGACTTATGGATATGAAGATTTTGGGGCATCTTAAATACAACAGTATAGTCAAGATGATTAAATTTTATTTCTCTCTCATATTGTCATGCATATAAATATTCAAAGAATTACTTTGTGTAAATGTAAATATTTTAGGAGGGGATTAGATCATTTTTAAGTTTGGACATCTCTTCTTTGGGTGATATATGAGACACATGGATGCTTCATTTTAAGCAAAAGGTATCTAATGTACCTTTGTGTTTTCTGTGCGTGTTCTTTTAATAAAACCATGTAATACTATCACGACAATGTTCTCTACTAGTGTTTATAATATCCTCTTGTTTGTAGAAATCAAGAATGTATAGCTTGTGAAAGAAATTTATCTTCCATATTTTGTATGGACACATTGTAAGATTGTGGTTAATGGCAGAGAAAAATTGACTACTCCTCCACCTCCAACTCCATGCACCACGAGCAAGGACCACCTCACCCTTCGACTCGCTCTTTAAATCGGCCCATTTTGTGCCACAAATGCGGGGAATATGGACATTACCAAAGCAAATGTCCCCACCAGAAGCATCCCCTCCCTACCGTCATTGCCCTGAATCAAAGGATCACTACAGTAAGGATTGCCCCAAAATTTGTGCATCCTCAGCCTCGAGCCCAAGTCAAAGCCAAAATGACTTTACCTTTCCCAAGCTCAATCTGAAAGCAATTAGCACCATCCCTCAGCTGTCCCCTTCTGCCCATGTGGTTACCCCTCAAGGCAAGCTGCAATGGTAAAGGATCTAGCAAGCGTCCTTACGTGGGCCCAGAGGGCCGCTCTCGGTCTTAGCATTCCAACAAATTCAACTCTCCTACACATTCTCACACCAATGGATACCCCGCCTTCAGTTGTTGACAAGCCATCCCACAATGCAAAGCAAGGATCCAAATCTTTGCTCTCTGATATTGATGATGCTTTCTTGGAAGCAGTTGCTGATTTACAGCAGATCAAGGTACCAGAGAAACCACTGGTAGAAAAAGATAAGCCACGGGCCCAGAGGGCTGCTCTCAGTCTTAACATTCCAACAAATTCAACTCCCCTACACATTCTCACACCAATGGATACCGCGCCTAGTTGTTGACAAGCCATCCCACAATGCAAAGCAAGGATCCAAATCTTTGCTCTCCGATATTGATGATGCTTTCTTGGAAGCAGTTGATTGCTGATCTACAGCAGATCAAGGTACCAGAGAAACCACTGGTAGAAAAAGATAAGCTTACAGCAGAGACAATCTTGAAGAACACCTCTCAACAAGTGTCTCTCTATGAAATGTTGTGGCTAGATGCGAGTTTTAGAAGTGACACCCTTGCAGTTATTCAATCACTTTACCCTAGAGCATGTCCTAGTGGCTAGCACCTCATTAGATAAGCCTATTTTTCAATAATGAAATGATTAGACTCTATGAAGATTAGTGGCTCAATAGGAATCAAACCCAAGAACATAATCAAGTGTACAACCTTCTGAATTGATCAAAAGGAGTTATGACTTTAATAGTCCCTAATGGAATAACAAAACACCAATCCTATAAGGCTCACATAACCATTGCTATTTCTATGGTGGCCTAATTAGTGAAGCCTTCATAATTATTAGAGAAACAATGCATAGGCCAAAGGCTACATACCCAATAACTTTCACTCTAAGAAGTAGTACTAAGTCAAAGCGAACCATAGAGTGAGACGTAACAAATATAGTTCTCTTGAAGAGTGCACGACACCTTGAGTGCTTTCAGTTCCATATGAGTATAGCCGGCCGCCGAAGGCGGCCTCTCTCTCTCTCTCTCTCTCTCTCTCTCTCTCTCTCTCTCTCTCTCTTTTTCACTCCCCCTCTTTATCCCGTGCACGTGAGCTTCTCTCACTTTTGGCATTTAGCCTTCAGCTCGCAGACGTTGACACATGTAAAGGGTACTCGGGCTGCTGTTATAGAATACATATAGATGTAAAGAAAGCTCGCAAACGTTGACACGTGTAAAGGGTACTCGGGCTGCTGTAATAGAATACATATAGATGTAAAGAAACCACAACATCAAATGCACTTTCCAAAAGACCAAAGCTTGGTTCAACTCTAGAAGGCTCTCTGAACAGTCTCCTTGCTCCTTTGAGTCTAGTGGCTGTAGCAAAAAAATCATGCTATGTAGCATCTAGTTTAAGAAACTCCAAAATCTTTTCCTGGGAAGCCTCAAGAAGATACTTCTCAACCCACGTTCTTGCCATACTATCTTGTATCCCGATGGGAAAGCTTAGCCACTACGGCATTTGTCTTGGTCATGAGCTCTCAAAATGTTTCATCTCCTTGTAGCAGAAGGTTCCCTAGCCCATCTAGAACCTTCTCTTGGTAGTCATTTAGTCGAAAATCATCACATAAACTTTGCCTTATTGTAGCCCAATATGCAAAGTCATTCTCTACAAACTCCATATACCACTTGTTAGCTAAGCCATCCAAGGTTGAAGAAATGAGCACCAAATAAGCAACTTCATGGTTGAGGCCACGACCCTGGCTGAGAAAAACCAGCCACCTAACCTAGTCATTTGCATTCTCAATAGAGAGCCCCTTGAAGGTTCAAAAATTTATGTGGACTTTGGCCAGAATGTTGGTAAGATCTTCTGCCATAGAAGCAATTGTTTACATAAAATGAAAACAACAGAACACAACACAATTATAAACTCATTGGGAATCAAAACTCGGATGAACTCCATAACTCACAATGTATTAGCTCTAGACTAAGGACTAACAGATTACAATGGGGGTGTAGAGGAGGTAGCGGCTTAACAAGGTACAAAGACTAATTGATGATAGACTGTAATGAAACTAAGGGTGGAGGATCATTCAAGTAGGTGCTGGCCTAGCTTCCAAAGTACTCATCTATATATATAAAGTGGTTGTCTACAATCAAATGGCGAGGACCAATCCAAGACTAAGACTAGCCTTTCAATGCTAGTGTTTGTCTCCAGATGCCTCGTCCTGAATCCCAATGATGTGGCAATAGAAGTCTAGTTTGGACTTTGTAGCTCTTCTAATAAATGTTTTAATGGCCGCACACATAATTTGAAATATCCTAAAATGTTCTTTTATCCAGCACATCACATTGTTATTCATTGCATGCAATCGATTGGTCTAATGTTGAGGCTCCATAAGTTTCATGAATCGAGAGGTTGATCCTTTAAGTTGGTAATCAAGCATTAGATTCTCCATTTATGAAAATTGAAAATTAAAGAAGAAACCATGAAAATTAGGCCATTAACTTGAACCCTCAAATCATGAGGGCTAGCTTCAATTTTCCAATTTGAGTTATCTTGGGTGAATCTAAGATTGCTTGAAAACAAAATTAAATTGCTTGGAATAAGATTTTTCAAAGCTTAAAGGCACACCTCTTTTGTTAGAGAATAAGAATAGAATAATGTTTGAAAGCCATTCCGAGTAGTTATTGTTGATCAAGCAAAGGCAAGAGCATGTATGATGTGTGGTGACTAAAGCTTTCCGCATGCCCTCTTTACAGTTATCATCACCTTCTTCGTCCCCTCACAAGCCAATGTCCTCATGTGATCAAGAGTATAAGTGTGACATACCCACCTGAGGAGGTCGCTAGCTTGTTGCTACAAGTTCTCTCGGTTGTTTAGAGTACATGTGGTGCATCAATTTGATGCCTACACATGGCTCTTACTGTTGGTACGTGGCCCTGTTTCATGGCTAATATTTGGAAGGGATAAGCACCTTCCCCAGTGGGCCCCCTAGTGTGCTGTTAAAAAAAAGGCGTAACATACCATTAAAAATTTCAAGGTTACCACACGGGCTGAAACTCCCTCTCCATTACTCTCCTTTTTTGCCAAAAGGGAGTGCCAACAAATAGAAGATATGGCTCAAATTGTGCTACCAGATATTCTACCTACTACGGACAGATTTTGTAAACCCAATTCGTATGGTTGGCATGCGTTTCAAAAAATTGAAATTCATTTTATTTTTGCTTGTTAACGTTGTTCTTGTCTTGTTTTAAGGATTGGGAGAAGTGCTCAACAACAGGGGACATGTTATAAAACTGTATATCAATGGCTAAAAATGTGCTAGCACTATTGTTTACATGTGACTTTGCCTGTAAGCATAGTAACCAGAGACATAACATGACCCTTACAACAAGATAGTGTATTGCAATCCGCTCAAGAATGCGTTGCTACTTATAAGGGCCTTCTTTTTGTATCAAGAGAGCCTTCTTCTGGAGCACCATTGCTATCCTCACTATCACTCACATCCATGTGTCCTAGATCCAAGCAATTTTCGTGTTTGACTATCCTTATAATGGTTTTACTCTCCCTGTCAAGCTCCAAAATAGTACTCAAAATGGTGTCATCATCCAAAGCAGTGCTACCAAGGCCATGCTGTAAACCTTTTGTTTTGGTAGAGGAATGTAGGCCTCTTCCCTTAGACGGTGTGGCCTTGTCAACAGCTTGGTTTTTTGGTTTGTTATTGTTATTCTCACCATTCATAGATGATACAAAGATCGATCGAGATAGCCAATCCTTCCATATGGTCCTCCCATATTTGTCCTCTTCGAATGTCCCAGTTGCAACAAGCCTGTAGACAAACACCTCCTTCCTTTGTCCCAACCGAAAAGCGCGACTCATTGCTTGTTTGGTAACAGCAGGATTCCAAACCATGTCAAGAAAAACCACCCTTGAGGCCCCTGTCAAAGTTATGCCCTCTCCACATGCTTTCATAGATGCAAGGAGCACACGGATGTTTCCGCTAGAGTCGTTGAAGCTATTGATAATGACTTGTCTGTCATCGAGAGGGAGGCTTCCATGCAATTTGAAGACTCGCCCCCCCTGAAGAAACTTCCTATTTGATTGGAGCAACTCCTCCAAAAAATGAAGGGGCATGATGTTCTCACTAAAAATGAGAAGCTTTTCATTCTTGACACGACATAATTGGACCAGCTCCATGATGAACTTCACCTTCGCTCCTTCCTTCAGATCCTTTGATAGATTCCCTATTGCTGCCAAGTCCACATTGGTACAACTCTCTTTGCAAGACACATGCTTGAACAAGTAGGGATGAATGCAAACGATAGAGACTATATACTCAAAGTCCAGAGAGTTGCCTCGATCCCAAGCTTTTGCTATCTCATGAAGAAGCTTTTCCTGCATTGGAGATGTCTTGAGCAGGATGGTGTAGTCCTTCAAGCCAGGGAGGCTCTGTAAAACCTTGCCAGCATAGTAGTGCACGAAAGACCAAGTCATGGACCTCAGTCTTTTGATAGCACCGTCCAAGATCTTGCCTCTTTTGCACTGTCCATTTTCAAGAGTCTTCCCAATCTTGTCCATAAACAACCTTCGTGCCCTCGCTTCAACTTCCTCTTCCGTTCCAATATCAAGGATGAACTCTTCATCCTCAGTGCTAACATCTATATCTCGTCTTTGAGTCACAAGCCTGAGAGCAGCAACGTCCTGTACATTCCTTGGCCTCAAAGTTTTAAACGCAAAAATACTTAGAGAGCGAATTTTGCTTAGGTAACGTGATAGAAGAGGAAACAAAGCTATTCGGGTTTGTTTTGGGGGGTGGGGCGGGGGGAAGGGATAGAATGAAAAGGAGATAAGTTTACACCAAACGCGTTTTGCATTATAACTTCTTTAGTGGTGTAAATAATAGGAGGATATGGGGGGGGGAGGGGGGGGGGGTATAAATAGTGAGGTGTGGCTTAGAAAACTGCATCAGGTACATATTGAAGAGGGGTAGTACCTATTGAAAGATAGGTTATGACCAAACTTTAAGTGGATACTTTACAAAAAAGGAAGGGAAAGGAAGCAAGTTGGTAGGGTAATAAAGTTTGTGGAGGGTTTGCTTAAAGGAGTGGTCAAGAATGTACATAAAATGAAAAAAATCCAAGGATGTTGATCCCGTCTAGGAAATGGGTGGATTTTTAGAGGGGTTGTACATATCAAAGCGGCCAAAGATTATCGAAGTAAGCTGAGGCAGGGTTTAGTCAACAAGGAGGGTGGAATTCTTTTATTCGGGGGCCGGGGAGGGGGGGGGAAGGGGTTTAGAGAGTAATGTGCCGAGATTGGGCACATTCATCCAACATATCAAAGGTTTAGGTAAGTGTGCGGGGTCGGTGTTGGATTGAAGAAGCTTAGTGAGGGGTTTGATAATGGAACGGGACAAGTTGAGATGGCGTATTAGAGGTGAGAAAGTAATCTTGATGATGGTTGGAGCGGGTTTGGTTTTGGACACAGATTGGAGGAGAGAGGGTCTCAGATTGTAGGAAAGGTAAAGAAAGCAAGCTTCCAACAGGGGAGACAAATAACCCTTAGCTCTTAGCCTAGCAAAGAAAAGGTTACGAATGGAGATAAAGCCTGAAAGAGAGGTTTTTGTAATAGTGTACCTCTTAAGCTCTACGAGAATAAAAGCGATCTTTTGGTGTGTAGGGTGCCAGGATTGTTAAGGGATGTAGTTGTAGGAATTAAGGCTTTTTTGGTAGCAATGGGTATCTAGGAATCCATTAGTGGCAAAAGAGGGTCATTTGAAAAAATGAATATCCAGAATAAAAGCTTCTTGCGAGGAGATTGCAACGGACATTTTGATATGTTCTTGGAGAGGGTGTCCGTACTTATGGAGGAGCTCGTTTAGGCTAGAGAGAGGACCGTCCCATATTCCAAAAACATCATCTAGGAATCTTTTGAAATAGAGAAGGGAAGGGGAAGATAGGAGATTCATGCCTTCCTCTAAAAACCAAAGAAAAAGGCAAGCATATACAACCGCAAAGTTTGACCCCATAGAGGTGCCCTTAATTTGATGCCAAAATTCTCCATTGAAAGAGAGATAATGTTGGTTGAGGATAAGAGAGGCTAAGGACAAAATTTAGTGGATCTTAGTCGAAGGGAAGAAACCCTTGATGGAATGTTTAAGGGCCAAGAGGCCATCATGTATGGGGATATTGGGATAAAGAGACTCCACATTAAAGTTGGAGAGGATAATGTTGGGAGGAAAAGAAATAGAAGCTAGGCCTAAAACCAGAGAGTGCGAGTCTTTTAGGTGTTGAGTTTTGGACAAAAGAATGGGGTAGAGTTATACATGGATCCATTTAGAGGCGTTCTCCACAATGTAGCCTTTGTAAGAACAAATGGGACGGCCAACGAGGATGGGTTTGTGGATCTTAGGAGAAAGAAAAAAGGGGCAAGGTTTAGGTTTTCATGCGAGGAGGAGAGGATAAAGGCTCTTTCGTTGCCGGGAAGAAGAGTGTAATTGGTAAAAGTAGAGGAAAGGAGGGAGTGTACAAAGGGTAAGGGGTGTGTGGAGATTTTAAAGTAGGTGAAGAGGTCCATGAGATGATGCAATACCAAGACCTAGAGAGGATTACAGGACCTAAATTTTTATCCGCTGGTTTGATAATGATGCCACGATCGTTTCTTTAGGATGAGATGGAATTCATTAAAAGAGGTTTAGGGTGAAAAGAAGGAAGAGAGGAGAGAAGATTTTTAAGGAGAGAAAAGGTAAGCTCAAAGGTTCGGCTAAGAGATATGGAGGGAGAGGGAGGATTCCAAAGAGGATTAGAGATATAAAAAGAGGAGGGAGGAAGAGAGGGTTCATTTTTAAAAAACATTTTAAGTTGTAAACTCCTTTCTAAATTGGAGTATGCTTGAAGAAAAGAGGAGAGGGGGGGAGGGGGGAATATAATTGAGATGAAGGCCCACAAGCCTTTGTTTGGAGGGAGAGAGAGAGAGAGAGAGCGATTGGAGAGGTTATGGTAGGAGAGGTTAGTAACCTTGTGCTCAAGGAAAAACGTGGTAATTTTGCTAAGAGACAAAATCTTAAAAAAGTGGGGATTAGTGAGGGGGAGCCAAAATTTACAACGCGAGTAGGGGGAGTGTGAAAGAAAAGGAAATAAATAAAGAGGAGGGGTCCAAATATGGGAAAAGAGAGGGGCTTGTGAAAAGAGAAAATGGATCCAAGTGGTAGGGTGCTCCTTCCCTATTTCACTCTCCTCCATTGCAAGTTTTTTGAAGTTCTTGGCAAGCTATGCTTAAGGTGTAGAGGCTTGGTTTGTGGTGTGAGAGGGTTGAGGGGATAATTGGGGGTTTTGAGTAGAGAGGGTAAGGGGGCGACGCTGGATGAGGATGAAGATGGGAAGGAGTTTTTTAAAGTGTTTAAAATGCGAGGATTGTAAGAGGCGAAAGTAGAGCAAGGGTGGCCCAAAAGGGACAAGGTTTTAGGCTTTTTACAAGGTTGATAGGCATGGTTCTCATGGGGGTTCATATCAAAAGGGGGGGCTTCTTGGAGGTTTGTCGAGTGTTATTTCCATGTGAGTTAACCTGTGGAGGAGAGGGTTTCCTCCTTAGGTAAAGACTCCACTTCTTCCAAGATGGAGGATTGGGTTCTCTTCCTAGTATTCTGTGCCGCTATGCTTAAGGAGGAGGCCAAATGGGCTTGGAGCATCTCGTTTTGAAGATGTGCATCAAATCGTTGAGGGAGGTTTGCTTCCAAAGCAAGAGTTGATTCGTCCAAATTACGGGTTCCACTCTTGGGAAAGAGATAGATAGGTGCAAGCTTTTTGATGAGGTCCTCAAGCCTCTCTTCCACAAGATCGCGGTATTCATCAAACGATTTTTGGAGGTTATTGACAAGTAACTCTTGGGCTTGGATGTAAGCTTTAGTGCAATCTAATTGGAATTGGGTATTGAGAGTGTTAAGCTTGGCGCTTAAGAGTACTTGAGCTTGAAAGTCTTCTATGGTAAGGTGAAGAGGCTTCATACAAAGGGTATGTGGTACTTTTTGAAAGGAATGAAGGTTTTGTAAATGAGAAAGGTGTGATTTGGCTTTGCTAAGCTTGTGGTTGAGTGCTTTGAACTTCACCAAGGAGAGGGAAACAATCTTATTGAATTCCAAGGGCTTTTCGATTGCAGGTAGAATGGGAGAAAGAGGAGAGGGAACTACCGCAAGGGAGGAAGAGCTTGCAGGGAGAGAGCCAAAAGCGGAAGGCAAGGCAAGGGAAGGACTAGTGAGGAGGCCTCCTTGAGTGTTGTTGGAGAAGATGCCACCAAGCTTGGTTTTAGGAGAGTTAGTGAGGCCGAGGTGATGGGAGAGGGAGGGGTTAGTGATGCCGAGTTTTTTTTGTCACGGGAAGGGAAAGTTGATCAAGATCCTCAAGAGGTAGGTTGGCAGTGAGGCCAAGGATTTCTTAAGAGCTAAAAAGGGTTTTTTTAGAGGAGGTGGGAAAGGTTGCCATTGGAGAGGGTAGGTTGACGAGTTTTGCTGCTGAAGTAAAGTCGGGAAAGGCAAGATTACGAATGGGAGGGGTGTTGGGTTTCACAGGAATTACAAGGGCCGGGGAAGCGGATGAGGATGTTAGAAGATTTGGGGGGTGGACCACCAAATTGGGGATAGGGGATGCCGTAACGGAAGTTGCCTGAACGAAAGTCATGGCAGTGCCCTCTAATGCCATTGGGGTGGGGTAAGATCCCATTGTTGAAGACGAAGAGGGGGGAGGAGTTGCCATAAGGAAAAGAGTTAGGCAATGAGAGCACCCTTTTTACTTGCAAAGGGCAAAAGGGAGAAAGTTGCACCAGAGACCTTTGAAAAGTAAACCAAACCTTTCTTGTTATGCCGGGTTGGAGAAGCACCGATATTGTAATATTATAGCATTGCAGTACTGTATAGACGTTGCGCAGCAGTTCGCACGTTGCAAAAACGCAGGAACGCAGTGTAGGTGTCTGCGAGCGCCGAGAGCCGCCTTGTTGGGGAATTGGCAGCTAAGCCAAGGCCAAGAGTGGAGCTTTAGAATGCAAGGCTGTCGAGGTGATGATAGGTTGGCGAGAGACCCTTTGTTGGGGTCGCGGCAGCTTTTTGAAGGATTCGACCAGAGAGGGTTGCGAGCACTTGAAAGTGGATGCATTCTCAATAGAGAGCCCCTTGAAGGTTGGAAAATTTATGTGGACTTTGGCCAGAATGTTGGTAAGATCTTCTATCATAGAAGCAATTGTTTACATAAAAATGAAAACGGTAGAACACAACATAATAATAAACCCAATGGGACTCAAAATTCCGATGAACTCCATAACTCACAATGCTTTAGCTCGAGACTAAGGACTAACAGGTTACAATGGGGGTGTAGAGGCTTAACAAGGTACAAAGACTAATTGATGATAGAATGTAATGAAACTAAGGGTGGAGGATCATTCAAGTAGGTGCTTGCCTAGCTACCAAAGTACTCATATATATATATATATATATATATATATATATATATATATATATATATATATATATAAAGTGCTTGTCTACAATCAAATGGCGAGGACCAATCCAAGACTAAGACTAGCCTTTCAATGCTAGTGTTTGTCTCCAAAAGCCTCTTCCTGAATCCCAATGATGTGGCAATAGACGTCTAGCTCGGACTTTGTAGCTCTTCTAATAAATGTTTAAATGCCCTCACACAGAGTTTGAAATTTCCTAGGATGTTCTTTTATCCAGCACATCACATTGTAATTCATTGCATGCAATCCATTGGTCTAATGTTGAGGCTTCATAATTTTTATGAATTGAGAGGTTGATCCTCTAAGTTGGTAATCAAGCAGTAGATTCTTCATTTATGAAAACTGAAAATTAAAGAAGAAACCATGAAAATTAGGCCATTAACTTGAACACACAAATCCTGAGGTCTAGCTTCAATTTTCAAATTTGAGTATTGAGTAGACCTATTTTAATTCAAGGTTATCTTGGGTGAATCTAAGAAGAAAACAAAATCAAATTGCTTGGAATAAGATTTTGCAAAGCTTAAAGGCACACCTCTTTTGTTAGAGAATAATAATAGAATAATATTTGAAAGCCATTCCTAGCAGTTATTGTTGATCAAGCAAAGGCAAGAGCATGAATGATGTGTGGTGACTAAAGCTTTCCGCATGCCCTCTTTACAATTATCATCACCTTCTTCGTACCCTCACAAGCCGATTTTCTCATGTGATCAAGAGTATAAGTGTGACATACCCACTTGAGGAGGTTGCTACCTTGTTGCTACAAGTTCTCTCGATTTTTTAGAGCACATGCGGTGCATGAATTTGATGCCTACACATGGCTCTTGTTGTTAGTATGTGGCCCTATTTCATGGCTAATATTTGGAAGGGATAAGCACCTTCCCCCCTGGGCCCCCTAGTGTGTTGTTAAAAAAAAGGCGTGACATACCATTAAAAATTTCAAGGGTACCACACAGGCTGAAAATCCCTCTTCATACACCCTCCTTTTTTGCCAAAAGGGAGTGCCAACAAATAGAAGATATGGCTCAAATTGTGCTACCTCATATTCTACCTACTACGGGGAGATTTTGTAAACCCAATTCGCATGGTTGGCATGTGTTTCAAAAAACTGAAATTCATTTTACTTTTGCTTGTTAACGTTGTTCTTGTCTTCTTTTAAGGATTAGGAGAAGTGCTAAACAATAGGGGACATGTTATAAAACTATATAGCAATGGCTAAAAATGTGCTAGCACTATTGTTTACATGTGACTTTGCCTGCAAGCATAGTAACCAGAGACATAACATGAGCCTTACAACAACAAAGTGTATTGCAATCCGCTCAAGAATGCGTTGCTACTTATAAGGGCCTTCTTTTTGTATCAAGAGAGACTTCTTGTGGAGCACCATCGCTATCCTCACTATCACTCACATCCATGTGTCCTTGATCCAAGCAATTTTCGTGTTTGACTATACTTATTATGGTTTTATCCTCCCTGTCAAGCTCCAAAATAGTACTCAAAATGGTGTCATCATCCAAAGCAGTGCTACCAAGGTCATGTTGTAAACCTTTTGTTTTGGTAGAGGAATGTAGACCTCTTCCCTTAGACGGTGTGGCTTTGTCAACAACTTGGTTTTCATGTTTGTTATCGTTATTCTCACCATTCATAGATGATACAAAGATCGACTGAGACAGCCAATTCTTCCATATGGTCCTCCCATATTTGTCCTCTTCCAATGTCCCAGCTGCAACAAACACCTCCTTCCTTTGTCCCAACCGAAAAGCGCGACACATTGCTTGTTTGGTAACAGCAGGATTCCAAACCATGTCAAGAAAAACCACCCTTGAGGCCCCTGTCAAAGTTATGCCCTCTCCACATGCTTTCATAGATGCAAGGAGCACACGGATGTTTCCGCTAGAGTCGTTGAAGCTATTGATAATGACTTGTCTGTCATCGAGAGGGAGGCTTCCATGCAATTTGAAGACTCGGCCCCCCTGAAGAAACTTCCTATTTGATTGGAGCAACTCCTCCAAAAAATGAAGGGGCATGATGTTCTCACTAAAAATGAGAAGCTTTTCATTCTTGACACGACATAATTGGACCAGCTCCATGATGAACTTCACCTTCGCTCCTTCCTTCAGATCCTTTGATAGATTCCCTATTGCTGCCAAGTCCACATTGGTACAACTCTCTTTGCAAGACACATGCTTGAACAAGTAGGGATGAATGCAAACGATAGAGACTATATACTCAAAGTCCAGAGAGTTGCCTCGATCCCAAGCTTTTGCTATCTCATGAAGAAGCTTTTCCTGCATTGGAGATGTCTTGAGCAGGATGGTGTAGTCCTTCAAGCCAGGGAGGCTCTGTAAAACCTCGCTAGCATAGTAGTGCACGAAAGACTGAGTCATGGACCTCAGTCTTTTGATAGCACCCTCCAAGATCTTGCCTCTTTTGCGCTGTCCATTTTCAAGAGTCTTCCCAATCTTGTCCATAAACAACCTTCGTGCCCTCGCTTCAACTTCCTCTTCCGTTCCAATATCAAGGATGAACTCTTCATCCTCAGTGCTAACATCTATATCTCGTCTTTGAGTCAGAAGCCTGAGAGGAGCAACCTCCCGTACATCCCTTGGCCTCAAAGTTTTAAATGCAAAAATACTTAGAGAGCGAATTTTGCTTAGGCAACATGATGGAAGAGGAAACAAAGCTATTCAAGTTTGTTTTGGGGGGGTGGGGGTGGGGGGAGGGAGAGAATGAAAAGGAGATAAGTTTACACCAAACTCATTTTGCTTAATAACCTCTTCAGTGGTGTTAATAATAGGAGGATATGGGGGGGGGGGGGGTTATAAATAGTGAGGTGTGGCTCAAAAAACTGCATTAGGTACCATATTGAAGAGGGGTAGTACCTACTGAAAGATAGGTTATGACCAAACTTTAAGTGGATACTTTACAAAAAAGGGAGGGAAAGGAAGAGAGTTGGTAGGGTAATAAAGTTTGTGGAGGGTTTGCTTAAACGAGTGGTCAAGAATGTACACAAAAGGAAAAAAAATCCAAGGATGTTGATCCCGTCTAGGAAATGGGTGGATTTTTAGAGGGGTTGTACATATCCAAGAGGCCGAAGATTATCGAAGTAAGCTGAGGCAGAGTTAGTCAACAAGGAGGGTGGAATTCTTTTATTGGGGGGGGGGGACGGGGGGAGGGGTTTAGAGAGTAAAGTGCCGAGATTGGACACATTCATCCAACATATCAAAGGTTTAGGTAAGTGTGCGAGGTCGGTGTTGGATTTAAGAAGCTTAGTGAGGGGTTTGATAATGGAACAGGACAAGTTGAGATGGCGTATTAGAGGTGAGAAAGGAATCTTGATGATGGTTGGAGCGGGTTTGGTTTTGAACATAGATTGGAGGAGAGAGGGTCTTGGATTGTAGGAAAGGTAAAGAAAGCAAGCTTCCAACAGGGGAGACAGATAAACCTTAGCTCTTAGCCTAGCAAAGAAAAGGTTACGAATGGAGATAAAGCCTGAAAGAGAGCTTTCTGTAATAATGTACCTCTTAAGCTCTGCGAGAATAAAAGCGATCTTTTGGTGTGGAGGGTGCCAAGATTGTTAAGGGATGTAGTGTAGGAATTAAGGCCAAAAGAGGGTCATTTGAAAAAATGAATATCCAGAATAAAAGCTTCTTGCGAGGAGATTGAACGGAGATTTTGATATGTTCTTGGAGAGGGTGTCCGTACTTATGGAGGAGCTCGTTTAGGCTAGAGAGGACCGTCCCATATTCCAAAAACATAATCTAGGAATCTCTTGAAATAGAGAAGGGAAGGGGAAGATAGGAGATTCATGCCTTCCTCTAAAAACCAAAGAAAAGAGCAAGCATATATAACTGCAAAGTTTGACCCCATAGCGGTGCCCTTAATTTGGTGCCAAAATTCTCCATTGAAAGAGAGATAATGCTGCTTGAGGATAAGAGAGGCTAAGGACAAAATATAGTGGATCTTAGGGGAAGGGAAGAACCCCTTGATGGAATGTTTAAGGGCCAAGAGGCCATCATGTATGGGGATACTGGGATAAAGAGACTCCACATTAAAGGTGAAGAGGATAATGTTGGGAGGGAAAGAAATAGAAGCTAGGTCTAAAACCAGAGAGTGCGAGTCTTTTAAGTGTTGAGTTTTGGACAAAAGAATGGGGTAGAGTTGTACATGGAGCCATTTAGAGGCGTTCTCCAAAATGTAGCCTTTGTAAGAACAAATGGGACGGCCAACGAGGATGGGTTTGTGGATCTTAGGTAAAGAAAAAAGGGGCAAGGTTTAGGTTTTTCATGCGAGGAGGAGAGGATAAAGGCTCTTTCGTTTCCGGGAAGAAGAGGGTAATTGGTGACAATAGAGGAAAGGAGGGAGTGTACAAAGGGTAAGTGGGGTGTGGAGATTTTAAAGTAGGTGAAGAGGTCCATGAGATGGCGCAAGGCTTCATTACAATACGAAGACCTAGAGGGGATTACCAGACCTAAATTCTTATCTGCGCTGGTTTGATAATGATGCTACGATCGTTTCTTAAGGATGAGATGGAATTCATTAAAAGAGGTTTAGGGTGAAAAGGAGGAAGATTTTTAAGGAGAGAAAAGGTAAGCTCAAAGGTTCGGCTAAGAGATGTGGAGGGAGAGGGAGGATTCCAAAGAGGATTAGAGATAGAAAAGGAGGAGGGAGACACGGGGAGAGGGGGGACTATAATTGAGACCAAGGCCTACAAGCCTTTGTTCGGAGGGGGAGAGAGAGCGATTGGAGAGGTTATGGTAGGAGAGGTTAGTAACCTTGTGCTCAAGGAAAAACGTGGTAATTTTGCTAAGAGACAAAATCTTAAAAAGGTGGGGGTTAGTGAGGGGGAGCCAAAATTCACAACGCTTTCTACCCGAGTAGGGAGAGTGGGAAAGAAAAGGAAATAAACAAGGAGGAGGGGTCCAAATATTGGGAAAGAGAGGGGCTTGTGAAAAGTGCAAATGGACCCAAGTGGTAGGGTGTTCCTTCCCTACTTCACTCTCCTCCATTGCAAGTTTTTGGAAGTTCTTGGCAAGCTATGCTTAGGGTGCAGAGGCTTGGTTTATGGTGTGAGAGGGTTGAGGGGATATCTAGGGGTTTTGAGTAAAGAGGGTAAGGGGGCAACGCTGGATGAGGATGAAGATGGGAAGGAGTTTTTTGGAGTGTTTAAAATGGGAGGATTGTAAGAGGGGAAAGTAGAGCAAGGGTGGCCCAAAGGGGGCAAGGTTTTAGGCTTTTTAAAAGGTTGATGGGCATGGTTCTCATGGGGGCTTCTAATCAAAGGGGGGGGCTTCTTGAAGGTTTGTCAAGTTTATTTGCATGTGAGTTAACCTTTGGAGGAGAGGGTTTGTAGGGGGTTGAGTGGTGGGAGTTGTTAGCGGGCTTCTTTTGGGGGGTTGAAAGAAGCTTTTTCATTTGGGTGGTGACTTCGTGAAGCACCAATTCCCCCACCGTTTTCTCCTTAGGTAAAGAGTTCTCCACTTCTTCCAAGATGGAGGATTGGGTTCTCTTCCTAGCATTGTGTGCCGCTATGCTTAAGGAGGAGTCCAATTGGGCTTGGAGAATCTCATTTGGAAGCTGTGCATCAAAATCGTTGAGAAAGGTTTGCTTCCAAAGCAAGAGTTGATTCGTCCAAGTCGCGGGTTGCACTCTTGGGAAAGAGATAGGTACAAGCTTTTTGGTGAGGTCCTCAAGCCTCTCTTCCACAAGATCAAAGAATTCATCAAAGGATTTTTGGAGGTTATTGACAAGTAACTCTTGGGCTTGGATGTAAGCTTTAGTGCAATCTAATTGGAATTGGGTATTGAGAGTGTTAAGCTTGGCGCTTAAGAGTGCTTGAGCTTGAGAGTCTTCTACGGTAAGGCGAAGAGGCTTCATACAAAGGCTATGTGGTGCTTTTTGAAAGGAATGAAGGTTTTGTAAATGAGAAAGGTGTGATTTGGTTTTGCTAAGCTTATGGTTGAGTGCTTTGAACTCCACCAAGGAGAGGGAAACAATCTTATTGAATTCCAAGGGCTTTTTTATTGTGGGCAGAATGGGAGAAAGAGAAGAGGGAACTACCGCAAGGGAGGAAGAGCTTGCGGGGAGACAGCCAAAAGAGGAAGGGAAGGCAAGGGGAGGACTAGTGAGGAGGCCTCCTTGAGTGTTGTTGGAGAAGATGCCACCAAGCTTGGTTTGAGGAGAGTTAGTGAGGCCGAGGTGATGGGAGAGGGTGGGGTTAGAGATGCCGAGGTTTTTTGTCACGGAAAGGGAAAGTTGATCAAGATCCTCAAGAGGTAGGTTGGCGGTGAGGCCAAGGATTTCTTAAGAGCTAAAAAGGGTTTTTTTAGAGGAGGTGGGAAAGGTTGCCATTGGAGAGGGTAGGTTGACGAGTTTTGCTGCTGAAGTAAAGTCGGGAAAGGCAAGATTACGAATGGGAGGGGTGCTGGGTTTCACAGGAATTACAAGGGCCGGGGAAGCGGATGAGGATGTTAGAAGATTTGGGGGGTGGACCACCAAATTGGGGATAGGGGATGCCGTAACGGAAGTTGCCTGAACGAAAGTCATGGCAGTGCCCTCTAATGCCATTGGGGTGGGGTAAGATCCCACAGTTGAAGACAAAGAGGGGGGAGGAGTTGCCATATGGAAAAGAGTTAGACAATGAGAGCACCCTTTTTACTTGCACAGGGCAAAAGGGAGAAAGTTGCACCAGAGACCTTTGAAAAGTAAACCAAACCTTTCTTTTTATGCCAGGTGGAGAAGCACCGGTATTGTAATATTATAGCGTTGCAGTACTGTAAAGACGTTGAGCAGGAGTTCGCGGGTTGCAAAAACACAGGAACGCAGTGTAGGAGTCCGCGAGCTCCGAGAGCCGCCTTGTGGGGGATCGGCAGGTAAGTCAAGGATGAGAGTGGAGCTTTAGAATGCAAGGCGGTCGAGGTGATGACAGGTTGGCGAGAGACCCTTTGCTGGGGTCGCGGCAGCTTTTTGAAGGATTCGACCAGAAAGTGTTGCGAGCACTTGAAAGTGGATGCCGCTCGAGCTGAGCAGCAAGTGTTACGAGCACTTGATTGTGATCGCCGTCTGAAATGAGCAGCACTCAGTGCCGTGCCTTGCTGGGAGCCGGCTACTGAGACTAAACAGTAAGCTATATTGGGGTTGCCACCAGGATTGCGCTGCAACCGCTCAATCCGGGTTGGCAATCCGGGTTGGGATCACCACCAGTACTATGCCGCAACCATTTAAAGCAAGGCTTGGACCCACCAAATGAGCAGCAACCTGAAAACTGCGCCGCCATCTTAAAACCTACAAACTGCGCAGCCACCTTGCTTGGACCCGCCAACTGAGCAGCAACCTGCAAACTGCGCCGCCGTCTTGTAACCTGCAAACTGCACAGCCGCCTTGTAACTCCAGGCTGGGAGCTGCCACCAGTGACGCGAAGGGGAGCTGCCACCAGTCTCGCGAAGGGGAGACGCGCCAAGATGGAGTTGTAGCCTTGCACAGCCTGACTGGGAGCCGCCACCACCGGTGTCTTTAGAAGGAGGGAGTTGCTATCCGTTGTAATGCTACCACTTATACAGGGTAGCAAGCCAAAGATGGTAGAGAAAGAGTTCGCCGGGTGCTGTGCAAGTTTTGCGTAGGTGCGAAGGCTTTGCCAACGCTGTGTAGGTGTTGCGTAAGTGGACAGGACCGCAAGTGAATGGCTGAGTGCAAGCTTGAATGTAGGTGGACGCTAGAGTAAAAGCATGAGTGTAGGCCCACTGTTGTGCAGATGAAGAGGTTTGTAAAGGGCGCAGGTGGCGCACGACAACATGCAAACTTCATGCGTCGCAGAGCTTAGCTCAAGTGGGGAGAGAGAGTTTAGAGGGAGTGAAAAGAAAACTGAGGGATTTAGATTAGATGTTAAAACAATAAGTCAGAGCCGTAGAGTGAGATTAAAACCTTGGGAAAGAGGGAAAGTGGGAAAGTGGGAAAGTGAAGAGGTGGAATTGGTTCACGCAAGCAAAGAGCAAAACCACGTGAGGATCGGTGGATGTGGGAAAATTAAGCAAAAGCTTTGTTGAACATCAAGTGAGCGAATAAATCACTCAAATTAATTCAAAGTTTTAAACGCAAAAATACTTAGCGAGCGAATTTTGCTTAGGCAACATGATGGAAGAGGAAACAAAGCTATCCGGGTTTTTGGGGGGGGGGGGGGGGGGGGGGGGGGGGGGGGGGGGGGAAGGGAGAGAATGAAAAGGAGATAAGTTTACACCAAACGCGTTTCGCTTAATAAGCTCTTCAGTGGTGTAAACAATAGGAAGATATGGAGGGGGTATAAATAGTGAGGTGTGGCTCAAAAAACTGCATCAGGTACCATATTGAAGAGGGGTAGTACCTACTGAAAGATAGGTTATGACCAAACTTTAAGTGGGTACTTTACAAAAAAGGGAGGGAAAGGGAGAGAGTTGGTAGGGTAATAAAGTTTGTGGAGGGTTTGCTTAAAGGAGTGGTCAAGAATGTACAAAAAAGGAAAAAAATCCAAGGATGTTGACCCCGTCTAGGAAATGGGTGGATTTCCCTTAAGGCAAGCTGCAATTGGTAAAGGATCTAGCAAGCGTCCTTATGTGGGCCCAGAGGGCCGCTCTCGGTCTTAGCATTCCAACAAATTCAACTCCCCTACACATTCTCACACCAGTGGATACCCCGCCTTCAGTTGTTGACAAACCATCCCACAATGCCAAGCAAGGATCCAAATCTTTGCTCTCCAATATTGATGATGCTTGCTTGGAAGTAGTTGTTGATCTACAGCAGATCAAGGTACCAGAGAAACCACTGGTAGAAAAAGATAAGCTTACAGCAGAGACAATCTTGAAGAACACCTCTCAACAAGTGTCTCTCTATGACATGTTGTGGCTAGATGCGAGTTTTAGAAGTGACACCCTTGCAATTATTCAGTCACTTTACCCTGGAGCACGTCCTAGTGGCTAGCACCTCACTAGATTAGCCTATTTTTCAATAATCAAATGATTAGACTTCTATGAAGATTAGTGGCTCAATAGGAATCAAACCCAAGAACATAATCAAGTGTACAACCTTCTGAATTGATCAAAAGGAGTTCTGACTTTAATAGTCCCTAATGGAATAACAAAACACCAATCCTATAAGGCTCAGATAACCATTGCTATTTCTATGGTGGCCTAATTAGTGAAAACAACGCATAGGCCAAAGGCTACATACCCAATAACTTTCACTCTGAGAAGTAGTACTAAGTCAAAGCGAATCATAGAGTAGACACAAAAAATATAGTTCTCTTGAAGAGCGCACAGCAACTTGAGTGCTTTCAGTTCCATACGAGTACGGCCGGCTGCCGAAGGTTGCCTCTCTCTCTCTCTCTCTCTCTCTCTCTCTCTCTCTCTCTCTCTCTCTCTCTCGCTTTCGCTCCCCCTCTTTATCCCGTGCACGTGAGCTTCTCTCACTTTTGGCATTAGCCTTCAGCTCGTAGACATTGACACGTGTAAAGGGTACTCGGGTTGCTATTATAGAATACATATAGATGTAAAGAAAGCTCGCAGATGTTGACACGTGTAAAGGGTACTCGGGCTGCTGTTATAGAATATATATAGATGTAAAGAAACCACAACGTCAAATGCACTTTCCAAAAGACCAAAGCTTGATTCTACTCTAGAAGGGTGTCTGAATAGTCTCCTTGCTTCTTCAAGTCTAGTGGCTGTAGCAAAAAAATCATGCAATGTAGCATCTAGTTTAAGAAACTCCAAAATCTTTTCCTGGAAGCCTCAAGAAGATACTTCTCAACCCACGTTCTTGCCATACTATCTTGTACCCCGATGGGAAAGCTTAGCCACTAGGGCCTTTGTCTTGGTCATGAGCTCTCCAAATGTTTCATCTCCTTTTAGCAAAAGGTTCCCTAGTTCATCTAGAACCTTCTCTTGGTAGTCATTTAGTCGAAAATCATCACATAAACTTTGCTTTATTGTAGCCCAATATGCAAAGTCATTCTCTACAAACTCAATATACCACTTGTTAGCTAAGCCATCCAAGGTTGAAGGAATGAGCACCAAATAAGCAAATTTACGGTTGAGGCTGCGACCCTGGCTCACAGAAACAAGCCACCTAACCTAGTCATTTGCATTCTCAATAGAGAGCCCCTTGAAGGTTGGAAAATTTATGTGGACTTTGGCCAGGATGTTGGTAAGATCTTCTACCATAGAAGCAATTGTTTACATAAAATGAAAATGGTAGAACACAACACCCAATGGGACTCAAAACTCCGATGAACTCCATAACTCACAATGTTTTAGCTCGAGGCTAAGGATTAACAGGTTACAATGGGGGTGTAGAGGCTTAACAAGGTACAAAGGCTAATTGATGATAGACTCTAATGAAACTAAGGGTGGAGGATCATTCAAGTAGGTGCTGGCCTAGCTACCAAAGTACTCACATATATATATATATATATAAAGTGCTTGTCTACAATCAAATGGTGAGGACCAATCCAAGACTAAGACTAGCCTTTCAGTGCTAGTGTTTGTCTCGAGATGCCTCGTCCTGAATCCCAATGATGTGGCAATAGACGTCTAGTTCGGACTTTGCAGCTCTTCTAATAAATGTTTAAATGCCCTCACACAGAGTTTGAAATATCCTAGGATGTTCTTTTATCCAGCACATCACATTGTAATTCATTGCATGCAATCGATTGGTCTAATGTTGAGGCTTCATAATTTTCATGAATTGAGAGGTTGATCCTCTAAGTTGGTAATCAAGCAGTAGATTCTTCATTTATGAAAACTGAAAATTAAAGAAGAAACCATGAAAATTAGGCCATCAACTTGAACCCACAAATCATGAGGGCTAGCTTCAAGTTCAAATTTGAGTATTGAGTACACCTAATTAATTCAAGGTTATCTTGGGTGAATCTAAGAAGAAAACAAAATCAAATTGCTTGAAAACAAAATTAAATTGCTTGGAATAAGATTTTGCAAAGCTTAAAGGCACACCTCTTTTGCTAGAGAATAATAATAGAATAATGTTTGAAAGCCATTCCGAGCAGTTATTGTTGATCAAGCAAAGGCAAGAGCATGTATGATGTGTGGTGACTAAAGCTTTCCGCATGCCCTCTTTACAGTTATCATCACCTTCTTCGTACCCTCACAAGCCGATGTCTTCATGTGATCAAGAGTATAAGTCTGACATACCCACCTGAGGAGGTCGCTAGCTTGTTGCTACAAGTTCTCTCGGTTGTTTAGAGTACATGCGGTGCATCAATTTGATGCCTACACATGGCTCTTGTTGTTGGTACGTGGCCCTGTTTCATGGCTAATATTTGGAAGGGATAAGCACCTTCCCCTCTGGCCCCCCTAGTGTGCTGTTAAAAAAAAGGCATAACATACCGTTAAAAATTTCAAGGGTACCACACGGGCTGAAACTCCCTCTCCATACACCCTCCTTTTTTGCCAAAAGGGAGAGCCAACAAATAGAAGATATGGCTCAAATTGTGCTACCACATATTCTACCTACTATAGACAGATTTTGTAAACCCAATTCGTATGGTTGGCATGTGTTTCAAAAAATTGAAATTCATTTTACTTTTGCTTGTTGACGTTGTTTTGTCTTGTTTTAAGGATTATGAGAAGTGCTCACCAACAGGGGACATGTTATGAAACCGTATATCAATATAACATAACATGACATGACATGAGCCTTACAACAAGATAGTGTATTGCAATCCGCTCAAGAATGCGTTGCTATCTATAAGGGCCTTCTTTTTGTACCAAGAGAGCCTTCTTGTGGAGCACCATCGCTATCCTCACTATCACTCACATCCATGTGTCCTTGATCCAAGCAATTTTCGTGTTTGACTATACTTCTTATGGTTTTATCCTCCCTGTCAAGCTCCAAAATAGTACTCAAAATGGTGTCATCATCCAAAGCAGTGCTACCAAGGCCATGCTGTAAACCTTTTGTTTTGGTAGAGGAATGTAGGCCTCTTCCCTTAGACGGTGTGGCCTTGTCAACAGCTTGGTTTTCAGGTTTGTTATCGTTATTCTCACCATTCATAGATGATACAAAGATCGACCGAGACAGCCAGTCCTTCCATATGGTCCTCCCATATTTGTCCTCTTCCAATGTCCCAGTTGCAACAAGCCTGTAGACAAACACCTCCTTCCTTTGTCCCAACCGAAAAGCGCGACTCATTGCTTGTTTGGTAACAGCAGGATTCCAAACCATGTCAAGAAAAACCACCCTTGAGGCCCCTGTCAAAGTTATGCCCTCTCCACATGCTTTCATAGATGCAAGGAGCACACGGACATTTCCGCTAGAGTCGTTGAAGCTATTGATAATGACTTGTCTGTCATCGAGAGGGAGGCTTCCATGCAATTTGAAGACTCGGTCCCCCTTAAGAAACTTCCTATCTGATTGGAGCAACTCCTCCAAAAAATGAAGGGGCATGATGTTCTGACTAAAAATGAGAAGTTTTTCATTCTTGACATGGCACAGTTGGACCAGCTCCATGATGAACTGCACCTTCGCTCCTTCCTTCGGATCCTTCGACAGATTCCCTACTGCTGCCAAGTCCACGCTGGTACAACTCTCTTTGCAAGACACATGCTTGAACAAGTAGGGATGAATGCAAACGATAGAGACTATATACTCAAAGTCCAGAGAGTTGCCTCGATCCCAAGCTTTTGCTATCTCATGAAGAAGCTTTTCCTGCATTGGAGAGGTCTTGAGCAGGATGGTGTAGTCCTTCAAGCCAGGGAGGCTCTGTAAAACCTCGCCAGCATAGTAGTGCACGAAAGACCGAGTCATGGACCTCAGTCTTTTGATAGCACCCTCCAAGATCTTGCCTCTTTTGCGCTGTCCATTTTCAAGAGTCTTCCCAATCTTGTCCATAAACAACCTTCGTGCCCTCGCTTCAACTTCCTCTTCCGTTCCAATATCAAGGATGAACTCTTCATCCTCAGTGCTAACATCTATATCTCGTCTTTGAGTCACAAGCCTGAGAGCAGCAACCTCCCGTACATTCCTTGGCCTCGAAATCGAATCAGCTTGTGATGAGTGCCCTGTTTGTAAGGAGAGATGCTGACCTGATATGTCATTCTTTAGACCTCTCTGAGAGTGGCACACATCCCTCATGAAGGTAGGCCTTACCAGATGGAAAGTGTTGAAAAGCTCACAACAGTTGTTTTGAAATATGGTCCCTGACAAAAGGATTCGCAATCTAGTTTGAACGCGTGTGAGAGATTTTCGAAGCTTTGATTCATGGTTTCTTGCGAGGTGGCCTTCATCAAGAACTAGCAAGCCAGGACTCTGAAGTAGCAGCTGGCCAATATTGCGTGAAACAGCTGGAAGTCTTGGGTTTGTATCGTCCGTAAGTCGGGCAAAGAGCCGATAGCTGACCATCAAAATGCTGCCTTCTCTATACCAATCAGAAATTGCTTTTATTCTATGCATATCAATAAGATTCTTTCCAGAAATTTTGGATCCAGACGCCAAAGTGAATGTTTCTACTTCTTGGTCCTGGTCGATATACAATCGCTTTTTTTTAGAATCACGTGATGAATTCAGGATATGAATAGGGACATTAACTTCCCACTTTTTAAACTCAAGTTGCCATGGGCGCAACATGATGGTAGGGGCCAGGATCAATGGCCTGCAGTTTGGATTTAGCTGCATATAACTTTGTAAAAAGCTAATGATGAGAAAAGTTTTCCCTGTTCCCGGAGCATGGGAAATGATGCATCCTCCTATTTCTTGCCTTGTACTTCCCTCCACACTACTGGGACCCATTGATCCGGCAAGGCTTCGCCATAGAAATTCAAATCCATCCTTTTGATGGGCATGCATTTTGTCTTTGAGCTCTGGAATCAGGTCCCAGACTGATAAATGTATCTGGGAGGCGTCCTTCCCGAGCTGATTATCTGTTGTGCAAGCAAAATCCTCCTGGTCTATTGGGGCTGGGTCCAGAGCCGTTCTGAAATCTACATCATCATCCTCATGGAGACGTTCTTTGTGTTTAGCATGCAGTGCAGAATTTTCTTGTACCTGCACCATCACAATTAGAGTTTGGTACTGAAGATCATTGTGTCTTTGCACAGCTGACAAAAGTTATGACCTTTCCATACCTTGAGGGGAATCATTTCTTCAATATTGCACCCAACAAGTCCGCAAGTCTGACATATTAAGCCTTCATTCTCCTCTAAAACAAAATCGTGACACCCCTCGCAGGAGATTATATTGACTTGTGATGCTATAGTATACTCCTCTTTATGCTCCTGAGTCATATATCAGCTTTTCATGCATCTAGCACTCTTTCTACTGACTCCAAAAGATTGACTCCTGCCTTTGACATAGAAGCAGACATGAATAGAAAACAAGCATTCAAACATCTTGGGCTTACCACATTGAAATTGTCTCTCGCCAAGGAAAAATCCATATGACGCCATAAAATTTCAACGAGTGTGTCTTCCTTGTCTGCTTCTCTGGGGTGATCAAGTGAATCCTCATGAAAAATGATAGGGTCCCATGGTATTTGATGAGCAGATACCGTTCTGGCTTGTAATATACTCCAGTCTGGCATTGGTAGCGCAGAGTCCTGTTTAGCCTTCGTAAGGAGTTTGCGAAAAGAGAACTTAGAATCTTCCAGCTCAATGAACTCCTCAGATTTCTGTGTTTTCCTTTTCGAGGCAATGTATGGATCCTTCTGTCCTTGTTTTCGTTTCCTTTTCAAAGGGAAATCCTTAACAATTTCACTTGATCCCTTGGGATGCATCTCTCTTTCAATTTCCTTACTCCCAGATACCATATTGTTTCGAACATATTTTTGGGTAAGCTTGGTCCAGTCCAGGCATGAAGCAACGTCCTTAATGTTCTCACTTTGCACTGCTCTTTTGAAAAATTCGTTAAATGAAAACTTCAGATCTTTTATAAATTGACATGCATCCGTTTCGGCTTTGCATTGCTTCCATAAAATCTCTTGCCTTGACCTTGAAAATTCTTTCTTGTTGGATGGAGCATTTGTGCCAACAACAGACATCCTCTCCCCACTGTGGGCTTTGCTACTGTTTGAAGTTTTTCCAGGTTTGGCAAGGGCATGCTGCATCTTCTGCATGAGCCTTGAATGGCAAAGCTGTTTAGAGATGAGAATAGACACCCTACGTTGCCAGCCTTTTTTGCTTTGTTTTATTACAGAATCAATTAAAGACGAAAGCAAATGAATCCTCTTTTGACTTTTTTTGCTTAGACTGTATCTCCTTAGATTCTTTTTTCTTGCTTTTAAACGAGGAAACTCACCTTCTGGTTCTGCATGCGGACTTTTAAAAGCACCTCCCACAAATGCCCTCATTCCTTGTGCACTAAAACTATGCATGTACTGTTGGAAACCTGCTCTCTGGCCCCATACAGAAGTTTGCCTCAATTCTACTGGCATGGGTTGTTGAAAATCATAGTTATGGCCATTCACTTGGGCCACCCCTGTCATTGTCGCAAACGTCTTCTCCGCAAAGCAGCCGCATTCTTTTGATAATGAAGATATAATTTTCTGTTCATTTACTGGTAGCTTCCCTTGATTGTCTCCAGAATCTTTAAATTGTGCCGAAGCTCCTCCCCTTTGCTGTAAATTTGATGGCTCATGTGAGAGCTGTCTTCGATCGATCATCTCTCTTGGCTCAATCTTTGCTATTTCCAATAAGCTAGCTTCATGTGCCTGTTCTGAATATGTTGCAATATTGACCCCTCGCGCCCGTTGAGTGGTATTGCCTACAAATCTTCGACCAAATGTCCTGTGAGGATGTTGACAAGGCAGCTTCATGTCAGCAGTGCCCACCGTTACAGGCAGCTTGCTTTTAGTTTCACATACACACACCTCTTTCCATTCACTAAATGACGCCGGCACCTTGCTGATGTCTGCAAATATCGGCCAGGGAAGCGTCTTTGTATCAACTGACCATACCCGTGCATTGATGTTCTCGAATTGAGTTCCTGTTTGCATGTCTTTGAGGATTGGCGTTTGAAAGATCCCTAGCTGTTCAATATTCAAGTGAACAACTACTCCTGTTACCAAAGGCCGCAAGCTTGGCGGCCCAAGAAGATCAGTCTTGTTCGCTTGGTAAAACTGGATTTCAAATATGCACTGGCAGTTTGATTTGTGCTCTGTTCTGTGTATAGAGATCAGTTTCCCATCATACCATGCCTACATAGATGACAAATAATACATTTTGCTTTCTCTCTCTCTCTCTCTCTCTCTCTCTCTCTCTCTCTCTCTCTCTCTCTCTCTCCCCGACGTTAAAACAATCTTCTTCTTCTTCCGCTCGGGTCAATATGTAACATCATTATGCATGGTATCTGGACAGCCTCCATTACCAGATCCGCTAGAGCCATGCCCTGCTACTAGTACTTTCTTTACTACAGAAATGGTGGAAAAAGCCATTGATAAGATGAAGACAAGAAGAGCATATGATCATGATGGTTTAGTAGCAGAACATCTGATCCATGCCAGGGATCTACTTTCAGAAGTCCTTGCTCGTCTGTTTAATCGGGTCATGTGTGAAGGATTACCTGAATCTTGGAAATTATCTACTATCATCTACTATCGTTCCTATTTTCAAGTCAAGGGATCTTATGATACCCGGGAACTACCGTACCATTATGGTAGGTCACACTTTGACCCGACTGTACGCATCCATTCTTGAACAAAAATTGATTAGATGGGCAGAGAATGAGGGCATAAGGGCAACAGGACAAGCTGGATTCAGAAGGGGTTATTCCACTTTAGATCATATTCTTACGCTCAGAGCCATTATTGAGGAAGGAAGAGCAAACGGGAGAAGGATGTATTGTTGCTTTGTGGATTTTCGGGAAGCTTTTGATACAGTACCAAGGGCCAGATTGATGCGTAGGATGCAAGAGTTAGGGGTCCCCAAAGAGATTATTTGGGGGATCATGGCCTTATACGGGTCAGTAACTGGTTATGTACGTACTCCAGAAGGGGATTTCGACATTGTTCATTCCACCGTTGGAGTAAAGCAGGGATGCCCACTGTCCTCTACTTTATTTGGTATGTACATAGATGAGGTATTAGATTACATTGATAGAGAGGGTGACAGAGGTGCTCAACTTGCACGGTCATGGATCCCTTTGTTGTTGTATGCGGATGATATTGTATTGATAGCAGAATCACCAGATGGAATGCAGAGGCAGCTAGATGCATTACATAAATTCGCGGAGGACAGTGGACTATCGGTAAACTTGGGTAAAACCAAAGTTATGGTGTTTAACACCACACCGTAGTGGGTTAGGAGATCGGCACCTACATTTGCATATGGCCAGGATACAATAGAGTACATAGATGCATACACATACCTTGGTGTGGTATTTGCAGGACCGAAGTTTACTCTTAAGAAAGCAGCGGATGCTAGATTATCCAGAGCCTTTGCGGCCTTGGGAGGGTTGGAGAGGATGTGTTCACAAGTGCAGTTTCAGGAACCACAAACAAAACTTTGGCTCTTTGATACTGTGGTGGCTTCGGCTATGCTTTATGGGGTCCAGATTTGGGGACCATCTGTGGATCAGGATAATTGGAAGTCAATGGAGAGACCTTTGGTATCTATGATTTCCCGAATGATTAGAGCCAAGGCCTCCGTACCACACGCGATTACCCGAGCGGAACTAGCGGCCCCTCCGATAGAAATTGAAGCTCTTACCAGATCAGTGTCCTTTATACATGGTTTGTGGGATACAAATAATTGCCGATATACTAGACTGGCCCTCGAATCCTCTCGACAATTAGCAATGAAAGGGGATACATCATGCTGGTATGTGCAACTGTCCTCGTGGTTTCAGAGACACGGGTTCAGTATGGAAAGATTACCCCCCTTCCAATACTCTCTTGAGGCTCGTCACTGGCAATTACACGAACGGAGATTAATAAAATCATCCGACAGGATCTTATACATTTGGATACTAAGAGGACATGGGTAGACCCTACACAAGAATTGGGCACGAAGATGGCCGACTACAAAGAAAACTTCCTACAACTATCTAAAGATGGATTTGTGATTCGCCCGAGTTACATGGATACCCACCTGTCTCATGGTTTGAGATGTGCTATAGGTCAAATTCGTACATCCTCACACCAGTTGGAAATTGAATTTGGCAGATTTAGGGGAATCCCACTTGAGAGCAGAATTTGCAAGTTATGCGGAATGGAGCCGGAGACAGAATTACACTATATATGCCACTGCACAGTATACTATGAGATACGTGGGCGTTTTCATTGCCTCTTTAAAGAAGGCTTTGGACCTCTAGATAGAATCATGCAATACCAAGATCAAAGATGCTTAGGCTTGTACCTACTGGAACTACATCGGCACAGGGATAATCTAATGAGAAGACAAAGAGCACTACAGCCTCAGAGGCAGATCACAGATTTCTTCGGATCGAGAGAAGCAAGAGTGGAAGGAGAAGCAAGAGGCCAGCAGCCAGCACAAAGGAGTACCCACATTCATACCAAAGGCACCCTAATTGACACAGCGATTGAGCTTAGGAAATCGAGACGACCACGACCAAGATGCAGAAGCACACTTCACCGGTGGAGACTACAAGAAAGGATTAGAAGCATTCTAGCCAGACACCCAGAATGCTCCTAAGAAGTTTATTTAACACTTTGTATTTAGTTTTTCACATTTATTTTCACACTTTCACACTTTTCACACTTAGTACTTTAGTACTAAGGTACCCAGACATTGTAACACATTCACCACTTTTGTATGAGTTTGGTCTCATAGGTCATTCTGGCCTTTTGAAGATGTTAATATAACATTTCATTTCATTTCATTTTCTCTAGCCCCAAGTCACTACTTTCACCCCCCTACTCAAATCCTACACAGTTCTAGCTAGCTGCCTAGTTCACATCTAGCAGTTAAAATTTTAGCTTTTCACTTTACTTCATTTTATTTGTGTACCCAGAGTCTAGACATTGTATTAGATCCACCAAGATTGTATCAGTTTGGTCTCATAGCGAATGAACATCCCCGAGCCTACTCACACAGGGGCTTGGAGAGTGGGGAAGAAAGGGAAGGATGGGACAAGTAGCTCTAAAGAAAGAGCGCTCATCATATGCTTTCCTTCTTGCGAGGCTAGGAAGGAGTTTTTGAAGAAAAGACCAGCACTCAAGAGGACGGGGATTTTCTTGGGGGATGATCTCACCCTAGCACAGATAGCGCACATGCAAGAGAAGATGTCGGAGATCAAGGCAGCCAGAGAGAAAGGAAAAATTACGTTTTATGGAGGAGGGAGAGTAGTGATTCTGGACAAAAGCACCGCATGACAGTGCGAGACCTATGGGACAAGCCTAAAACTAGCAACATGGAATTGTAATGAGTCATTGAAGCTAGATGTGGTCGCCTTTGAGATAGCTTCAGAGGAAGAGACATTATTTTCTACTCAGAGAGCACCAGACTCCCGAGGAAACTGGAAACGGGCTCGCTGCTGTTGCTTCACCTGCGCACGCCATCGCTCAACCCCCCCCACACCTCAGCCCGCTGCCTCCCCCCCCTGCCCTTCTGCCCCGCTGCCCACCCCCGCGCTGCCTGCCAGCCTGTGCCAGCCCACGCTGCCTTTTAGCCACTGCCGCCCCCGTCACCCCCTCCTCCTGCTGCCACTAGCGCTTCCACCTTCCCCAACCCGCTGCCCCCCCCCCCCCCCCCCCCCCGGGCCCGTCTTCCCGCCCGCCTCGTTTTCTCCCCGTCAACCCCTGCAATTCGGCCTCCTCGGCATTGCTTCAGTTTTTGGGGCAGTGTCTCCTGCGCCTGATTGCAGCGTCCACCCGTGGACCTCTTCTTACGACACAGCAATAGACACAGATGGAGGCTCCAGCTTCGCCACAGAGGGACTTGCCAGAAGCCCCCTCGCCCGACCCTGCTGAGCCCACCATTCGACTTGCTCTCTCGCCGACAGAGCAAGCGAGCCTTGCTGCAGAGGTAGAGCGATTGCAGGCGACTTTGGTCATCTGCAAGATTCTTGGCACCCGACCTAGCAGAGGAGTGCTGCGAGACCTTCTCCAGGCCCGCCTTCTCGCAGAGGTGGGCAAGATCTTGGATGTCCAAATTCTCGGACGGGGGTACTATCAGATCAAGTTCGAGACCTCCGAGATGGCGTCCAAGGTCATAGCTATGAGTCCACTGGCCATCCGAGCATCACGCGCCCACTTTCGACAGTGGCGACATGGTTTTGACCCGACTTCGGATGTTCTAGTAGAGGAGGCAGACATCCCCATCTCAGTTTGCTTTCCGGGTTTACAGAGGGAGTATCTACCACTTCTTTCGAGGATCGGCTCCGCCATCGGGACTGTCCTGGAGACACCTCGTATGGCAGCATCAGTAGCTGCCAAGGCGGCTGGCATCCCCTCGGTTCGAGTTTTGGTCAGAGATACCCACACGCTCCCGAAGGTCATCCTTCTGCCTCGGGTGAGTGGGGGTTGGTTTAGACAGAGTGTAGAGTACTCGGGCATCCCTAACCAGTGCTTCATTTTCCGACAGATTGGGCCACCTAGCAAAGGCCTGTCCACGGAGGAGGCCACGACCTTCACCACAGCCTCAACCCCAGCCTGCCATGGCTGGACCGCAGCCACAGTCAGCGGCACAGCGCACAGATTCAGAGCCACCCTCCGAGCTTGGGGCTCTGACGGAGGAGGGGTGGCAGCAGGCCCGTGGCCGTCCACGCCAGGGGCCATAGCAACCGCCTGGCACTCAGAGTGGCCCTCAGGTGCCTACTCAACAGCACTGGGTTCCCAAGGGGAACCGCTTTGGTCCTCTTGAGTAGGAGGAGTCCCCTACACCAGCTTCCATCTCCGCTTCACCCTCGACAGCCGCTCCCCCTTCAGAGTTCCCCTCCTCCTCCTCATCCTCCCCCCCCGCCTTCTGCTCCCGTCGCCTCTCCACCTCGCCCCTCTCCCTCTGTTGCCCCATCCCGCCCCTCTTCTCCTCCACTCCCCCCAGCTCCTTCTCCCCCCCCTCCTGCTCCAGTTCCACAGTCGACTTAGGAGACTGGTCCCTCTCCGGCGGCTAGGAGATCTCTTGGCAGCGCCTTTGCCACGAGTCGCTTAGCGAGAGAGGGTCAGCCCTTCTTGCGGCCCCCTCTGCAGATTCAGACATCTTTCCTTGCAGCTATCCCTCGTGGTCTGACCAGCATTGACCTCCGACGCTGCTGGGACTTCTTCGACTATGGGTTCACTCGCTTTCTCGGCGATTCCGCAGCAGACCACGAGGCAGCCTGCTTTAGGGTCCATGCCTTGTTCCTCGCCGCTAGGGGGACAGAGGCCTTGGACTCAGCAGTTGGTTTCTCCTTCCCCCTCTGTGGTAGGGCCGAGACAGAGTGGTCCCTCGACTCAGTGTTGGGTTGGTTGCATACACAGGTTCTCGAGTTCTCTCATCACATGGGAGAACTTGGAGTTACAGATTTGCTGCAGACTTTGTGGCCATTGGCCAAGTTTGCGGTGACACCCCCAGACTCAGCAGGATGTAGGCACATTGTGGTGTACTTCTTTGCTGATACGCAGTGTTTGCCTTTCTATGTATACATTCATGAGGACTCCTGGAAAGAGGAGGTTGCTTTACGCACGGCTCAATCTGCTTGGGCTTGGGCTAGGCACTCACTGCAATCTCGCCTATCTAGAGGACGCCCGGATGCGGATTACTCCCCATCCAAGCCAGCCTCGAAGATAGCCCGTCTTGCTGCTGCGGCAGCATCTGTTCTCTCTCGCTCCCCATGAGGATCGTCTCATGGAACGTGCAGGGACTAGGTGGGCCCCAGTTTCAGCGACAACGGGGCTGATTGCGTCAGGAGCTTAGCGTTGCCTTGTGGGAGGAGAGATTGATCTCCTTATGCTTCAGGAGTACCATCTGTGTGAGAGCCGCATTCGGCGATGTGGTAAGATTTTGCGTGGACGATATGATACCTTTTGGTTAGCTGCTTTTGGACCTGGAGGCATCTAGGGTGGGGTATGTATGACTATTGCGGATTCATTGCAGCATGCCATTGTGGGCAGAGGGATTATTGTGCCAGGCAGGGCTCAGTGGATTACTATGTAGGTTCAGGGTGGCCTTGTGGGCTTCCTGAACATCTATGCGCCCAATGTGGTGAGTGCTCGTGTAGAGTTTTGGTCACAGATTGTTGAGTCTTTGCCGTAGGCCGACCATTGGTGTGTAGGAGGGGACTTCAACATGTTGGAGGACCCTTCTGACAGGATTGGAGGCAGCCATGCTACTGTGCATGGAGTCAAGTTAGCAGCTTAGGAGAGGTTGTGTATGACTTTGAGGGTCTCGAATACATGGCAACACTCTGGCTTTGTGAGGCCTCCAGCCAGTCTTGCCTTCTCTAGATCGGACCGCAGAGTGGGAGGAGTGAATCTATCGCGGATAGATCGCTTCTACACTAGTGACCACTTTAGTGACTTGGAGAGATCAGTGGGCATCCTGGCAGGGACATCCTTCTCGGACCATGCACTAGTGATCCTCACAGTGGCAGACAGGCAGAGGAGTGGGAGCACGATGCTTCGCATCCCAGAGCGGGTCTTGTTGGACTCAGCACTCAGAGAGAGGGTAGAGGCTCTCTGGATAGAGGGCATGGACAGCCAGGTTCCACCTACAGACAGAGTGGCCTTAGGCCTAGCTCGGCTTCGCCACTTTTTTCTTCAGGAGTCTCTGGCTCGCCGGGCTGCAACGAGAGAGGAGGAGCAGCGTCTCAGACGAGGCATTGCTTCACTACAAAGGATGCAGGAGCAACATCCAGACAGACCATGGTTGGAGGAGGCAACAATCTCCACACAATTGCCATGTTGGATGACCGGCCATTGCTTGTGGTGTCAGATGTTTGAAAGACAGGATTGTGCACGACCAGCCACCTCCAAGTACACTGCAAGACTCTCAGTACTTTCAGCAGCATGCGCAATACAGTCCACTTCATGATGACATGCCTCACGATTACCACAAGGAAGATTCAATCACAATTCTCCATGAAGGTAACCATCGGATGCAAGAATAATGGTCTATGATGAAAAGGGAGAGCCGTAGGAGACAACGAGAAAGTGATGCATCAGGTTCAAGGTCAACAGAAGATGTGAATCAGGTTTGCATGAAAGTCTCAAAATGCTGGCAGGAAGCAACAAAAGGCATGAATTGCGATGCTAAGAAAACCGCTTTTCAATGACTTCTAGGACTGCCAGCTTTTAGACGCTTGCATCATGCATCTGAGAAGTCAATACTATCCAATATTCGAGGCACAATTACTAAAGTCAAAGCATCCATGTCTGAAGAGGAGCTAAAGATTAAAAGAGTTGTCTGCATGATGTTGGTGAATAGTGAAGGAGATCCATCAAGGTCTATTAGCAACTCCAAGATGGCCAGATTTACTGGATTGCATCGGCGAAACTTTGCAGCAGCCACTTCGCGGTTGAAACAGGTTGAGGCTGGCGCATTTCCTTTGTAATTATGTAGTCGTCAACTACCTCAAAGTTCCACCATCACACAGGCGACAAAAGACCTTGTTTTTTCCTTTTGGCAGACACAGACAAGAGTGTCGCCAAACAAAAAAGATGTGTGTCAGAAACAATTGGGCAGAAAATCTTACATAAAGCATCCAATACATTTGCTTGATGATTCATAGGTATGCTCCTAAAGTTTCACAGGTATGAACTTTGGATGTAGAGAAAAGTCATAGAGTTCCTTTCAAAGGTAGTCATGGAAGTACCATGACAGTAAAAAAGCTCTTTAGGTACTCTGGATCTTTGAAAAGTCTAGAATACCTCGCAAAGGTAGTCTTGAAAGTACCATGTGAGTCTAAATGGGTTCTCTAGGTACTTTGGAGGTAGAAAAAGTTCACTGAGTTTCATTCAAAGGTAGTCATAGAAGTACCGTGACAGTAAAGAGTCTCTTTAGGTACTTTGGATCTTTGAAAGAGTGTAGAATACCTCGCAAAGGTAGTTTTGAAAGTGCCATAGAGTTCTTTTCAAAGGTAGTTATTCACCATGAGAGTGAAGAGGTTCCCTAGGAACTTTGGAGGTAGAGAAAAGTCATGGAAGTACCTTGATAGTATAAAGGCTCTTTAGGTACTATGGATCTTTGAAAGAATCTAGAATACCTTGCAAAGGTAGTCTTGAAAGTACAAGTACCATGCGAGTTTAAAAGGGTTCTCTAGGTACTTTGGAGGTAGAAAAAGTTCATAGAGTTCCTTTCAAAGGTAGTCATGGAAGTACCAGGACAGTAAAGAGGCTCTTTAGGTACTTTGGATCTTTGAAAGAGTCTTAGAATACCTCGCAAAGGTAGTCTTCAAAGTACCATAGAGTTCTTTTCAAAGGTAGTCATGGAAGTACCATGACAATAAAGAGGTTCTCTAGGTACTTTGGAGGTAAAAAAAAGTCATTGAATATCTCACAGAGCTTTTACTTTGATGGGTTTTCCTTCGAAAAAAGTCTCAACCTCTGATGGGTTTTATTTTTTCTTGCACAGGGAGAGCTTTACAGGAGGTTCCAAATGTGAATCCACACATCAAGATCTCACTCAGATGTTTTGAGGGATTGAAACCTTGGTTTGTTCGTAAGTTGAAGGACCGTTACACGTGCTGCTATATTGCTCATATTCAGATGATATATCTCAAGGAAGCATTCAACCACATGAGACACAGTAAGACAGGCATGCACGGCGATGGGTGTGGTTGCATGTGTGCTATATGCTTGCCAAAAGAGGCTCCAAGTAAGTGTGAAGCTGCCACGTACACATACACTAGCGTAAGCACATTGATTGAAAGTGTGTTATGTGCAAAACCAATGGACTCCGCATTTCATAAGTTGCCTTGCTTGAAGGGAGAATGTCCTCAATGTGGGCGATCTCAGCAATTCAAAGATTGTATTCATAGGTTTCCTAGAGATGTAATGGTCTCTATTATTGACTTTGCGAAAAATTACTCATTTAAGGAGCAAAATGAAATCCAGTCAATGCATTGGTACTCTTCACAAGTCACCATCTTGGTGCACATTACATACATTCGAGATGAGAAAGACCAGGTGTTAAAATATACACATTTTTACATTTCTGATGACAAAGAAAATGAAACGCTCTTTGTGCAACATTGCTTGCAATTGCATAGTGTTTGGCTTCAAAATCACGGATTCAACTTCTTGAAGCGGCACTAGGTGTGGTTAGATGGATGTACTGCTCAATTCAAGTCTTCTAGACCGTTCTTCTGCGTGTCAAGGTACGCCAGGTTTTATTCCACCTTTGATGAAAAATTTCCAGAAATTTGTTTCTGCCCAGCATTGAAGGTTGGTCATTGTTTTAAGTACTATGGTTTGGCTGGCATTGAAATGTTGTGGAGTTTCTTTGCCACGGGCCATGGCAAAGGGAAGCATGATGGGGCACGGGCAATTGTTAAAAGGGCTTTAACACATGAGTAATTAAAGCCTGATGCATGGCACATGAAGTGTGTCAAGGATGTTGTCGGCTTCTTGAAAGCATAAATTTAATGATGAAAGTGGTCACACAAGGGTGAATCAGATTTTTTGGAAGGTCAAAGCAACTGAGGTACCAAGGGAGAAGAAGTGAAATTGCAAGCGAGTTGAAGGCTCACGATCAATACACTTTGTGAATGGATACTCCAAGAGTGACAAGAGTGCACTCCGTTGCAGACTTCTCTCTTGTTTTTGTGAATTTTGTATGTCCCAGCGTTGGAGGCGATGCTTGAACAACACACATGTTGAGAACTGGGAGTATCTAACCCTTGAGGCATTGGATGGTGACAATGCAAAAAGTGAATATTTCAGCGATGACGAAGGATCAGGTCTACCGATGTATGGTGGGCACCATGACACAAATAGTGATGCTCTATGCATCGGTGATACCTTTGCCACCAATGCCAATGAAGATAGAGCTGACTTCTACCTTTTGAGGTGCTCAGAGGATAAATACAAAACAACAAGAGCCTTGAGTGAATCTTGGGGAAACATACTTTCTGCAGGGAGCTATTTGGTTGAGGGGTACTATTACGAGCTAGTGGAAGGTGCCGAGCATATCTATTACATGCCTGCTAGTCAACCAAAAGTGCTTCTGGCATCACACCTGGTTAGATCGATTAAGATACCCTTGGAACCCTTAGAAGGAGAGCCACATAAGTTCAAAGCTGCAGAGGTATACGAAAATGTGTACAACAATATGCCAATAGTGATATAGGTTGGCTGCCCAAGTAACTTGTAGAAGTACCGGTAATTAGCTTCAAAGTACCATGCAGCTATTCCACAGGTGGTTTTTGCAGGAGCCTATCATAGGTTTCAAAACCTCTTGCAGGCCAGTCCAAACAAGCACTTATAAACGTTTTTGTCTACTTGAGTAACAAAAATAGCATTTCAATTTTGAAACACAAAGTACCAGTCTGCTAGCCTATCTTACAGGTAGTTCACAAGCACTTCTGTTAAAATATACAGGGAACAAGCACTTCTAAAAGTTTGTCTACGAGCCCAAAGTACCTTTAAAGTACTCCTCAGGTGGTTTCTGTATGTTAAGATATGTAGGTAATAAGCATTTGTAAAACTTTTTGTATGCCATCCCAAAGTACCTCATAGGTACTTTATAGGTATGTTAGCACAAAGTACCTTAAAGAGAGTCTACAAGTGGTTTCTGTAGAAAACTGTCTGTGAAATTATGAAGAAAAGAGGCACATCTAAGTTTTTTGTATGCCAGCCGAAAGTACCTTATAGGTAGTCCTCAGGTGGTTTCTGTAGGAAACTATCTGTTAAAATATGTAGGAAACAAGCACTTGAAAAAGTTTTGGTCTACCAGCCCAAAGTACCTTACAGGTAGTTCAAAGGTGGAAACTATCTTAAACTATGTAAGAAACAAGGACTTGTAAAAGTTTTTGTATGCCCGCCCAAAGTACCTTATAGGTAGTCCTCACGTGGTTTATGTACATAAGAATCTGTTAAGTTTTTGTATGTCAACCCAAAGTACCTTACAGGTAGTCCACAGGTAGTTTCTATAGGAAGCTGCCTTAAACTGGGAAACAATAACATAATCAAAAAAATAACACTTCAACAGTCTTAAACTACTTGAATCAGAAAAATAACACTTTAATGCTGGGACACAAAGACTATGCATCCAACCAAAAGGAATATATTACATCTTCATCAATTTGACATCAAGTCATTACATGAGTTACAATGGCAATCAAAATGAAGCCAAAAAATTGGTTTCCACATGGAAAGTAGCATATAAATATACAAGGTTCTTCCCCAAGTTTAGTTTAGTTACAAAAGGTACATAAAGGATCTGTCATCCAAAAAAAAGCAAGGGACGTCATCGTCGCTTGCACTCTGTGAGCATGAGTTGTGGCCCACATAAGTACGCATCATACGATGTCTTTTTAAACCCTTTGCATTTGCTGTGAATACATACTTGTCGTCATCAGTAGGTTTTGATTTGATGAATGTGTCCGCCAAGGCACGACGATCTGTAGCATGCAGCCACCCTTCCAGCCAGGCCTTTAGATCTTTTGATAAGTATTGACTGGAGCGGTGCTCAATACCAGGCACTATGATGTAAGTACCACGGGAATTTTAATGAAATTTATAGGAACTGTTGTCAATTAAAAGGACATTGTAGGTATCATTCTGCTGCACCTTCGTCAAAAAATCCTGCAATACCTTAAAAAATGCTGGTCTTCCATCACCAAAACAGTAACTGCTTACATCACATAACTGCTGTCCAGCCCATCCACTAATATAACTGTGAACCAGGGGAAAACATCTTCGAATTCTTGAGCCCACTCTGCTGAGCATTGCACTGCTTCATATGAGACATTTTCTTATGTCATAGCCCATGCAATAAAATCTTATGCATCTTTCGGAACAAACAAGTACTTGCCATCTGCCTCCTCATGCTTGACAAATGATGGAGCCTCAATATTGGGGACAGACGAAGCATACTGATCAGGTGTACATGTAAGACAAAGTACACCATTAAGGTCTAATATGAGGGCTGGTAGGGTTGGATCATCATATGGCAAGGAGGAGATAGCTAGGGGAATGTACTTTGGGGGATCTCTGATGTATGGGCAGCTTGAGGATCCCCTTTTCCTTTGGACGCTCTGTAAAAGACAGCATTAGACATTGAAAAATAAACACGAGGGAATATTTGACATAAAAGCGACAAAAACATAGAGGCCGACAAAAACATAGACACTGCGCTTATGAAACATAAAAGCGACAAAAACATAGAGACCGACAAAAAAGTTTCTTTTGCATTCAAAATCAAGAATCACAGATTCTTGTATTACAATTGAAGAGTCACAATTTCTTGCAAACTCGAGGCTTGGGAGGGTGGGAAACATAGAAGGATTGCCGAGGGGAGTACTCTTTCTGGGAGTCTTCTTCACGGCAAGAGGTGATCTGGGTGCTTCCCTCTCTCCCATATCTCCATCTGCATGCTGAGCATGTTGCTTTAAACGTGTGGACTCCAAAGGTCTATTCTTTTTGGAAGATCCGTCTATATCATAAAACAACACATCAGCCCCATGCAAACATTGCCTAGAAGTTGACAAGTCCAATACCATTACCACTTACCATCGCTGTTTTTCTTGCGCTTCTTTGACACCTTCACCCCATGTCACTCAGAAAGATGGGAGAATCTGGATTCTCATCACCAGCTACCATGGGCTGTACTCCATCCACTCCATTTTGCACTATTGCCTCCGCATCGTCAACTCTTGCATCTTCCTTTAGACTGCTTTTACTTGATTGTGGCTCAACTGCTACTGTCCTTACAGGGGGCTCTACCTTCACAACTGGAGGGCCCTCACTATGGGCTTCAGGAGTAGCTTGTAGCATAACCTTTGGCACGTCATCGTGTATCGGCGCCACACAAGGAATATGGCCAAAACCTGCAAGCACATCAGTGAAGTTCAAGCTTGTGCAATCAACAGATACTTGAAGGCAACCTGAACAGTTCTTGGATTTATATGAGATTTGGAGCAACGGCAACCAACCTGTATGCAGGAGCATTGATTTAAGTAAATCTGGAATACTCCTCTTGCAAGAGGCGCCCGCACATACCGTCTCTGATCCAAGCTAGGCAGCAAAACACAGAGTATGGTATGCATGACCGCATGCTAGCGTGTATACACAAACCACATGGGAAGCCATAAATGCAAGACCACATGTGGCACATAGTCCTGGAACAGAGACTGTAGCCTGCAAGTGGCTCAAGTGTTGGCCAGATGTCGGAAGCAGTAACATTGTGTCACCAGCCTTCACTTGCTCCAACACGCTCTCACAAAAGTTGATTTGTTGCACACACATACTCGTTGATGCTTCCAAGTCAGTTACTTCTTTTTGCATGACAAATGAAGAACAAAATGCCCACAAGGATTAGATTTAAGAAGCACCATTATAGCCCAAAGTACCATGACAAGTATCTTTAACAGAAAAAACTACCATAAAAAAGTACTTTGGACACTTTCACGTAACAAAATAACTGGCACTCCAAAAAAACCACCAAGGAAATGAAAAATACCATGACACGTAGAAAAGTACCTTGAACACTACCACCATAACAAAAAACTGCCAAGACTACATGCTACAGTCTACAGTCTCTGTGTAAAGAGATGCTGCATACTCACGCCAAGTCTCAGTGGATGTGATAGCCAATGGAGGGGAGTGCTCATGAAAGAGTCTCCATGCCTCACCTGAGTCCTGGCTCAAAAATAGCTTATACAACTCCTTCTCTAGCTGAGCGAGATAGGCCCTCTTCTTCCGTCGCACAAGCCGTCGGAAGGAAATCTGTGAGTGTCTATGAGTAATGACTTCCAAAAACACCTCTCTCTGAAGTGTGGCTCTTGTCTCTCTACACTCCTCATCATACCAACTGTTTTGTGCAATGCTCCCAGAACGGCGTCTGTGCTAAGGCTGGCTGTGTGGATATGCCTCTGTTGCTGTATCATGTAATGTCTTTGTCAGTCTCTGGGTAAGCTCCTCTAATGGAAGTCCCGGCTCCTCAGTAGCTAAGAATATATATATGGGTTAAAGCATGGGTTGGTGGTGCAAAAAGTAGTGTCCTTGACACTTCTTGTAAGCCACTGTTGGATGGTGTTTTGTTGGCAGTTTTCAAAAGCCAAAAGATAAATATTCAATATTTTTAAAGGCGTTGTGCCAACCACTTTAATGGTTCTTGATTTAATCGAACGCAAGACTCTCTACCTACCCCTTGAGCAGTCTACAAGCTCCCTCTCTGTCTCTCTCTGTGCAGTCTACGAGCTCCCTCTCTCTAACATAGTGTCACCAGCACTTGAGCCACTTGTAGGCTGTAGTCTTTGTTCCGCGTCTATGTGCCGCATGTGGTCTTGCATTTATGGCTTCCCATGTGGTTTGTGTATACACGCTAGCATGCGGTCATGCATACCATGCTCTGTGTTTTGCTGCCTGGCTTGGATAAGAGACGGTATGTGCGGACGTCTCTTGTAAGAGGAGTATTCCAGATTCACTTAAATCAATGCTCCTGCGTACTTTTTGGTTGCTGGTGCTCCAAATTTCATATAAATCCAAGAACTGTTCCGGTTGCCTTCAAGTATCTGTTGATTGCACAAGCCTGAACTTCACTGATATGCTTGCAGGTTCTGGCCATATTCCTTGTGTGGCTGATACAGGATGACGTGCCAAAGGTTGTGCTACAAGCTACTCCTAAAGCCCATAGTGTGGACTCCAATGAGGGTACTCCAGCTTTGAAGGTAGACCCCCCTTGTAAGGATAGCAACAATTGAGCCACAACCAAGCGAAAGCAATCCAAAGGAAGATGCAACGATTGAGGATGCGGAGGCAATAGCGCAAGAGGGAGTGGATGCAGTACAGCGCATGGTAGATGGTGATGAGAATCCAAATTCTCCCATCTTTCTGAGTGACATGGTGAAGGTGTCAAAGAAGCGCAAGAAAAACGGCAATGGTAAGTGGTAATGGTACTGGACTGGTCAACTTCTAGGCAATGTCTGCATGGGACTGATGTGTTGTTTTATGACATAGGTGGACCTTCCAAAAAGAATAGACCTTCGGAGTCCACACTTCAACGCAGCATGCTCAACATGCAGATGGAGATATGGGAGAGAGGGAAGCACCCAGATAACCTCCTGCTGTGAAGAAGACTCCCAGAAAGAGTACTCCCCTCCTCAATCCTTCTAATGTTTCCCACCGCCCCAAGCCTCGAGTTTGCAAGAAATTGTGACTCTTCAATTGTAATACAAGAATCTGTGATTCTTGATTTTGAATGCAAGAGAAACTTTTTTGTCGGTCTCTATGTTTTTGTTGCTTTTATGTCAAATATTGCCTTGTGTTTATTTTTCAATGTTGAATGCTGCCTTTTACAGAGCATCCAAAGGAAAAGAAGACCCTCAAGTTGACCGAGAGGAAATCATCATCATCAGAGATCCCCCATAGTACATTCCCCCAGCTATCTCCTCCTTGCCATATGATGATCCAACCCGACCAACCCTCATATTAGATCTTGATGGTGTACTTTGTCTTACATGTACACCTGATCAATATGACCCTTCGTCTAGCCCCGACATTGAGGCTACATCATTTGTCAAGCATGAGGAGGCGAATGGCAGGTACCTGCTTGTTCTGAAAGATGTACAGGATTTTATTGCATGGGTTGTGACATGAGCAAATGTCTACATATGGAGCAGTGCAATGCTCAGCAGAGTGGGCTCAAGAATTCGAAGATGTTTTCCCCAAGTTCATAGCTATATTAGTGGATGGGCTGGACAACAGTTATGTGATGTGGGCAGTTATTGATTTGGTGGTGGAAGACCAGCATTTTTCAAGGTATTGCATAATTTTTTGGAATATACTTACATCGTCGTGCCTGGTATTGAGCACCGCTCCAGCCAATACTTGTCAAAAGATCTAAAGGCCTGGCTGGAAGGGTGGCAGCATGCTACAGATCACCGTGCCTTGGTGGACACATTCAGCAAATCAAAACCTAATGATGCCGACAAGTATGTATTCACAACAATTGCAAAAGGGTTTAAAAAGACATTGTATGATGCGTACTTATGTGGGCCGTAGCTCATGCCCACAGAGTGCAAGCGACGATGACGTCCCTTGCTTTTTTTTGGATGACAAAACTTTTTGTAACTAAACTAAACACATGGAAGAACCTTGTATATTTATATGCTACTTTCCATGTGGAAATCAAATTTTTGGCTTCATTTTGATTGCCATTGTAACTCATGTAATGACTTGATGTCAAATTGATGAAGATGTAATATATTCTGTTTGGTTGGATGCATTGTCTTTGTGTCCTAGCATTGAAGTGTTAGTTTTCCGATTCAAGTAGTTTAAGACCGTTGAAGTGTCCTAGCATTGAAGTGTTATTTTTCTGATTTTGTTATTGTTTCCTAGTTTAAGACAGTTTCCTACAGAAACCACCTGTGGATTACCTGTAAGATACTTTGGGTTGGCATACAAAAACTTAACAGATTGTTATGTACAGAAACCAACTGAGGAGTACCTATAAGGTACTTTGGACTGGCATACAAAAACTTTTACAAGTCCTTGTTTCCTACATAGTTTAAGACAGTTTCCACCTGTGAACTACTTGTAAGGTACTTTGGACTGGCAGACCTGTAAAGTACCTATAACGTACTTTGGATTGACAAACCAAAACTTTTTCAAGTGCTTGTTTCCTACATACTTTAACAGATAGTTTCCTACAGAAACCACCTAAGAACTACCTATAAGGTACTTTGGGCTGGCATGTAAAAAACTTTTAGATGTGCCTCTTTTCTTCATAATTTCAGACAGTTTCCTATAGAACCACCTAGACTTTCTTTAAGGTACTTTGTGCTGACAGACCTATAAAGTACCTATGAGGTACTTTGGGATGGCATACAAAAAGTTTTACAAGTGCTTGTTTCCTACATATCTTAACATACATAAACCACCTGAGGACTACCTTAAAGGTACTTTGGGCTGGTAGACAAACTTTTAGAAGTGCTTGTTTCTACATATTTTAACAGAAGTGCTTGTGAACTACTTGTAAGGTACTTTAGGCTGGCAGATTCGTACTTTGTGTTCCAGAATTGAAATGCTATTTTTGTTACTCAAGTAGAAAAAAACGTTTATAAGTGCTTGTTTGAACTGGCCTGCAAGAGGTTTTGAAACCTACGATAGGCTCCTACAAAAACCACGAATGGAATAGTTGCATGGTACTTTGAAGCTAATTACTGGTACTTCTATAAGTTACTTGGGCAGCAACCTATATCACTATTTGCATACTGTTGTACACGTTTTCGTATACCTCTGCAACGAGTTTGAACTTATGTGGCTCTCCTTCTAAGGGTTCAAAGGGTATCTTAATTGATCTAACCAAGTGTGATGCCAGAAGCACTTTTGGTTGACTATCAGGCATGTAATACATATGCTCGGCACCTTCCACCAGCTCGTAATAGTGCCCCTCAACCAAAAACTTCCCTACAGAAAGTATGTTTCCCCAAGAATCACTCAAGGCTCTTGCTGTTTTGTATTTCTCCTCTGAGGACCTCAAAAGGTAGAAGTCAGCTCCATCTTCATTGGCATTGGTGGCAAAGGTATCACCGATGCATAGAGCATCACTAATTGTGTCATGGTGCCCACCATACATCGGCAGATCTGATCCTTCGTCATCGCTGAAATCTTCACTTTCTGCATTGTCACCATCCAATGCCTCAAGGATTAGATACTCCCAGCTCTCAACATGTGTGTTGTTCAAGCATCGCCTCCAACGCTGGGACATACAATATTCACAAAAACAAGAGAGAAGTCTGCAACGGAGTGTACTCTTGTCACTCTTGGAGTATGCATTCACACAGTGTATTGATTGTGAGCCTTCAACTTGCTTGCAATTCCACTTCTTCTCGGCACCTCAGTTGCTTGGACCTCCCAAAAAATCCGATTCACCCCTGTGTGACCACTTTCATCATTAAATTTATGCTTCAAGAAGCCAACAACATCCTTGGCACACTTCATGTGCCATGCATCAGGCTTTAATTGCTCATGTGTTAAAGCCCTCTTAACAATTGCCCCTGCTCCATCATGCTTCCCTTTGCCGTCGCCTGAGGCAAAGAAACTCCACAACATTTCCATGCCAGCCAAACCGTAGTATCTAAAACAATGACCCACCTTCAATGCTGGGCAGAAACAAATTTCTAGAAACTTTTCATCAAAGGTGGAATAAAACCTGGCCTACCTTGACACGAAAAAGAACGGTCTAGATGACTTGAAATGAGTAGTCTATCCATCTGATCACACCCAGTGCCGCTTCAAGAAGTCGAATCCCTGATTTTGAAGCCAAACACTATGTAGTTGCAAGCAATGTTGCACAAAGAGCGTGTCATGATCTTTGTCATCAGACATGTAAAAATGTGTATATTTAAACACCTGGTCTTTCTCGTCTCGAATGTACGTAATGTGCACCAAGATGGTGACTTGTGAAGAGTACCAATGCATTGACTGGATTTCATTTTGCTCCTTAAATGAGTAATTTTCCTCAAAGTCAATAAGAGAGACCACTACATCTCTAGGAAACCTATGAATGCAATCTTTGAACTGCTAAGATTGCCATTGGGCAATAAAATAGCGTCGGATGTAAGTGGCCAGATGTTTCTGAAGAAAAGATGTGAAATCCTTGCATCCTATTTCCTTCACCAAAAGATCCTTGCACTTCTTGCCTTGAGAATGGGTTAAGGAGGCAACGTCTTCAAACACCTTAACAAAAATTTGGACTGCACTTTCAAGTGTTTCGTTTGGACAAAGCATTAGTCTCTTCGACCCACATTGAGGACATTCTCCCTTCAAGCAAGGCAACTTATGAAATGCGGAGTCCATTGCTTTTGCACATAACACACTTTCAATCAATGTGCTTACGCTAGTGTATGTGTATGTGGAAGCTTCACACTTACTTGGAGCCTCTTTTGGCAAGCATATAGCACACATCCAACCACACCCATCACCGTGCATGCTTGTCTTACTCTGTCTCATGTGGTTGAATGATTCCTTGAGATATATCATCTGAATATGAGTAATATAGCAGCACGTGTAACGGTCCTTCAACTTACAGACAAACCAAGGTTTCAATCCCTCAAAACATCTGAGTGAGATCTTGATGTGTGGATATTGCATTTGGAACCTCCTGTAAAGCTCTCTCTGTGCAAGAAAAAATAAAACCCATTAGAGGCTCATACTTTTTTCAAAGTAAAACCCATCAAAGTAAAATCTCTCTGAGGTATTCAATGACTTTTTTCTACCTCCAAAGTACCTAGAGAACCTCTTTACTGTCATGGTACGTCCATGACTACCTTTGAAAAGAACTCTATGGTACTTTCAAGAGTACCTTTGTGAGGTATTCTAGACTCTTTCAAAGATCCAGAGTACCTAAAGAGCCTCTTTACTATCATGGTACTTCCATGACTACCTTTAAAAGGAACTCTATGAACTTTTTCTATCTCGAAAGTACCTAGAGAACCCATTTAAACTCGCATGGTACTTTCAAGACTACCTTTGCGAGGTATTCTAGACTCTTTTAAAGATCCAGAGTACCTAAAGAGCCTCTTTACTGTCACGGTACTTCCATGACTGCCTTTGAAAGGAGCTCTATGAACTTTTTCTACCTCCGAAGTACCTATAGAACCCATTTAGACTCGCATGGTACTTTCAAGACTACCTTTGCGAGGTATTCTAGACTCTTTCAAAGATCCAGAGTACCTAAAGAGCCTTTTTACTATCATGGTACCTGTAGCGCAGATAGTGTGTCGTGCTCTCTACAGTGGGTGCTCCTCAGTGTAATGTGCGTGACAATCTCACTCAAAATAGACTGGAAATAGGAAACAACAGACAACAACGCTCATAGACACAACAGCAACAGCAACACTAGACCACACAAATGACTCGACTATCTCAAAGCACTGATACAGACTTTGGCGTGGCAGCACACTCAGCTCCAGCCCAGGACTCTCAGGTACAATGGGGGTGTCGAGGCTCAGATGTGCAGGGAGAGTGAAGAAGTGCTGTGTGTCTAGACTCTATACTCTAGAAGACGACACTGGACCATATATCTAGAAGATGATCCACCAACGGCCCATAAATGGCAGCCACCTAAGCCAATCTCCAAAGTGAGTGGTGGTGGTGACCTGGCCACGATGTCCACTAGACCACTGTCCGTATCCTGCCACGTGTCACTACCCAGCCCAGAGAGTCCGTCCAGTGTGAACCAGACTGAACCAACTGTACTAACTGAGTGTCTTGTGAAAGTGACACTGTAGCCTCCTACAGGTTGCCCGCCACAAGACCGCTCACCGTCTCGGTGAGAGGAAATAGTCTCGGTGAGAGGAAATACTGAAAATCTAAGAAATGAAACCACTAGGTACCGCATAGTACATCTTTTTTGAAGTAGGTGCTAGGCCCAACCATGCAAGAAATGATTGCTGCTGGCAAGAGAATTCAACACTTGGAGGAGGAGGTTTCTCTGCTCGAACACAGGATGGCGGATTCTTATGCAAAGATGATGACAGTTCAGGGCTGAATTGGGAGGGAAAGAGGGGGACGAATTGGGAGGGGGCTGAATTGGGAAGGGACTAATTGGGCAGAGGGCCAATTGGGGTTGGGAGGGGCGAATTTGGGAGAGGGCTGAATTGGGAGGGAAAGAGGGGAATGAATTGGGAGGGTGGGTCGAATTTGGGAGGGGGTTGAATTGGGAAGGGACTAATTGGGTAGAGGGCCAATTGGGGTTGGGAGGGGTGAATTTGGGAGAGGACTGGATTGGGAGGGAAAGAGGGGGACGAATTGGGAGGGGATTAATTGGGCAGAGGGCCAATTGGGATTGGGAGGGGCGCATTTGGGAGAGGGCTGAATTGGGAGGGGGCTGAATTGGGAAGGGACTAATTGGGCAGAGGGACTAATTGGGAGGGGCTGAATTGGGAAGCGACTAATTGGGAGGGGGCCGAATTGGGAGGAGGCTGAATTGGGCAGAGGGCCGAATTGGGAAGGGACTAATTGGGAGGGGGCTGATTTGGTGAAAAGGCCGAATAGGAAGAGGGAGTAGGTGGACGAATTGGGAGGGGGGGCGAGTTGGGGAGGGGAAAAGGGGGACGAATTGGGGAGGGGGAGGGACTAGTTTGGGAGGGGAAGGGGCGAGTTTGGAAGTGTTGGGCGAGTTGGGGAGGGGAAGGGGGACGAGTTAGGGAGGGGTAGGGTTGAGGGGAGGGCGGGGGAAAGGGGGAGGGGGTGAACTAGGACGAGGGGGAGGATAGGGCGAGGGCGAGGGGGTGATGGGGAGGGTAGGGCGAGGGTGAGGGGAAGAGTGGGAAGATAGGGCGAGGGCGAGGGGGTGAACTAGGGCGAGTGCGAGGGGGAGGGTAGGGCGAGGGCAAGGGGAGGGTAGGTTGAGGGCTAGGGGGAGAGGGGAAGGGTAGATAAGGGCAAATAAAGAGCACTCAGCTATAGCTATAATGAGCATCACATGCAAGACAGCTATCATGATCTTGGAATTCATCCTGCAGGACGGGCTCTCTGAAGGAAGTTTGCTAGACGACGCAGAGGAGAGCTTTGTTCTGGTCGGGGAAGCAGACACCACAGAGGTTGGGGTTGATGTTTGAGGGGTGGTGAACTCCTGTAGTGGAGATTTCTTCTCGCTTATATACTTTTTCATAGGCTTTTCAAATTCAACGGCTTTCATCAAGAGGGCTTTCATCGAGAGCGCATCATGAGTATCTTCTGTGACCTTCAATACTTTAGCTGGCACATTAGGTTTAGTGACTGTGGAAACATTTGAAGAGGGTGTATCTTCAGGCCAAGAGTGAATAGAGACTCCATAACAAGGCATAGATTTGGTAGCCTCCAACCACTCGAGCAGATCATCATCTGACCCTTCAGGTGTAGTAGGTTGTTCTTGTTCAGGTTTGGTTTCCATTGACAAAGAAACTTGCTGCACCACTGGATCCATACCACCTTCTAAGAGAATGGGTTGCATCGAGGAGCCAGAAGTATGTATCCACATTGCGTCGTTCCCCCAATCATGAAGTGCTTTAGTGTGTCGCAGCCATGGTCTTCCAATGAGCAAAGGAAATCCGCCCTCAACCTGGGGAAGACGAACCACAACAAAATCCAAGTTAAAAGTAAAGTCTTGTACCTGCAGAGGCACATTGTCCACTATGCCCACTGGGTAGACTGTCCGCTGGTCGGCCAACGTAATTGTGAAGGGAGCAAGGCGAGTAGGCTGTAGACCTAGAGCTAACATAGTGAACTCGGGCATCAGGTTGATGCCAGATCCACCATCCACTATCACTCCTGAGAATTGCCGACCTAAAATGGACACTGTAAGGCGAGGGCTTCTATAATCAGTGAGTGGAGCAGCGGGATTAGATATCATATAGGACTCTGATGGTCGCACTGGGAGGTGCCCGCCACTAGGACCTGCTCCAGGATAAAGTGACTGAACAACAGCAAGGGTGTCACTTCTAAAATTTGCATCTAGCCGCAACATGTCATAAAGGGACACTTGTTGGAAAGTGTTCTTCAAGACTGTCTCTGCTGTAAGCTTCTCTTTTTCTACCTGTTGTTCCTTTGGTATCTTGATCTTCTGCAGATCGGAAACTGCTTCCAAGAAAGCTTCATCAATATCGGAGAGCAAAGATTTGGATTCTTTCATGGCACTGGGGGATTGCTTGTTAACAGCTGCAGGCAGGGTATTCATTGGTGTGAGAATGTGTGGGGGAGTTGAACTTGATGGAATGCTAAGACCGAGAGCGGCTCTCTGAGCCCGGGTGAGGACGCCCAATGGCTCCTCTGCCAACTGCGGCGGCTTATTTTGAGGGGTAACCACGTGGGTAGAAGGGGGCGGCTGAGAAACAGTGCTAACTGCTATCAAATTGAGCTTGGGAAAGGCAAACAGAGTCTGGCTTTGACTTGGGTTCGAAGCTGTAGATGCACGAATTTTAGGGCAATCCTTACTGTAGTGATCCTTCATATCAGGGCAATGACGGCAGGGAGGAGACCCTTCGGGCAGAGGGCATTTGCTTTGGTAATGACCATATTCCCCGCATCTGTAGCACAAAATGGGCCGATTCACTAGACGAGTCGAAGGACGAGGTGGTCCTTGCTCCATGGAGTTGGAGGTGGAGGCATAGAAGCTGTGAGGTGGTGAGGGAGCATGGGTATGATAAAAGCTCTGAGAGGGAAAAGTGCTCTGCATACCTTGCATAGGAGGGGCTGTCAGCAAAGGTGGCATATGGTGTGGATGGCCACAGGGAGAAACCATGTTGGATGCTGGTGCTAACCCTTGTTGGAGAGTAGGACCAAGACTTTGCTGTATTTTGTGCAATCCCTTTATATAGTAGCAATCCTTATCTTCATGACCCGATTTTTCGCAGAAGTGGCAATAAGAGCGAAGGGGACAGTCCTGTGGAGGGTGTCCTGGAGAGCGGCACGAACTACACCATACCATAGCCTTAGTCTCCTGCTGAGACCTGAGCTCTTCTAACTCTCTTTTAAGTTGATCATAAGCCTCTTGATGTGGAGGCTTCTCCTGTCTGAGAGAGAAGGATCTCTCTTCTTGAAGGGCCCGCTGTAACTTTAGGGCTTCCAGTTCCCTTCGTAAAGAAGTCAAGGGGTCTGATGGACTGTCCACGAGTACAGGGGCAGTATCTAACTGAGGAGAGTCAGTGAACTGCATTCTTGCTCCCTCTATTCTAGTAGCAGCAGCAACAAAGTCCTCCAGACTCGCTTCAGGACAGAGACTTTCTTTGAGCTTTTGTTGAGAAGTCTTAGGCAGAGCCTTCTCTACCCACTTCTTCACCATGAATTCACCTGGTTGCTGAGGCAGCTTGGCGACCAGGGACTTTGTTCTGGTCATGAGTTCTGCAAATGTCTCCTTGGGCTGGAGCAACAGGTTGGACAACTTATCTAGAATCTTCTCTTGATAATCCCCTGGTCGGAAAGCTTCACAGAACTGCTGTCTTAACATGGTCCAAGTAGTAAAGTGGTTTTCAGCAAACTGACTGTACCATTTATCTACAAGACCATCCAAGGTGGACGGGAAGAGCACCAAGGTATGCGTCTTCTCTGTTGAGGCCACGACCTCTGCAAAGAGAGACAAACCTCCGAGCATGGTCGTCTGCATCCTTTGTGGAGAGACCCTTAAAGGTAGGGAACTTGATGTTCACCTTTGCCAGAATACTTGTGAGCTCCTCCATGGCCTCTTGCTCCTGAGTCTGTTGCTCACTAGCTTGCTGTAACAAAATGGGGGAGAGCCTTACCGGAGAAGGTGACCTGGAGGATGTAGAACCGGTCGAAGGAATGGAGGTAGCCGTATGAGTAGGTATGGGTGATGGGGTTAATATGCTTCTACTGGGCACCAAGGGTTGATGCCGTCTGTGGTAGTACTTCAGAGGACTCAGTAGTGCACTTTGACGCTCCAATGACCTCCTTGTATGTGTCATGCAGTAACCGCCAACCCCACCAAGCTTTGGGCAAGAAGACCTTCACTTGGGCAAGACGACCTTCACTTGGCTGAACATTGGTCTAGACTCTACTAGACCAGGGCAAGTGACTAGACCACCTAGCCTGGACCAAGACGAGGAAGGACTAGACCAGGGACGAGGAGGACTAGGCTAGGACGAGGACTGGGTGGACCAGGGCGAGAGAGGACCACACCAGCAAGGCGAGAGACTAGACCAGCTAGATTAAGCTGTCAAGGGTGAAACTGGACCAGACCAACAGGCTGCACAGGAGAAGCGAAGAAAACCAACTACTCAACAAAGTGAGACTTCAGTTGAGGTCCCACCGTGATCGCCAAAATGAGAGCACCTGTAGCGCAGATAGTGTGTCGTGCTCTCTACAGTGGGTGCTCCTCAGTGCAATGTGCGTTACAATCTCACTCAAAATAGACTGGAAACAGGAAACAATAGACAACAACGCTCACAGACACAACAGCAACAATAGACCACACAAATGACTCGACTATCTCAAAGCACTGATACAGACTCTGGCGTGGCAGCACACTCAGCTCCAGCCAAGGACTCTCAGGTACAATGGGGGTGTCGAGGCTCAGATGTGCAGGGAGAGTGAAGAAGTGCTGTGTGTCTAGACTCTATACTCCAGACGACGACGCTGGACCATATATCCAGAAGATGATCCACCAACGGCCCATAAATGGCAGCCACCTAAGCCAATCTCCAAAGTGAGTGGTGGTGGTGACCTGGCCACGATGTCCACTAGACCACCGTCCGTATCCTGCCACGTGTCACTGCCAAGCCCACAGAGTCCGTCCAGTGTGAACCAGACTGAACCAACTGTACTAACTGAGTGTCCTGTGAAAGTGACACTGTAGCCTGCTACAGTACTTCCATGACTACCTTTGAAAGGAACTCTATGACTTTTCTCTACATCCAAATTTCATACCTATGAAACTTTAGGAGCATACCTGTGAATTATCAAGCAAATGTATTGGATGCTTTATGTAAGATTTTCTGCCCAATCCTTTCCGACACACATCTTTTTTGTTTGGCGACACTCTTGTCTCTGTCTGCCAAAAGGAAAAACAAGGTTTTTTGTCGCCTGTGTGATGGTGGAACTTTGAGGTAGTTGACGACTACATAATTGCAAAGGAAATGCGCCAACCTCAACCTATTTTAACCGCGAATTGGCTGCGGCAAAGTTTCGTCGATGCAATCCAGTAAATCTGGCCATCTTGGAGTTGCTAATAGACCTTGATGGATCTCCTTCACTATTCACCAACATCATGCAGACAACTCTTTTAATCTTCAGCTCCTCTTTAGACATGGATGCTTTGACTTTAGTAATTGTGCCTCAAATATTACTTCTCAGATCCATGATGCAAACATCTGAAAGCTGGCAGTCCTAGAAGACATTGAAAGGTGGTTTTCTTAGCATCGCAAGTCATGCCTTTTGTTGCTTTCTGCCAGCATTTTGAGACTTTCATGCAAACCTGATTCACATTTTCTGTTGATCTTGAGCCTGATGCATCACTTTCTCGTTGTCTCCTACGGCTCTCTCTTTCCATCATATTCTCGCATCCGATGGTTACCTTCATGGAGAATTGTGACCCAATCTTCCTTGTGGTAATTGTGAGGCATGTCATCATGAAGTGGACTGTATTGCGCATGCAGCTGAAAGTACTTAGAGCCTTGCAGTGTACTTGGAGGTGGCTGGTCGTGCACAATCCTCTCTTCCAAACATCCAACACCACAAGCAATGGCCGGCCATCCAACATGGCAATTGTGTGGAGGCTGTTGCTGGTGCGGAACGTGCTCTCCGAAACTGCTGAAATCGAAATTCCACAAAAGGTGACAATCGAGTGGAGGTTGCTGCTCGGACACAATCTGTTGGCCAATCTCCTGCTGCAACATCTTCATCCCGATCTCCTAGACCATAGTCTCCACACCTTATGACAATTCTCTGCAAGGTCCCTCTACAACTTCTTGCTGCAATTTTCCCTCTTCTTGCAAGGGAGAGAGAGAGAGAGAGAGAGAGAGAGAGAGAGAGAGAGAGAGAGAGAGAGAGAGAGAGAAATGAAATGATATATTAACGTCTTCAAAAGGCCAAAATGACCTATGAGACCATCAGATACAAAGTGGTGAATCTAATACAATGTCTGAAGTACAAGTACAAAAAGTACTGAAAGTAAAAATAAAAACTGAAATGAAGTGTGAGATGTGAAATGTGAAATGTAATATTAACGAAATGAGAGAGAGAGAGAGAGAGAGAGAGAGAGAGAGAGAGAGAGAGAGAAATGAAATGAAATGTAATATTAACGTCTTCAAAAGGCCAAAATGACCTATGAGACCAAAAGGTTACATGTGGTGATTCTAATACCAGGTCTGAGTACAAAAAGTACATAGAACTGAAAAGAAAATAGTGGGTAGGGGTGGGGTGAAAGTTGATACAAAGGGAAGACAAAGGGTGAGCTGATACAATGGAGCTCTCTGGCACATCTGACAAATCCTGGACCTCAGCGGGTACTCCTCTAAATCTGCCTGTCTCGATCTCTAGCTGAGGTGAGGTTGTGCGTATCTGACCAACAGCAAATCGTATCCCGTGGGATAGATGAGTATCCATGTATCCTGGTCTGATCACAAAACCATCCTCCGTGAGTTGGAGAAGATGCTCTCTATAGAAAGTCATCTTTGTACCTAGCTCATGTGTGGGTTGTATCCATGTCCTCTTCGTATCCAACTGAATCAAGTGCTGTCTGATGAGCCTGGTAATCTCTGCTCTTGTGAGGGGGATGGAGGGTGCATCCAAAGAGTATTGAAATGGGGGTAGCCGGTCCATACTAAAGCCATGTAACTGAAACCAAGATGCCATCTCTGCATACCAACATGATCTATCTCCCTGCAATGCCAGCTGTCGTGAAGACTCTAGTGCTAATCGAGCATCTCTCTCTCTAGGGAGAGCCCAAGTGCTATGCATAAATGAAACTGATCGAGTGAGTGCCTCCACTACCAATGGAGGAGCAGCGAGCTCCGCCCTAACAATGTCATGTGGTACTGAGACCTTGGCCCTAATCATCCAAGAAATCATAGACACCAATGGCTTCTCCATACATCTCCATCCTTCAGTACTGCCAGCTCTGCTATGATGATCAATTGAGGGGCCCCATATCTCCACTCCGTACAGCATGGCCGAAGTGACCAAAGTGTCAAAGAGCCAAAGCTTTGTCTGAGGTTCCTGGAACTGAATTACCAAAAGAATTACCGAAAGGGGCACCGGTCTTTGGGCCTTTCGAAGACGTTAATATAACATTTCATTTCATTTCTCTCTCTATTCAAATTCACTTCAGTTGTTTGTAGTTTTCTTGTGTGTTGCAGTGGATTTCTCGCTTGGGGTGTCCAAGCCTATTACACCAGCCCCATCCAAAAGTTCGCATCAACAAAAAACACTCAAACCATCATAGAGCAAATTTAACCGAGCATAGGCAGAATCAATCTCACATGTGCCAGTACTAACACCATGGTGCAATATAAAACCTCAAGATACCCACATGAAGGCCCTATGCTGAAATGGCAGCAAATGCCATGCTGGTTTTGTTCATTTCACTCTCCGCAGAGGGTATATGCCATAAGTACATTATTTGTCTAACAGGCCATATATGGCCTCTAGAAGGTGTCAATAAAATCCCTCTTTCTTCTAGAGTGGGTCCAAACTCCCGTCTTCTGAAGAGGCACCACAATGTGTTCTCCCTTTCAAATTTCAAAGAAGGAAAGCCCTTGTTCCCCTCGATGCCCAAATCTGAAAGGACGTCATGGTCAGCCACCAGATAGCAAGGGAACCTTATACCTTAAGTATTTGTCAAATCAGTCCCCCCTTCAGCACCCATATAAAACATCAATATGGCTGCCATCTATATCACATGATGTGCTTATTCTGTTCTAGAATCAAGTCTCTTTCAAACACAAAAATGAAGTGGCCTTTAAACTTTTTAGTTGCTAATATTTAAGCATGAATCCCAAATCGATCTGAAAAAGATATATTGTTCCTTGACCTGATTTTCAGAATTTCTGCTTCTCTGCATAAATTTCTGTTGCATGGAATTCTCAGTCCAACTTTTCAAAATTTGATGGCATAAAAAAATCCCTAATTTGGCCAATTTATATTTCAAATGGTCACAAAAGCTTTTAAAGGATTTCAACCTTCTGACAAAGCTTCAAGTGTATCTTACCAGGTTTAATTGCCCGCTTAAATCATATGGATGCTTTGAAAAAACAGCTACATCCATTCCTGGCTCTAGGTAGTACTTGCAATCATCATCATATGCCCTTCTTGTGCGATATCTCAAAAATTCTTGCTCAATAACCTTGTCACCATATCCCAAAAAATGAACAAGAAGCTTGTCTTTTTCCAAACCAAGAAGCTCAACATCCCACCAAGCACCTTTCTCATATGCTTCCAACACTGTAGAATACAACACAGTTACGTTCAAGCATTGAACCCTATTAAGCAAGAGAGTTAAAGAATGTCAAAAAGCTCCAATTTATCAGCAAGATGTAAACATGCGAAAGGAAAAATTTGTGATGAAATATACAAACGAAACAAAAGGATGCACTTTAAGCATTACATCTCCATTATTACACATGAAATAGAAGCACATAATCTCATCATAGTTCTGTGCATCTTTCACATACTTTCTAGGGATGCTGGTTGAGCCTTGGTAAAGCATTTTCAAACAACCAAACTGCATTGATATAGAAACATGCTTTTTGAGGATTTATAATTGAAAAGTGCAATGCTCTTGGGTACTCTGGTTATCCTCAGTGCAGAGTGCAAGACGCCTCTTTTACAACAAAACATATGACCAGAGACACACTGAAAGCTGAACAATAGCAACAGTAATGACACGGTGCACAATACACAGATTTGTAGGAAAATCATGGAGGCTATAGTCTGCACGTAGAACTACAGTACATAAACCAGATATCAATACATGGGTGACTGGCTGGCAGAACACTCATTTCCAGACAAAGGACTGAGGTGCAGATACAAAGGGGTAATCAAGGTTCAAGTGTACACGGGAAGAGTGCAGTGAACTCTAGTATTGAAGATGATAGTGATGAGCATAATACCCAACCATTAAGGACATATATACTATGAGAAAATATCCACCCACTACCACACTACAGCTGGCATCTGAAGGAATGAAGAGAGGAGAGTAGATAGAAAAGATAAACAGAGAGCGAGCCAGAGAGAAAGAAAGAAAGAAAGAAAGATTTTTTAACGTCTATGTCAGGCCGAAATCGGCCTATGAGACAAAACAGATGTACATGGTGTGTATGTCATCCGTCTATCGGAAAGACAAATGAAACAAAACTGATACAAAACTGAACTGAATGTAGGTAGTGGAGTATCTGAGGAGGGATGGAGCTCTATCTCTCTAGGGTATATGCATGTCTATATGCTCAAGGTAGTACAATCATGAGAATGCATCAAGCTATCTAGCTCCATCCTGTACTAATGGGGGGATGTAAGATGTGGTACATGGGCGGGGCTGGTGCCAAGGCTACCCGGATGAAAGCTGTCGGGTCGGCCCTCATCTGAGCTACTCGCTCCTCAGTGGCACGGCGCTCCCGGGCTCGGATCTCCTCGATCTGTCGGTGGTGGGAGCTCGCGCCCCTGTAGCCTGTGACTCGTGGTCGTCGTCTAGCTCGGTTCACCTCCGCCTGTGGGAGTGTCACTCCCCTCTGAGTGTCTGGTGAGGGAGGGGCGGCAATCCTCTGAAAGAAGTCTGTGAGCTGCGACTGTCTCCTCTCTGTCTGTGTAGCTGTGTGTGGCTGTAGTAGTGTGTCCCGATGGCTCTGTATCTCTAGTAAGAAACGTCCGAGCTGTCTCTGATCTCGAGAGTCCATGATCTCTCGGAGAGTGGGCTGTCCTCTGAAGAAGGCCTCATACCTGCCTCTGATCTCAGTGTATGCTCTGCATCTACATACAAAGTGCTCCTCACTCTCTACCTCCTCTGTGCAGGCTCTGCAGACTCGCTCCTCCCTGGGAACACCAGTGTGTCTCCCGATCTCAATCTCTAACCTGTGTGAAGCCACTCTCAGCTGACCAATCGCCACCCGTGAGCTATGTGGCATATATGTGTCCATATAGCGTGGTCTCTGTATGAGCCCCCCAGACAATATGGTGAGAAACTGGTCTCTGTAATCTGACATCCTCGTCCCCAAGCCAGGTGACTCCCAGACTCTCCTAGTGTATAGCTGCCACAGATCCTGTCTCAATACCAAGTTCCTCTCACTGCGAGAGAGGTGAATATATGGTGAGTGGGGGTCGTACTGGAATGGTGGTAGGCTCTCCATGTCAAGATCGTGTCCCTCAAACCATGCTCTGACCTGTGAGTACCATGCTCTCTCATGCCCACTCTCTGATAGCTGTATAGCTGCCTCAAATGCTCTACGAGTAAGTCTGTCAGGAGGTAGCTCTCTCATCCTCTGGAGGAAGCAGACTGTCTGGAATAGTGCCTCTACAACCATAGGTGGTGTGGCGAGCTCGGCTCTAATAATGTCATGTGGCACTGTCTTCTTGCTGTGGAGCAAGTGTGAGATCATACATACCTGTGGCCTCTCAAGCTGTGTCCACTGGTCAGCTGTCAATCCTGGTGCCCATACTGCCGCTGAGTACATCAGGGCCGGGGTGACTAAGGTGTCGAAAAGCCACCCCTTCGTGCGGGGCTCCTGAAAGTGTGCCTGGTGGCACCTCCGCTCTAGCATGGTCAGAGCTGCATATCCTCGGGTGAGCTTGTCAGCAGCAGCCTGCCTCATAGTGAAGGGTCCTGGTAGGCTGGTGAATGTGATGCCAAGGTAGACATAGGAGGTGACTACATCAACCTGTCCTCCTGCTGCTGTGAAGGTGGCAGCGCTCCTCACTGCATTGGATGTGTGAAAGATCATGACCTTGGTTTTGCCAAGGTTCACAGTCAACCCCCTGTGTGTGCTGAATTCGTCCAAGGCCTGAAGATGGCGTTGCAAGCCCTCGGGTGACTCTGAAATCAACACAATATCATCAGCATATAACATGATGTGGACCGGAGTACCTGCCAAGTCGCTCCCCTCTCCCCCTGCTCGCAGTATGTAGACGGAGATCTCGTTGATGTAGAGCCCAAAGAGTGTCGGGGAGAGTGGGCATCCTTGCTTAACACCAATGGTGCTAGCAATGGTCTCTGAAAAACCGCCTGGGCAACGAACCCGACCCGTCACCCTCTCGTAGAGAGTATATATGGCCCAAATCATCTCTGTTGGTACCCCAATGCTGTGAAGGCGCTGGAAGAGTCTCTCGCGTGGGACTGTGTCAAAGGCCTTGCGGAAATCCACAAAGCAACAGTAAAGCCTCTTCTTCCGCGCCTTTGCCCCATCAATGAGGCAGCGCAGAACGAAGATGTGATCAGTGGTGGAGAAAGCTCGTCTGAAACCTGCCTGGCCTGGAGCTCGTAAACCCTCGGTCTCTGCGTAGCGGCTGAGCTGTGCCTCAAGTACTGCTCCATATAGCTTGGCCATCGTGTGGCCAATCATGATAGTCCTGTAGTTCCCTGGGTCCAGGGTGTCGCCAGATTTGTGGATAGGCACTATGGTGTGCTGTGTCCACTCCTCTGGGAAGCCCTCCCCTATAGCCCGGTTGAAGACATGTGCAATCAATGGGGCTATAGTGGAGGCCGCTATAGAGAGAGAGAGAGAGAGAGAGAGAGAGAGAGAGAGAGAGAGAGAGAGAGAGAGAGAAATGAAATGAAATGATATATTAACGTCTTCAAAAGGCCAAAATGACCTATGAGACCATCAGATACAAAGTGGTGAATCTAATACAATGTCTGAAGTACAAGTACAAAAAGTACTGAAGTAAAAATGAAAACTGAAATGAAGTGTGAAATGTGAGATGTGAAAATGTAGAATAGGCCCTCAATGACAATCTGGGTGTCGTGCTAGAATGCCTCTGATCCTCTGCTGGAGTCTCCGTCGATGTAGTGTGCTCCTGTGTCTCGGGTCGTGGTCGTTTCGATCTCCCGAGCTCAATCGTCCTGTCAATGAGGGTGCCTCTGGTATGAATGCGGGTACAACCCTGTGCTGGTGGTTGGTCTCTTGGCTCCCTCGATCGAAAGAAATCTGTGATCTGTCTCTGCGACTGTCGTACTCCATGTCTCCCCAACAAACTGTCTCTATGTCGGTATAGCTCAAGTAGATATAAGCCAAGGCATCTCTGGTCCTGATACCTCATGACTCTATCTAGGGGTCCAAAACCCTCCCTGAATAAGCAATGGAAGCGCCCTCGTATCTCATAATACACAATGCAGTGGCATATGTAGTGTAGCTCTGTCTCTGGCTCTCTGACGCATAGTTGACATATCCTAGCCTCTGGTGGTATCCCTCTGAATCTACCCGTCTCAATCTCCAGCTGGTGTGAGGATGTGAGAATCTGACCAATAGCACATCGCAGACCATGAGATAAATGAGTGTCCATGTAGTTCGGACGAGTCACAAATCCATCCCCTGAAAGTTGGAGAAGGTGCTCTTTGTAGAAAGCCATCTTCGTGCCCAACTCCTGTATCGGCTCTACCCATATCCTCCTGGTGTCCAACTGTATAAGATCCTGACGAATGAGTCTAGTGATCTCGTCCGTGTGACTGGCAGGGAGGGTGCATCCAGGGAATACTGAAAGGGAGGCAATCTATCCATGCTGAGACCATGCCTCTGAAACCATGAGGTCATCTGTGCATACCAACATGATGCATCTCCCTGCATCGATAACTATCTAGAGGACTCAAGAGCCAGTCTAGTATATCTGCCTCTATGTGTATCCCATAGATTGTGCATACAGGACACTGATCTGGTAAGAGCCTCAATCTCTATAGGAGGGGCGGCTACCTCCGCTCGAATAATCGCATGTGGTACCGAGGCCTTGGCTCTAATCATCCGGGATATCAAAAATACCAAGGGTCTCTCCATGTTCCTCCAACTGTCATGATTCAAAGATGGTCCCCAAACTTGGACCCCATAAAGCATAGCTGAAGCAACCAAAGTATCAAAGAGCCATAGTTTTGTTCGTGGTTCTTGAAACTGAACCTACGAACACATCCTCTCTAGCCCTCCTAATGCCGCATAGGCTCTGGATAGTCTAGTCTCTGCTGCTCTCCTCAGGGTAAACCTCGGTCCCGTGAATACCACCCCCAGATATGTATATTCATCTGTGTACTCCACAGTGTCCTGCCATATACGAGTGTAGGTGCCGATCTCTTGACCCACTGTGGTGTGGTGTTAAACACCATAACCTTGGTTTTACCAAGGTTCAAAGACAGTCCACTATCCTCTGCAAAGTTGTGCAATGCATCCAAATGTCTTTGCATGCCCTCTGGCGACTCTGACATTAACATAATATCATCAACATATAATAATAAAGGGATCCATGTCCCTGCCAGCTGAGCACCTCTGTCACCCTCTCTGTCAATGTAGTCAGAGACCTCATCTACATACATACCAAAAAGTGTAGGGGACAAAGGACACCCCTGTTTCACTCCAATAGTGGAATGAACAATGTCAGAAATCCCCTTAGGAGTGCGTACCTGGCCAGTCACTGAGCCGTATAAAGCCATGATCCCCCATATGATCTCTGTGGGTACTCCCAACTTCAGTAGCCTGTGCATCAATCTGGCCCTCGGCACTGTGTCAAATGCCTTGCGGAAGTCCACAAAGCAACTATACATCCGTCCCCCATGTGCCCGACCCTCCTCAATAATGGCTCTGAGTGTAAGAATATGGTCCAAAGTGGAGAAACCCCTCCTGAATCCAGCCTGTCCTGCTGCTCGTATGCCCTCATTTTCTGCCCATTTACTCAGTTGCTGTTCAAGAATGGATGCATACAACCGTGCCAATGTGTGCCCTATGATAATAGTACGGTAGTTCCCTGGTACCGTGGGGTCCCCTGCCTTGAAAAGAGGTACAATAGTAGATAATCTCCAGGACTCGGGTAGTCCCTCACACATGACACGGTTAAACAACCGCGCAAGAACCCCTGACAGTAAATCTCTAGCGTGTATCAAGTGCTCTGCCACCAAACCATCATGATCATATGCTCTCCTAGTCCTCATCCTGTCAATGGCGTTCTTCACCATCTCAGTGGTAAAGAAGGTACTAGTGGCTGGACATGGCTCTAGAGGGTCTGGTAATGGTGGTTGCCCAGGTACTGTATATAATGATGCTGCATATTGACCCCAAATCTCGGGAGAGGTAATCACTGGAGGAGGTGACTGCTCATGGAAGAGACGCCAGGCCTCACCTAGACTGATGTGCTAGGGGGAAATTAACATATAGCAATGTATAAGAATCTGCCTGTCTCAGCTCTCAGTCTCACCCACCTGTATCTCGCCTGGTCATCTCTCCGGACAATCTGTAATAGCGGCTGCAACTCTTCCTTGAATGTCTTAAGACTGCTACCCCTCCTGAACCTCGACTTCCATGCTAGGATCTAGCGTCTGGCCGACAAGCTGTCTCCCATAAATAGCCAGTCACACTTGGCATCAACTGTCCAGATTTTTGATGTGTCTCAGAGTAAAAGACAATGTCTCTATTTCTGAAGCTATCTTCAAAGGCACCCACATCCAGCCTATATGATCCATTACAATTCCATGCCGCCATCCGGAGTGTGGTCCCATATGTCTCGCACCGTCATGCTATGCGTTTTTCCAAAACCACTACTTTCCCTCCTCTGTAAAAGGCAATTTTTCCCTTCTCCCTTGCTGCCTTGATGTCTGGCATCAACTCTTGCATATGTGCTATTTGTGCTAAAGTAAGGTCATCCCCCATAAATATTCCAGTTTTCTTAAGTGCTGGTCTCTTCTTCAGAAATTCCTTCCTTGTTTCCAAAGTCGGGAAACGCAAAATAAGTGCTTTCTCTTTGACGTTTCCCTTCTCATCCACTCCCTTCTTTTCTACTCTCCAAGCACCTGTGTGCATAGGTTCCGGGATGCCCATGCGCTACAGGAGTTCCTTCACTTCGTCTTCTACATTTTCGGTGTCTTTGATACCAGTAATACGCACATGGAGGGCTCTAGTCCTCCTCTTCTGTTCCTCCTCAATGGTCATATTGATGATGGTAGAAGTTTGTGCGGCTTCTGGCATCCGGGCCTTTCCTTTTTTTGCACCTTCAATCCATTTTTCTGCTTCGTCAACTTTATCCTGTGTTTTAGAAAGGCGCTCCGCCCATGAGGAAGTCTCTTTCGAGTTTAGTTCTTCCCCTTCGCGCAGAGTTTTCACCTGCTCCTTAATATCTTCGAGCTCCTTTAACATCGAGGGCTGATTTCCCCCTTCCGTTTTGGGCATAATTTCGCACGCTGCAAGTTCCCCTTTAAGCTCTTCAATCACTGCATCTTTTTCCTTCATGCACTTTTCCACATTGGTTTTCCAAGATTCAAAGCTTGCAATTGCCTCATCCAACTTTTTTTGCATAATACATTCCATTACATTCACTTCTGCCCGCATTAGAGCCTGCATCTCCCCTTTCACAGATACATACATCTCATCATGCTTACCAAGCATCGCTTTATCGAATTCTTTCCTCATATCTGCATACGTAGAATTCTTATAACTCTCTGCGTTTGCGTACATCTCTTGGATTCTGACGGTTTTCCCTGCCCGCAATGAGCTTGGCGAGAGTATGCTATCTCTGTTCCTCCGCTTGAAAGTCGCTTTCATTTTTTGTGGCGTGGTGAAGCCACTTGCATCACCATCCTCGACTGGTTGGTCCATCCGAGAGAGAAGAACAAAGCGAGCACTGAGTCAAGGCCCTCACCAGCTGACGTCTGGCCTCCGCCCTGGTTGGCCTTGCCCTCGTCACCAAGTCCTCGCCCTCGTCCTGGCTGACTTGACTGCTCTCGTCCTCGCCCTGGCACTGGTCTCATCTGGTCGCCCTTGGCTCTTCTAGCCCTCTCCCTTGGTAGGCAGCTAGCTCTCGCCCTTGGCACAGCTCCCCCTCGTCCTTCAGAGGTTAGGGCCCTCGTCCTCGCCCTTGGCAAGCTGCTTGCCCTCTTGACACAGGAACAACAGCTTGACCAGGTCCACCTGCTCGCCCTCGACCAGGTCCAGCAGCTCGCCCTCGTTCCTCGTCCAGCAGAGAGAGAGAGCTCGTCCCTCATCCTTCGTCCAGCAAGTTGGCAGCGCGAGAGGGTCCTTCGCCTCAGTCTCCTCCCCTCACGCCTGCTCGTCCTCGTCAGCTTGCTCGCCACATAATGCTCGCCCTCCTCAGGTTGCTCGCCCTCGTCCAGCTGCTCGCCCCAGGCTGCTCGCCCTCGTCCAGCTGCTCGCCTCAGGCTGCTCGCCCTCGCCTCAGGTTGCTCGCCCTCGTCCAGCAGGTGCAACTCGTCCAGCTGCTCGCCCTCAGGCCTCGCCCTTGCCCTCGCCCTCAGGCGAGCTGCTCGCCCTTCAGGCCCGCTCGCCCTCGCCCTCCCTCGCCCTCCCATAGAGAGAGAGGGACGGGCACCACGTGCCAACGGAAAAGAGCAGATTGAACAACTTTAAGCACTTCAAATAACAACTGAACTAAAAGAGATGCACGACACACGAGACGAGGAGTGAAGGAGTTCCACCCCAAGAGAGCACTCGCCCCAAACCTTGGCGCCCCTTTCGGTATTTCTTTGTATTCAGTACAATGCCGGTACTCGCGCTTTGCACCTTCACTCGGATGAGTGCCACAGAATGAGAACTTGGCTCATATTTAAAGGCCCTTGGCCTCTCAAAAGCGGTTTACATAAAAAGCTATAAACTCAAAAGCACCTGGCTCAAAAGCTGGCGCTGAAATCAGCCAACACAAATTACAATCCGTACAGCTGCCACGTCATCAGCGTAAAACACGAAAATCCGTATAGGTGCCATGTCATCATGTCAACGCGTTTTGCGAGGGCTCCGTACAGCTCTGCCACGTCATTAGTGTGAACGCAAGAGACTGAGTGTGTGTGGTCCTTCTTTATTTTAATGTCTTTAGGTTGCTTGGGCCCCGTTGGACGGGGTCCCATAAGTTAGTAAGACTTATTCTGCTGCTTGTTTTGCTTCTTCTTCTTCTTAGGGTTTAGGCCCCTCGGCCAGTATCTACAGGTTGGCTCCGTTCTTCAGTGGCTTGACACGTCAGCAATTTGTGACTTCCCTTCTTCTTGAAAGAAAGTAATCGTCTGCAATTACAACATATCTACAAAACAACTCAAGTTAGCTCAATAATTTTCGAGGGTCATTCCGAGGGACAATCCGTTTTCTCATTCCAAAGTGGATCTCTTGATATCCTGGGTCGTTGGCTTCCCCGAAAAATCTCATCCAATAAGGAGTCTATTGTCAGTCCAGATCGGAGCTCTTGACACGAGACCGCACTGATCTCCAAAAGGTGTCTTGATGCACTAAAATTACATACCCAGACAATCTCATCCAATTAGGAATATTTAGTGGCTGGCACATCATAATGCAACACAAATGCTCACATATACATGTTACAAGACACACCGAGCAGCGCCTTGGAGCACTCACTCGAGACAAACGGTCTGCAGTACAAAGGTACTTAATGACTACCTTGTCACTCCCCCCGCAAATGACCTAAAAAGGTCCGGGCCATGAGTTCAAGGGACTGATACAACGAAACCCTCCCCATACCGCAGCCTGCGTCGTTTGAAGGTTCAAGCATACAATTAAACGCTCCCCATACATCTCGTCTGCGTCGTTCCGAGGTTTTCCAACATACAACGAAACGCCCCCCAAACATCACCTTTGCGTTGTTCCAAGATTCAGACAATACAAAACAACATTTCTCACTACTCCACCCGAGAGTAAATCACAAAGCAATATTAAAACTAGAGTCAATTGATTCAAATCGGCATCAAGGCAGGTTTAAAACATATACCATCCATTTCAAACAAAGTTCAAAAGTATTTAAAACAACTAGATAATTCATTCAGGTTTTCGTTCGGACAGCCAAACTTTGAGGACGACTGCATCATTCACAATAATGACGGGAGCACTGTGAATGGGAATATCTGTATGGCCAACAAGAAAGAGTACTTCTGATGCGTCACATTGGTCAGAGAGCATTGGGAAGAAGTATTCGCCCATCCACAAACAGACATCTTTGATGCGTCATGACATAGAGCATAGCAAAGGAGTTTGCACCGTAAGATGCATCACAAGGTGGGTGACAGGAGCATCGAAAAGGGAATATTGCACAGTCGGGAGGAAATTCGAACTGGGTTAGAATTGTGCACAAGAAATGAGCAAGCACTTGAATGAAAATGGGTTCAATGAAAACTTTCAAAAATATAGGTGCTTTCTGAGAAAGCGGGTTGCTTTGCGAGAAAGCAAATTCTTTTCCATAAAGAGGTCTATGCTAACTTATTAAATTAAGTGATTAAGTGACCGGCTACCCACCTGATAAGTGGGCATCCCACTTTTAATAAGGCAAAAAAAACCCAACGCCCCTGTCTCTTGCTTTTCCTGGCAGCCCATGACCTCCCTCTATCTTTCTGACAGGGAAAAAGCGATCACCCTCTCTCTACTCTAGGCGCACCTCTTTCTGGCCTATTCTTGCCCGGAGGACCTTTGTTGGGGTATAGGCGCCTGTGCCTTGCCTGGCCGCCCAGAGTCTGGGCGCCCACTGACTTGTATACCTTATACATAGCATAAGTGTATAGAGGGCTGCTCACTCTTTGAGTCTCTCCACCCATATCTATGTGTCGTGTGTCTCCTTCTCTCTCTCACTCTCCGTCTGTGGTACTCTCCGATCCCCTTCAATTGGTATCAGAGCGACAGGTGTGAGAGCGTAGATGGACGGCTTCGCAATGAACTCATCGGCTATGGCGGAGAGGTCACAGATCTGAGCAAAGAAATAGAGGAGGCTTGTGGGCAGCCATACAGAGGCTTGCAGGAGAGCTCTCAGGAGCTTCCTAGTGCTCATAGATCAGTCCACAGTTCCTCTACAGATCAGCCCACTGTGTACAGCATCTTCCCTCTTCTCGGCAAGCTTTGCAACGGCTACATCGGCGACAGATTGGAGCTTGGAGCTTCCATAGACATGGAAGCATTGTGAGATTGATACATTCAGCTCACGCATCGAGGTGGGAAGTGAGTTTGAGCCTTTCTATGAGCTCAAAGAAGCATAGAAGAAAGTCGTTCAGTTTTTGGCAGTTTGACAGCAGTCTACTGTTTTGCTCATAGCTTGAGCTACAAAGCTCCGATTCCAAAACTTTTTGGTTCAAAACGGAGCTGGCTTCAAGCTCTACGACTTTGTAGAAGGAATCGTTTTCTGATTCGGAGTGCAGGTGGGTCTGAAATTAAAAACACAGAGACTGTTTTTTAGGACAGTTTTGGGCTCTGTTGTTTTCTTTGCTGCAGACAGCTTACTCGTGCACACTCCAGGTAGCAGGCACATATGAGGTGTTACAAGATCGGGTTTGACTCCTAGGTACAGGTTGAGTCTAGTACTCCCACAGGTGTTGCCAGTTGTAATTGAGTGGTTCTTCTGCAGTGTTGTGGCTTGCATACATGGTCTTTGAGCGGGTAATACTCTGTATATGCTTATGTGGTGAGCAGTAGATCTTGTGAGCAAGTACAGAGGTTGGTTGTGGATGATATGTATGGTCATCTGTGGTACTCTTTGTGAGAATTTGTTGGAAATGAGTCTGCTTGCTAAATCTGTCAATAATAGTCCAGATACCACCGTGACCACTCTGTGTTCTCGGGAGATCAAAAATGAAATCCATTGCAATACTTTCCTAGGGGTCGGTGGGTATGGGTAAAGGCTGTAACAATCCCTGTGCTTTATGCCTGTCAAACTTGACCTTCTGGCATACCAAGCAACTGCGCACAAACTCTTCCACATCCTTCTTGAGTCTCGGCCAAAAGAAGTATCTCTCTACCCCTTTCATGGTGGTAGCGATGCCGCGGTGACCCGTTAAAGGTGGATAGTGGCATTCGGTCATAACCTTTTCCCTCAACAGCTGTGTAATGCACAACATGGTTTTTCTCATGAAGTAACCATCCCGAATGGAATGTCCCGCTATTGTCTCCCCATCCCGTATCCGTGTGAAAACGTTTGCAAAATCTGTATCTGTGGCATACTGGTCGACCATATCCTCGAAGCTCTTATGATGTATCGCGGAAATAGCCAAAACCAACGGCTTCCGAGACAAAGCATTTGCCACCACATTCTTCTGTCCCTGAACATGGACAATCTGGAAGTGAAACTGTGACAAGATGTTCTCCCACCGCATCTGCTTTTCCGATAGTTGCTTCTGTGACAAGAAGTAGCGCAAACTCTGATGGTCTGCGAAAACAGTAAAATCCCCTCCGAGTAGGTAGTGCTGCCACTGAGCAAGAGCATGGATAACCGCCAAAAGCTTCCAAAGGCATTATGTAAAAGTCCTTATGCCCCAAATACCCCTGACAATGCAACCGAATTTTGCCAATGACAGGTGTAATGGATACGTCCCTGCCGGGTGCCGCTAGAACAGCCTTCGCAAGTGGTCCCATCCGATCGGGAGTGATCTCGAGCTGCGCCGCCAATTCCGGTGAAATGAAGTTTGCCTTGGCTCCTCCATCAAAGAAGATCAGGGCTTCTTGGTATTTCACTTTGTCCCAAGCTCGGCAAAGTTCTGTACTCTCGTCCGTTGTGTTGGGATCGGTACCCACACAATCTGGAACTAGTCCTGTTTTCATCTTGCCTTTTCTTCCACGTTCCTTAGCTGCTCTCGAACTCTCAAGCCTTTCGTCGTCCTAGTTATTCTCTTCTTTCTGTGCCTTTTTAGGGCACTTCGCGGAGATATGTCCGTGTTCCCCGCATCCAAAGCACTTCCCCTCCCTGATGAAGCGAGCTCTCTCCTGAGGAGTAAGCTTGGGTCGTGCATCCTTCTTTTTTGGGTTGCTCTTTCTCTTTCTACTTTCATTTGTAGAAGTTTGTTCAGCTCTTTGTGTCATGACCTCATGAGTGGGGTAGGTTAGACTGCCAGAGTGAATGGCAAAACCCCGTTTCGCATGACTCATCAACTCCTGAATAGAAGCTGACTTTTGTTCCAAGCAGTGATCTCGGATCTCTGTAGGTAGACCCAAGGTAAACCGCTCAATCTGTTCTCTGAACGAGTTCTTCTTGAATGAAGAGGCAGGTAGAAAAGAGCTCCAGAATCTCTCGCAATAAGCGTCCATTGTATCTTTCTTGGTCATCCGAAGATGGTTCCAAGCAGCTCGTATATCGCGTTCATACTCCTGAGTCAGCCAAGAAGAAATAAAAAGCTTCTTAAATTTCAGCCATTTAACTAGCGCAATCTTGTTTAAAAGAACTGTGGATCACCAAGTTTGAGCATTCCCCTTAAAGTAAGAGGCAGCTCTCCGAATCTTAGAGTGCTCTGAGTAGCGTCCTCCCATGAAAGCGATGTCAAACTGCTGTACAAAAGACAAAGCCTTCGAAGCATCTCTATATCCCAAACGTGTCAAATTTAATTGACTGTCCACCTTCCTTAAACTCTCGGACTTTCTTGCTTTTATCTTCCAGAAAGTCATATTGGTTGGCTTTATAAAAATTCTTCTTCTTTGCATAAAAGTTGCTGTCGTCAGAGTCTGAACTGTCTGTAGACGAGTCCTTTGTAGAAATGTCACTCACTGGGCAAGATTTAGACTTCTTTGCCTTTTTCGTTCCCTTTCCGAAGTGTTGTTTCTTGCTTCGCTTTTTGCCCTTGCGGCCTTCTTTGCTCGAGTCAGATGAGCTAGAAGAACTGTTAGAAGAAGAAGAAGAAGAAGAAGAATTGGGTACTTCTTCAAATCGAACACGCTTCTTCTGTTTCATTGCCTTTTCAAATGTCGACTGACGACCCAAATAACCCGAGAAGTCAGTGCTCTTCTTCTGCCTTTTTCCGTGCTTTTTAGCTTTGTTTTGCGCGTCAAAAAGCTGAGCAATCCGTGCATCAATAACCTTTTCTAGTTCCTTCTCTGAATATTTCTTGTGAGCAGAAGGTTTCTTGAGAGCGGGTTTTGAGGGTGGTGTTGTGGTTTTCTGCCATTGCTCGTACACTTCCTGAAAAGAAGTCTTGCTCATATATTTTGCAAATTTTGGGTCCTTCGCAAAATTGAGCATCATCTTTGTTGCATCGCTGATCAATTGACAACGCTCCATCTCTCGTCGCTCCGCCTGAGTAGGCCGAGGCGGGCCATACTCCGTGCCGGAATCTTCGTTGGATCCCTTCCCGCATCTCCGGATGCAGAGGGAGTCAACTGATCCTTGCGTGAAGCCATAGGTGCCACAGAAGAAAAAAATTGGGATCGGATTTCCCGTAGAAGAGAAATCGGCTGTGCTCTGATACCACTGTAACAAACTTGGACACTCCAAGTCAGGAATCTACCACACAGCACCAAATAACCACTTCAAAACAGTCCACAGTTCACAATTGATTCAACACTGGCCTGGCGGAGTTCCGTGCCTAGAGATATTGGCCCCAAAGACTGGCGCCCCTTTCGGTATTTCTTTTTTTGTACTAATCTGAGTTCAAGAGTGCGGTTGGGTCTCACTCTTAGACTCTGCGTCCAGATGCTCTGAGAAGTGAGAGACCAACTTCACTTATAAAGAGTTACAAGGGATGCCAAAAGCAGAGCCCCAAAAGCTTAAAATCAAAAGCTCAAAAGCTTTGGCAAATAAAACAGAGTGAATTCTCCTCTCTTTCTCTCTCGTGCTTGATAATCGAATAAAGCAAATAGGCCTTCTCTTTAATAATGCCAAAGCTTCCTCTCTCTGGCTGCCTTGCGTGGGAAAAGCATCGCCAAAAGCTGACAGTGCTTAACCTCCGTGAATTGCGCCGCGATTTGCGGGATGTCACGTCAGCAAATGCTCTCCACCTGCTGCAGCCACATCATCAACCCCGCATTTTTCGGGATCAGCAGTCCATCAGGGCACACACCGGAATGTCATGTGTGTACAGGGCAGCCACGTCACCAATTTGTGACAGGGCTGTCCGCCAAGGTAGCCGCTACTACAAATTCCTCCAGAGTGGCGTCAGGTCGGAGACTCTCGGAGTTTTTGCTGAGAGCTTTTGGGAAGAGCCTTCTCCACCCACTTCTTAACTGTAAATTCACTTGGTTGCTGAGGAAGCTTAGCGACCAGATACTTGGTTCTGGTCACGAGTTCTGCAAAAGTCTCATTTGGTAGGAGCATCAGGTTGGCCAATTCATCCAGAACCTTCTCTTGGAAGTCCCCTAGCTTGAAAGCTTCACAGAACTGTTGTCGTAATGTGGCCCAAGTTGTAAAGTGGTTCTTGCAAACTCACTGTACCATTTTTTGGCTAAGCCATCCAAGGTAGATGGAAAGAGTACTAAGTAGGCGTCTTCTCTGTTGAGACCTCGACCCCTGCAAAGGGATACAAATCTTCGAGCATGGTCATCAGCATCCTCTGTGGAGAGACCCTTGAAAGTCGGAAACTTAATATTCACCTTAGCTAGAACGCTTGTGAGCTCCTCCATGGTTGTCTGTTGTGCAGGAGCTTGTTGCACTGGAGCTTGCTGTAACAAAGTGGATGAGAAGTTTATTGATGGGGGTGACTGGGGAAGTGTAGAGCTGGTTGAGGGGGAAGGTAAGGGTAATGGGGCTGGTGGTCTGCTTGGCACGAAGGGTTGTCGCTCCTTGTGGTAGTACTTCAAAGGACTTAGTAGTGGGCTTTGTCGCTCTATTGACTGCCTTGTATGTGTCATGCAGTAACCAAAAGCCCACCCAAGCTTTGGGCACGAAGACCTTTAACTTATTGTACACTGGTCCATACTCCACTCCACCAGGGCGAGGGACTAGACCTCCTCGCTAGACCTGGACGAGAGAGGACTAGACCCAGCTGAGAGACTACTAGACCAGGACGAGAGACTAGACAAGCAGGCCTAGACGAGCAGGTTGAAAACTAAGCGGCTCCTGGGAAAACTAGACGGGACCAAGCTGAGGCAAGCCCAGCTATGCAAACAAACTGAGTGATACCGAGAGCTGAAACCAGGTAGTTCCTTGACTCTTTTGATGGAGTGAGACTTTAGTTGAGGTCCCACCGGGCGTGCCAAAAATGAGAGCACCTGTAGCGAGGAAAACGTGTCGTGCTTTCTAGAGTGGGTGCTCCTTAGTGCAGTATGCCTGAAACCTCACTCCAACAGAAGAAACATCAAACAGGACATGACTCAAACATAGAAGCGAAATTTGACTCAAGACACGATACGACTCACAACACAACTGGAGACTCAACTCGATGGAACTCAACAAGCTCGAACCATACAATAGGGGTGTCAAGGCTCCAATGTGCACAATGTGTAGGGAGAGTGCCAGTGGCGTGCAGAACTCTAGACTCAGGACTCAAGGCTAGCCGCTAAACCATACAAAGTGGATGATGATACATACCCACGAGTGGAACCAACCACTCATATGTATCTTCTAAGAGCCACCAACAGCTGGCAGATATTCCAATCCAGCTAAGCCTATCTCCTAACTGAGGTGGTGGTGATCTGGCCACGGTGTCCACTGGACCACCATCCGTAACACTTGCCACGTGTCACTGAGGCGAGAGTCCGCCCAGTGTGAACTCAAGCCCAACTGCAACTAACTGCTTGTCCCATGCCAATGACATTGTAGCCCTGCTACAAACTTGTCCCGAGGGACCACTACACGAGTAGAAGGTGATGGTTGAGAGATGGTGCCAACTATTATCAAATCGATTTTGGAAAAGGTGAATTTGGGTGGGTTCGAAGACGTGGATGCACGTTGTTTTGGGTAGTCCTTACTATAGTGATCCTGTGACTTAGGGAAATGTTGGCAAGGAGGATACCCTTCTGGCAAAGGACATTTGCTTTGGTAATGCCCATATTCCCTGCATCTGTAGCACAAAATGGGCCGATTGGATGGGCGAAACGAAGGGCGAGGCAGTCTTTGCTTCTGCTGCACAGAGGTGGAGGTGGATGTGTAGAAGCTTTGAGGGGCCGAGGGAGCATTTGCATGATAAAAGCTTTGGGATGGAAAAGTGCTTTGCATACATTGCATAGGAGGGGTTGTCAGCAAAGGGGGCATGTGGTTGGGATGACCATAGGGAGAAACCATGTTGGATGCAGGTGCTAACCCTTGTTGTAGAGTAGGACCAAGACTGTTGTATTTGCTACAATCCCTTTAATTAGTAGAAATCCTTATCCTCATGTCCAGACTTTTCACAGAAGTGGCAATAACCCCGAAGGGGGCATTGCTGTGGAGGGTGCCTTGGAGAGCGGCATGAGCTACACCAGACCATAGCCTTAGTCTCCTGCTGAGACATGAGCTCCTTTAGCTCGCGCTTGATCTGGTCCAAAGCCTCGTGATGTGGAGGCTTCTCCTCTTGAAGAGAGAAGAATCTTTCCTCTTGAAGAGCTCGTCGTAACTTCAGGGCTTTGAGTTCCTTGCGTAAAGAAGTCAAAGGATCAGAAGGACTTTCCAAAAATACCGAGGTGGTCTCTACCTGAGGGGAGTCAGTGAACAGCTTCCTAGCCCCTTATATCCGAGTAGCAGCCACGACAAACTCCTCCAGAGTGGCTCAGTTCGGAGACTCTCTCGGAGTTTTTGTTGAGAAGTTTTGGGAAGAGCCTTCTCCACCCACTTCTTAACCATAAATTCACTTGGTTGCTGAGGAAGCTTAGCGACCAGAGACTTGGTTCTGGTCACGAGTTCTGCAAAAGTTGCATTTGGCTGGAGCATCAGGTTGGCCAACTCATCCAGAACCTTCTCTTGGAAGTCCCCTGGCCTGAAGGCTTCACAGAACTGCTTTCGTAATGTGGCCCAAGTCATAAAGCGTTTCTCTGCAAATTGACTGTACCATTTATCTGCTAAGCCATCCAAGGTTGATGGGAAGAGTACTATCTCTATTGAGACCACGACCCCTGCAGAGGGATACAAATCTCCTAGCATGGTCGTTTGCATCCTCTATGGAGAGACCTTTGAAAGTCGGGAACTTGATGTTCACCTTAGCCAGAACGCTTATCAACTCCTCCATGGCTATCTGCTCCTAAACCTGTTGCTCAAGAGGTTCCTGTAACATAGTGGGTGAGAACTGTACCGGGGCAGGTGACCTTGGAGGTGAAGATTTGGTTGAGGGAATGGAGGTAGATGCGTGGGAGGGTAGGGGTAACGGGGCTGGTAGACTTCTAATTGGCACGAGGTTGACGCTTTCCGTGGTAGTACTTCAGCGGGCTCAGTAGTGGGCTTTGTCGATCTTTAGATTGCCTTGTATGTGTCATGCAGTAGCAACAATCCCACCCAAGCTTTGGGCATGGATACCCTTGAACTAGTTGGATGGTCTAGACCCACTGGACCAGACCCAACTAGACCAGCTAGAATTGGCTAGACCACTTCTCTAGATAGGAGCGAGAGAGACTAGACCAAGCTGGACTAAGGTGAAGCTGATCTAAACCAAGCTGGTCTAGGGCAAATTTAGCTCGAGCAAGCAGGACTAGGGCGAAGTTGGTCTAGACGACTCCTCAAGATAGAAGCGAGAAATACTCAACCGAGTTGGACTAGGGCGAAGTTGGTCTAGACCAATCTGGTCTAGGGCAAAGAAGCTAGTCTAGACCAAGCTGGTCTAGGGCGACCAAGCCGGACAAGGCGAAGCTGAGGCTGGACCAGACCAGTCGAAACGAACAGATTAGCACAAATGCCTCGATTCGACTCTCGACAAAGTGAGACTTCAATCGTGGTCCCACTGGGCGTGCCAAAATTGAGAGCACCTGTATAGCAGAGATAATGTGTCGTGCTCTCTACAGTGGGTGCTCCTCAATGCAATGTGCGTGAAATCTCTACCACACATATGTATCTGCTCAAGTATGCAATGTGCGTGAAATCTCTACCACACATATGTATCTCCTCAAGAGCCACCAACGGCCAGCAGATATCCCAATCGAGTTAAGCCTATCTCCAAACTGAGGTGGTGGTGTTATGGCCATGGTGTCCACTAGACCACCATCCGTATCACTTGCCATGTGTCATTGTCCAAGCGAGAGTTTGTCCAGTGTGAACTCCAGCCCAATTGCAATTAACTTCTTGTCATGTGCTAGTGACAATGTAGCCCTACTACATAAATCCAATAATTCATTTAGAATTATATTTTTGTCAAAAAAGCTAATTTAGCAACATCTCTCTCATTTAGAAACAATTGTTCTCAATTGTAGAGGTCCAACTGAATTGCTTGGGAAGAAACTGAAGAAAACATCCAAATCTTGCTCAATGGTGAGTTGAGTTGGTCCTTCTCAAGAGAGAACTCAAAAATTTAATTAAACAAAAATTCAATAATTCAATACTTACCTTACCGGCTCGAAAGTAGATGGGGTACTCATATCTTTCCTCTAGTTCCTCGAGGATATCTTTCAACAATCATCAATCTTACGAGTCATGTAGGCAACTTGTCATTCATGTCTTTCCGACAAATTGGAAGTTTCCTTCCAAGAATCTGCTAACTCAATTCTGTCTTCTCAACCTCAAGAAGGATAATCTTTTTGGAATCAATCTAGGTATGTGTGCTTGCGTGTAATCTGGCGTGGAAACCTCTTGTGTCCTCCGCATAGGATATGTCCAAATCATAGCGCATTAATCTCATGTGAGAATGTCTTCCTCTGGTAAACAGAGTCGGCCATCTCACAAGAGAAGGTTCTTGTTCGAGGCCTTTGCTCGGGGTTGGTCGATTGTTCCTGTCACGGGGACGGGCACCACGTGCCAACGAAAAAGAACAAATTGAGCAACTTTAAGCACTTCAAATAACAACTAAACACGACACAAGACGGGAGTGGCAGAGTTCCACTCCAAGAGAGCATTGGCCCCAAACGTTGGCGCCCTTTTCGGTATTTCTTTATATTGCTTGAACTCAGTACAACATCGGTACTCCAATTCTTGCAGCTTCGTGCAGAAGCATGCCAGAGAATGAGCCCTTGGCTCATATCTAAAGGCCCTTGGCCTCTGAAAAGCAGCTACATGAAAAGCTTCAAACTCAAAAGCATTTGGTCCCAAAAGCACTAGCGCCAAAAACTGCGAGCACGTTTTGCGAAAATCTGTACAGCTTCCACGTCAGCACAATCAGTGCAAAGCACGGAATTCCGTATTGTCTTTGTCACGTCAACAGTCTAGCGCAAAATTTGGGTCTTCCATACAGCCTTTGCCACGTCATCCGCAATTTACACTTTTTGTGTGTGTGTGTGTGTGTGTGTTGGTCTCGCTTTATTTAATCTCTTTAGGTCACTTGGGCCCCATTGGACGGGGTCGTTTAAGTTGGTGGAAACTCTTCTTGAAAAAATACGCCACTTGTCAAGACTTGCAAGTTGGTAAAACATCTTCTCCTGCTTCTTCTTCTTCTATTCCTTCTAGGGTTTATGCCCCTCATCCGGGATGTGCAGGTTCGCTCCGTTCTTCAGTGGCTTGACACGTCAGCAATTTGTTACATCCCCCCTTCTTAAAAGAAATTAATCATCTGCGATTACCGTATATCTACAAAACAACTCAAGTTAACTCAAAAATTTCGGAGGGTCATTCTTAGGGACATTTTGAGGGACAATCCGAGGGACAATCAATTTTCTCATTCAAGATTGTAGCTCTTGATATCTTGGGTCGTTGGATTCCCAAAAAAATCTCTTTTTTCAATAAGGAGTCTCATTCCAGATTGGAGCGCTTGATATCTTGGTCGTTGGTTTCCCAGAAAAATCGCATCCAATAAAAAATATTCAGTGGTTGGCACATCACAATGCAACAAAAATGCTTACATATGCATGTTACAAGGAATAGAAACATAAAGTCGCCAATGACCCCCCCCCCCCGCCCGTCCCCGTCCCCCTACAAATAACCATTCAGGTTTGGGCCATGAGTTGTTCAACGACTCCCTCGTCACAAATCCCACATAACCTAAAAAGGTCTGGGCCGGGAGATATAGAGGCCTTTTACAACCAAACGCCCCCCAAACCGCAGCATGCAACCAAACGCTCCCCAGACATCTCATCTGTGTCATTCAGAGGTTTTCCAGCATACAACAAAACGCTCCTAGACATCCCGGTTGCGTCATTCCGAGGTTTGGACTGCCAAAACAACATTTCTCACTACTGCAGCTGGGAGTATATCACCTAGTATTGAAATTAGTATCAAAACCAGAGTCAAAAATTCAAATCAGCACCAAGACAGGTTTAAAACAGATACCATCCATTTCAAACAAGATCATCAAATAAGTTCTCAAAAAGAACTCAGAAAACTGCCAAATCAAAATGAAAAAGCATTCTCGACATCAGCCGAGCTCGAAAGTCGACAGGGCTTCCGTCCTGAAACCTGCACAAAAATTAGGGTTAGATTTCTTCCATAAATTTGTAGCCGACCGTAGCATGGTCTATAAGCTCTTGAATAGTCAATATAGGTCTCGACAGACAGTGTTCCTGGTGGCAGTGATGATAGCCCCAAGATATAGCAATCACACTGAGCCTCCAAGGTTATTGGTTTGAGAAGAGACATCTACTGAGAGATGTCGAGAAAGTTCAAGTAATAATCTGCTATGGCCTATGCCCTATAAGACAGAGCAATGAAGACGGGAGCGCGCCCGATGCGCGATGGAGTAAGGATGGGAGTGCCTAATGTCGAGGGTCGGGACACGAATATTCTTAAATAAAATCCCATGTGAAACTTGGAAGCTCCATCTTGCTTTGTTTTCTCTTTGGTAGGACCGGTATTCTTTCAGAAAAGCACACGCCTGAAGCTCTGATACCACTGTCACGGGGACGGGCACTACGTGACAATGGAAAAGAACAGACTGAGCAACTTTAAGCACTTCAAATAACAACTAAACAAAAAGAGATGCACGACACGAGACAAGAGTGGCGGAGTGCCACCCCAAGAGAGCATTGGCCTTGAACGTTGGCGCCCCTTTCGGTATTCTTTATATTGCTTGAACTCAGTACAACGCCGGCACTCCAATCCCTGCACCTTCCGGCAGAAGCATGCCAGAGAATGAGCCCTTGGCTCATATCTAAAGGCTTCGAGCTTTTCTTGTGCAACTTGAAGTCCCGTCTGCTTGCTTCTCTCACGTTTTCTTCCCGTATCTTCCCAAATTCGTCCTTCTTTACAAAGAAAGAGAGGAGACATTCTTTGATACCGTTGCACAAATGGGAGCGCATAAATATAACAATTATACTCGGATAAATAGAATTTATCCTTGGTTCTGAAGCCAATTGATATAGAGAGAAATAGAGAGAGAAATGGGTTGGTTCCCCCCTCCGCTTCCCCCCCCCCCCCCCCAATAAAAGTATTAATGGGGAGAAGTCTATACAAGTACTTGAATCGAACGTATTACCACGCTCTTTCTAGAATCAGACTCGATGGTACTCGGAAGCCTCGGCTTCCTATTCTTTGGGCAAAAGCCCTATTTCCTAGGAACCTTCATTCCTTTCTCAAAATCCTCGAGAACCAATGTCTCACCTCTGGATCTCACTTTCCAAACTCAGGGGTTGGCATCCCTTCCGACTCTATTCCCAGAGTCTTCTTTTGTAGAATCTTAGATCTGTGGATCTACTCCCAAACTCGGGGTATGAAACCCCTGGCTGATCTGGCTCTAGTTCTTCAAAGCGCTTTTCTCCTACACAAGCTCATGCCCTCCTTTGCTCCTACTCCCTCGCGAAGAGGAAGTACTCATACAAACAAACACTTAGAGATCAAAATATGAAAAACGTTACCTTTGAAGTCTCAACACTCAGAACGCAACTTTGTTCTCAAAAAGCAACCTCCCAGAAGAGATCTCTACACAGAGTTCTCAATCAAAGTCTGAAGGGCATTCACCTCTGTGGGTCCCCACGAGAAAGGGACTCCTTTCTGTGTTAAAATTTGCGAAGGGGAAGTGACCTCTGCAAACTTTCTAATGAACCGCCGGTAGTAAGAACATAAGCCCAAAAAGCTTCTAACTTCATGGACATCCTTCAAATCGGGCCAATCACGTATAGTGTCAATCTTGGCCGGGTCCATCTGTACTCCTGCTGCTTCCGGTAAGGAAAATTCACTCTTCTTGGCATTGATTTGGCATTGATCGCCAACTTGTGATCTCGCAATGCTTGAAAGACCTGTAGTAAATGGTGTCTATGTTCTGTCTCATCCTTGGAGAAGATTATAATGTCATCAAAGAAAGTGCCAACAAAAGATATGTACTCTCTGAAAATCCTATCCATCATTCGGTTGAAAGTCGCTAGAGAATTGGTTAGGCCAAAAGGCATCACCAAAAATTCATATAAACCGAAACTCGTCCGAAAAGCTGCCTTGTAGACATCTCCCAACGCGATTCGGATCTGATGATATCTGCTTTTCAAATCGATCCTGATGAAACAAGAGGATCCTTGTAATCAGTCAAGAATATCATCGATCCTCGGAATCGAAAATCTGTTCTTGATGGTGATTTTATTGATAGCTCTATAATCATTGCACATTCTCCAAGATCCGTCTTTCTTTAAAACCAAGAACACCGGAGAGAAGTAGGGTGAAGTACTCAGCTGGATAAGACCTTTTTCCAAGAGGTCTTTCACTTGGTTCATAATCTCTTCATTCTAGGCTTGGCTCACACGGTAAGGTGGCTTGTTCGCTGGTGTGCTTCCAGGTATCAGATTAATAGTATGATCCTCAGGACAAGATGATGGCAGCTCGCATGGCAGGCCCTCAGAAAATCAATCGGCATGAGTGTGGAGAAAATCTTGGCGTTCTTTATCAAGTTCAGACATTTGTTCTGTGTTCATCATTTAACTCTTTGAAATAGATCGAGTAAACAAACAGACTTAATTTCATTAATTTGGAAACGGCCGAAGCCGATCCAATAGGGACAGACTCCCCCTTCAGCTTCACATCAAGTACAATTTTTTGGCCCTTTTCATTTGTCAATGTCACTTTCTTTGCCCGATAATCGACCACGACGTTGTTCTTATGGTACCAAGGGACTCCAAGGAGGACGTCACAAACTTCCAAGGGCATTATATAAAAGTCCTCATGTCCCAAATACCCCTGACAATGCAACCGAAGTTTGCCAATGACAGGTGTAATGGCTATGTCCCGTCTGAGTGCCGCTAGAACTGTCTCTGCTGGTGGTCCCATCCGATCGGGTGTAATCTCGAGCCGCGCCGCCAATTCAAGTGAAATGAAGTTGGCCTTGGCTCCTCCATCAAAGAAAATTAGGGCTTCTTGACCTTTCACTTTGCCCCAAGCTCGGCAAAGTTCTGTACTATCATCAATCATGCATGGGGACTGATGCTTGGGTCAATCCCCATGCAATCTGGAACTAGTCTTGCTTTAATCTTGCCTTTCTGCCACGTTCCTCAGCTGCTCTCGAACTCTCTGGCATGTCTTCATTTTGTTCTTGTATACCTTTTTAGGGCACTTCGCGGAGACGTGCCCATGTTCCCCACATCCAAAACACTTCCCTTCTTTGATGTAATTGGCTCTCTCTCGAAGAGTGAGCCGGGGTCGTGTATCCTTGTTTTTCTTTTCTTGGGAACTCTTTCTCTTTCTACTTTCATTGTTAGAAATCTGTTGAGTTCTCTGAGTCAAGATCTCATCAGTGGGGTAAGTCACATTGCCCGAATGTATCGCAAAACCCCGTTTCGCATGATCCATCAATTCTTGAATAGAATTTGACTTTTGTTCCAGGCAGTAATCACAGATCTCTGTAGGAAGTCGGCAGCAAAACCGCACAATCTGTTCCTTAAACGAGACCTTCTTAAATGAAGAGGTCGGTAGAAAAGAGTTCCAAAATCTCTCGCAATAAGCGTCTAGAGAATCTCCCTTGGTCATCTGAAGATGATTCCAAGCGGTTCGTATATCTCGTTCATACTCCCCAGTCAACCAAGAAGACATAAAGAGCCTTTTGAATTTCAACCATTTAACTAGAGCTTCCTGCCTCAGAAGAAGAGTGGACCACCATGTTCGAGCATTTCTCTTGAAGAAAGATGTAGCCCTCCTAATCTTGGAGTGCTCTAAGTAATGCCCTCCAAAAAAAGCTATGTCAAACTGCTGATGAAGGCCAAAGCCCTCGGAGCATCTTGGAATCCAAAAAAAGAGTCAAACTTAATCGACTGTCCACCTTCTTTGAATTCTTTTACTTTCTTGCTTTTATCTTCGAGGAAGTCATATTGGTTGGCTCTATAAAAATGCTTCTTTTTTGCATAAAACATGTGATCGTCGGAGTCCGAACTATCTGAGAATGACTCCTCTGTTGAGTTGTCAAAAACTGGGCGAAATCTAGGCTTCTAATTCCTTTTTCTTGCCCTTTCCGAAGCTTTGCTTTTTGCTTCGCTTTTTGCCTTTTTTGTCTTCTTCGCTCGAGTCAAAAGAGCTAGAAGAACTGTCAGAAGAAGAAGAAGAAGAAGAAGAAGAACTAGGTAGTCCTTCGAATCGTACACGCTTCTTCTGCTTTCTTGCCGATGCAAAAGAAGATTGACGACCCAAATAACCCGGGAGGTCAGTCCCTTTCTTGTGCTTTTTATCGTGCTTTTTGGATTTGTTGTTTGCGTCCAAAAGCCGGCTGATCTGTGTCTGAACCACCTCTTGTAATTCTTGCTCTGTAAACATCCTCGAAGAAGGAGGTTTCTTGATTGCCGGTTTGAGGGGTGATTTTGTAGCTTTCTACCACTGGATGTGCACTTCTGCGATGGATTGCTGAGACAAAAAATTTGCAAATTTCAGATCCTTCGCAATTTTAATCATCCGCCTTGTTGCCTCGTCAACTAGTTGTCGGCGTTCCATCTCTTCAATCTCGAAGAGTAGGGCGAGGTGGGCCGTACTCTTCCTGTGTTTGATCATGAGAATCTTCTTCGTGATCTCCTCCCGCATTCGCAGATGCAGAAGAAGTTGACTGTTTCTTGTTGGAATCCATAAGTGCCACGAGAAAAGGATCGGATTTCTCGGTAGAAGAGAAATCGGTTGCACTTTGATCCCAAAGACTGGCGCCCCTTTCGGTATTTCTTTTTATATTAATCTATGTTCAAAGTACAAGAGAGTAGGCAGGCGCTCACTCTTAGACTCTGCGTCCAGATGCTCTGAGAAGTGAGGCCTAGCCCACTTATTTATAAGTACAAGGGATGCCCAAAAGCAGAGCCCCAAAAATCTTTAAACTCAAAAGCAATTGTCCCAAAGCTGCTAACAAAATCAGCCAACGTAAATTGCGCTGATTCGTACGGAACACCATGTCAGCCATGTCAGTGCAATTTGTGAAAAACTGCCACGTCAGCAATCAATGCATTTTGCAGCATCCGTACAACTGTCACGTGGACTGCCCGTACAATCAGCCTGTCGACGCAGTTCTGGGGTTCTTGCAGGTTGCCACGTCATCAATTTGTGACACCGTGCCAAAGTCTTTGACTTGTCTATCTGAAACTCCAAAAAAATTTGGGATTACCACATTCACTTGAGGCTCTAGGGCATGGTCTTGACCTTGAGGCCTATTCTGGTGAAGAGATTGCAAATTTGGACCACAAACCCCAGTTCCTTCTCCAATGTAGTAGACCTCCTTCACCGTTTCCTCTTTGCCTTCCTCGATTTTCATACCTAGGAGACATCTCAACTATTTTACTCCCGCGATTGCTCCTTAGGATAATATCCATGTTGGCCCTGCTACTATTGCTCTACTACAACTTGATTAGTGACTTCCCCGTTGTCGAACCCTATCCAGAATGGGCCCTTGAAAGTTAGGCTTGTACTCCGTTGAGATATAGGATGCCCATCTTCAACACATACCTCACAATGAGGTTTGTTGCCCTTCTTAACACCCACTTTCTTCACCTTTTTGTAGATCGGTCCTAAATTCTGTTCTCCTTCATGCTTCTTTTGAATTTCATTCTTTGCCTTCTCAACCCTCGCTTTTTTCTTCTTCTTCATTTTCTTCTTAGCCTTTTCATCATGTAAAGCATCTTGCACCTCTGATTCTATCTCCAGATCACCAAACCCATTATTCTTCAAATTCGAATCTATATTGAAGTAATCGTTACTGCTAGAATCATCATCAGAATCCACTTTAGACCTTATCTTTTTCTTCATTTGTGAACTAGTTGTTCCAAACCATTTTTCCACTCTGATTGCATTCTTTACTAAATCCGGGACTCCTCCCATAGCCTCCCCACTGGTCACTGCATTCCTTAAATCCTTTCTAAGACCTTGCAAAAAAATTTCATTCCTAAGCCGTCCATTGCCCTGCAATCTTCTCTCGATAGACTGAACCTCAAAGAATAGTCTTCCACCAACATCTTCTTTTATTCAAAGGTTTTAATCTTTGCTGAGACATTGGGTGTATGTTTTGTCTGGAATCTCCCTAAGAAAGCTACTTTTAATGCTTCAGCAAAATGATAAGTAGGAAATTGGATAAACAAAGACATCACTTTACTTTCCAATGTAGCCTCAAACTAATGCATTTTCTTGTTTCCATCATATAAGTTCCTCCGATCACCATTGTAGCCTCAAACTAATGGATTTTCTTGTTTCCATAATATAAGTGCCTCCGACACCGCCTGCCATCCAACCAGGTCTCAAATTGAGCAACATGGAAAATCATGGGAACCTAACTTTAAGATTGGTTATCAAAGCTGCCATATTTGGTGGCAGCTCTGGAATTGGTTATGGGCGTGGTCTCGGCCTAGATTTGCCTATCAATTGATCAAAGAAATGCAACCGTCTCCTTGTTAACAAGGGTTATGTGGCTGCAACTCCAAAGAGACTCCCCGTATCAAATTCTCAAAAGATTTTTTTGGGTGGTTCTCGCTCTCTTTCCTCCTCTCCACATCTGGATCCATCTCCCCCTATGGCTTGGCTATGGGGAAACGTCATCATACTCTATCACCCACATCAACCTAATTCTTATGTCATCTTGCTTCTGACCTAGTGAAATAAAATCTACCCAATCTCCAACAATCCCCTTCAATCATCCATCATAGGACAACCTTCCCCTATTTCTCTTGAAATAATACAAGAACTCTTTCAACTCTATTCGAACCACACAATCACTAACACTTATGCTACCCTAAACACACTCAGAACCAAGAAAGAGGAAATGAGAAAGGAACTAGAGAGACATTTCAAAATCCTGCACAGAGAATTGAAGCACTATAGAGACAAAAAGGATCTTCATTAACTATTAGAACACGAGCACGACAACTAGTATATATGCCCATCATGACAGTGCATAGATTCCAAGAGTGGAGTGCAAACTGCCACTTCCCAAGACTTCTCATATTCCGATTAAGTAATTTACAAAGAAGACAATACCAAAAGGGATTAAATAAGGTGCCTAGTATGTCCCCAACAATAGAGATGTGGGCCACAGCATGCCAAGGACTCACGACAATAGCAGCTGATCATTGTGAGCACGCACCTCTCTCTCTATAGACACTTTACTGGGGAGAGATAGAGAGAGACAGTCCCACAGACAGATTACAGATTTCTTTTCACTAGATATGGGACAGCCAGAGGAGCGGTCATCATTGCAGAGCTCGGCCCACACTCATTCGGCCACTACCGGCACTCTCATCGACCGAGCACTGGAGCTACGGAGATCCAAACGGCCACGATTGAGGAGAGGGGCTACACAGCATCGACGGAGACTACAGCAGAGAGTGCAAATGAGGATAGATTCTAGTAGTAGTATCTAGTTCTTTTATACCCAGACATGGTATTAGATTCACCATTTTGTAACACATTGGTCTCATAGGTCATTTTGGCCTTTTGAAGACGTTAATATAACATTTCATTTCATTTCTCTCTCTCTCTCTCTCTCTCTCTCTCTCTCTCCCCCCCCCCTCTCCTCCTCTTATAGCAAAAGAATCTTCTCTTAAATAAAGACCTTGAGGGTATCCTCCCCCAGATAAAAGATACAAAATGTTGATTGATCAACAAGAGTTGTGATCCTCATAGTCATAAAAAATATATATATACAAGCAAAAACTACTTCTTGATTTTCAACCTCTCCAGTCTCAAAACATATATATTTTCCTATAATCCAAGGGGTGGAAGATTTTCTTCACACTCTGTCATACTAACAGCAAGAGAAATATCTTGGTAGTCTCTCAAATGGACTTAGTCATTCTTATAGGGCATGATCCGTTCGGTCCAAAAGTCCACATTGCGCTTATATATACATTGCTTTTAGACATGGCAAGGGATAGTGGATGTAAACATCAGTGTTCAAACGCTATTTTTTGAGCGGGTCATGGGTTACCTGCAACAAGACTGAGGTCATGCTGCGAGTATACAAAAGTAAACTAAAAAATCCATGGAAACTGCATGTTAGCAAGTCCAAGGATAGTCAATTCAAGTTATGACTTACTTGGGGCCTATCATAATTGAGATAGGCCTACAGGTCTTGCTTTGGTTAAATCCTAACCTACATTATGCTTTGGTCAAACCCGCCAAATTAGCTCACTGCAAGGCTCAAAAGAACAGTGACATCTTGACAAAATACATGAGCTAAAAGCTTACATGGCTTTATAGTTGCAATGCTAGCCCTGTATCCATCATTATTGTTGTCATGCTGTTGAAGAATCAAGTTGCATGTATTAGAGAAACTGTTGTTGCTTATTGCAGTGGCAGATGAAGTGAAAGCAACGGGCGGTGTTTGAGGATTGAAGTAGCTCTGGCACTTCTGCCGAGCAGCTTGGGGATGAACATCATCCAAAATATCATCATTTGTACCCACATTGTGTGCGCATATACTGGGTAATTGGCAACGGCAAGCTTCATCATCTTCAAGAAGAGCAATCTCTGTGAGCTGGCAATGAGAGCATTTCTGATCATGAGCCAGAACGTCCTTCTGCAGAATGGACTGGACATGGCAAGAATCGACGTTATCTTCAGCTTTAACATTCCTAATGTTTGCTAGGTGCTTTCTCTGGTTCTGGTGCCGAAGCTCGAGGCACTTCTTCAGCCTCAAAGCTAAATCCTTCGCCATATCTTCTCATGAGCTGTCTACGTCTCCAAGGGAAAAGCAAAAGAAAAGCTGCAGGCGGTACGTGCAGTTTCGTTGCCATGCAGAGAGACGTGAGAAGAGAGAGAGAGAGAGGGAGGGTCACCTAGTCTATAGCATGCAACCTCCCACGTTGCTTCATAATGTTTGAAGTTGCTTGTACTTTTGGGCCCATCCGAGAGAAAAGCCACCAATCTGTTTTTGGCCGCGGCCAAAAATATTAAAATACTTCTTTTTAGCATAAAAAATTACCACCATCCAAAATGATAGCTTGTGTATGTCGTAAAGTTGAAATGAATAAGTAAAATGATGGCTTTCTAAATGACAATGTAGGTGGTCCGTTTTGCTTAAGGCTAATTGACTTCTCATTTTTCAAAAAACTCTATGGTTCAAGATCAACAATGACTTGAAATCGTGGAGTTCTTGAGTGATATTGAGGTGAGAAGGGGTTTGAACTCACAATCTCCCCATTCCAAAAGGATTGCTTTACCAATATAACATATGCAATTTGTTGCAAGATGCAAATTTAAATTTTATAGCTTTTACTTTCAACTCCCTTGTGTAAAGCATCTTTACACCTTGTTCACGTTCATAAACACGCTTTGCAAAGTTAACACCTAGTTCACAATAAATTTACACCAAGTGCACAACCATCAAGTTCACATTGAAGATGAATAGTTTAGATCCTCGTTGTGGCATCACCTACTTTCAACTATACATCCCCTCTAACAATAAGGCTTCATTTACTAACAAGAGCTGCTATTGAGAGGAAATATAAGATAAAGTGTTGCGGCCTTGGGGCCTCTCATGTGTTCTTGCAATTGGTCTTCTCTCCTTCGAAGGTTGCAACGGCTATGTGCTCCTCCTCCCATCTATTGCTAAAAGGGTTACATCGGAACTCTCTCTCTCTCTCTCTTAGATTTCTTTGGATCACAGATTTCTTCAGATCGAGAGAAGCAGGAATGGAAGGAGAAGCAAGAGGCCAGCAGCGAGCACAAAGGAGTACCCACATTCATACCAAAGGCACCCTCATTGACAGGGCGATTGAGCTTAGGAAATCGAGACGACCACGACCGAGATGCAGAAGCACACTTCACCGAAGGAGACTACAACAAAGGATTAGAAGCATTCTTATAGCCAGACACCCAGAATGCTCCTAAGAAGTTTATCCAATACTTTGTATTTAGTTTTTCGCATTTATTTTCACACTTTTCAGACATTGTAACAGATTCACCACTTTTGTATCATTTTGGTCTCATAGGTCACTCTGGCCTTTTGAAGACGTTAATATAACATTTCATTTCTCTCTCTCTCTCTCTCTCTCTCTCTCTCTCTCTCTCTCTCTCTCTCTCTCTCTCTCTCGTGCGCGCACACACACACACACACACACACACACACACACACCAAACATGCATACTCATGCTTTTTACATTTTTGTTCCTGTAAAAGCTACCAAGAAGTGGAGGGCTCCTTACAGATGTGTCACTTATGAGAAGATAATGTTACTTGCTATGTATTTTCCAGTTATCAATAATGGTTAAGGCTACCAACAACTAGTCACTTTTCAACGTATATATATATATGTTTGCAAGAGGTCAACAATGTTCTTGTACATGGCATTCAAACACTTCCATGTTTATCTTTGGACTTGTGTTGGACAAAGAAAGGATCTGGATACTTTGTCGTTGCTTAGACTCAACACTTCAAAACAAGTTCACGAGCATACTTGACCAAGATATGGTGTGAAATATATTGTAAAAGTTGTATTATAAAACTTAACAAATACATTATATGCAAGCCATTGGAAACCTTTTGGTCATGGCATCCAGAAAACATAAGACCAACATGCTCATGGTTGATGACAACGATTAACAACTCTTTAGAAAATGTGAGGGCCAACTACATTTCACTTACAAGATTGGAGCTCTAACAGTTGAGGAAGATGCACAATACTAGAGACAAATGATGTTAACATGGCTGTGAGATTGGCTATATGCCAAATGCTAGAGGGAGTACAGGTTTGGCGAGCTCTCAAGTGTATTGTATGTTTTGAGGAATGTAGATTTACCCCATGTTTTTTAATTGATGTACATGAAATTATTTAAACTAATTGAAGCAACTAACCAAATGTGTCTTTTTTGGCGGTGGCCAAAAATATTTCTTTCGAGCATAAAAACTACCACCATTCAAAATGATGGCTTGTCTATATGATAAAGTTGAAATGAGTGAGTAGAACGATGCCTTTCTACATGATAGAATAGATGGTTTTTTTTCCTTAGCACTAGTTGACACCTCATTTTTTGAAGGGCTCTATGGTCCAAGATCATCAATGATTTGAAATCATGGAGTTCTTGAGTGATATTGGGATGAGAAAGGGCTTGAACTCACAACCTCCCCGTTCCAAAGGGATTGATTTACCGATTTTCCAACATATGCAATTTGTTTTCAGATGCAAGTTTTCTTTCAAATCTCTTACATAAAGCATCTCCACACCTCATTCACACTAACAAACATTAATGCACACGCTTTGCAAAGTTAAGACTTAGTTCACAATAAGCTCACACCAAGTGCACAACCATCAATTTTACATTGAAGACATATAGTTTAGATCATCGTTGTGGCACATCATCTACTTTCAATCATGCATCCCCTCCAACAATGAGGCTTCATTAAGTTGCGATAGATGCTATTGAGAGGAAATCTAAGATAGGGTGTTGTGGACTTGGGCCTCTCATGTGTTCTTGGAATTGGTCTTCTCTGCTCCGAAGGTTATGAGGGCTATGTATTCCTCCTCCCATTTAGAGCTAAAAGGGTAACATCAGATCTCTCTCTCTCTCTCTCTCTCTCTCTCTCTCTCTCTCTCTCTCTCTCTCTCTCACACACACACACACACACACACACACACATGCATACTTATGCTTATTCAATTTTTGTTCTCTAAAAACTTATCAAGAAGTGGAGGGCTCCTGATAGATGCGTCACTTATGAGAAGATAATGTTACTTGCTATGTATTTCTTAGTTCTCAATAATGGTCAAGACTACCAAAACAAGTCACTTTTCAAAATATATATATATATGTGTGTGTGTGTGTGTGTGTGTGTGTGTTTGAAAAGGGTGTCAACAATGTTATTTGAGTGGGCATTAAAGCAATTGCATGTCTATCTTTGGACTTGTGATGGACAAAAGAAGACATCTGGATACTTTGCCATTGCTTAGACTCAACACTTCAAGAAAAGTTCATGGGCATACTTGACCAGGATATGGTGTGAAATATAACATGAAAGTTGACTTATAAAAGTTAACATTCAAGCCATTAAGAACCTTTTGGTCATGGCATCCAAAAAACATAAGACCAACATGCTCATGGATAATGAAACCGATTAACAATTCTTTAGAAAATGTGAGGGCCAGTACTACATTTCACTTCTAGATATTGGAGCTCTAACAGTTGAGGATGATGCACAATATTTGATACAAATGATGCTAACATGGTTGTGAGGTAGGCTGTATGCCAAATGTTAGAGAGAGTACACGTTTGTAAAATGGATAGCCATCCCCTACGTAAGGCGAGTTGTCAAGTGTATTATATGTCTAGAGAAATGTAGATTGACCGTCATGTTTTTGTAATTGATGTACATGACTTTATCTAAACTAATTGAAGCAACTAATTGAATGTGTCTTTTTTGACGGTGACCGACAATATTTTTTTTTAGCATAAAAATTACCACCATCCAAATGATAGCTTGTATGTTCGATAAAGTTGAAAGGAGTAACTAAACTGATGGCTTTCTAAATGATAGGATACGTGGTTGATTTTCCTTAGCACTAGTTGACACCTCATTTTTTGAAGGGCTCTATGGTCAAAGATTATCAATGATTTGAAATCGTGGAGTTCTTGAATGATATTGGGATGAGAAAGAGCTTGCACTCACAACCTCCTAATTCCAAAGGGATTGATTTACCAATTTGCTAACATATGCTATTTGTTGCAAAGTGCAAGTTTTCTTTCAAATCCCTTGCATAAAGCATCTCCAAACCTCGATCACACTAACAAACATTAGTGTACATGCTTTGCAAAGTTAAGACTTAGTTTCACACACGCTTTGCAAAGTTAAGACTTAGTTCACAATAAGTTTACACCAAGTGCACAACCATCAAGTTTACATTGAAGACAAATAGTTTAGATCCTCGTTGCGAGACATCATCTACTTTCAACTATAGATACCCTCCAACAATGAGGCTTCATTTAGTGAAGATAGCTGCTATTGAGAGGAAATCTAAGATAGGGTGTTGTGAACTTGTTCCTCTTATGTGTTCTTGCAATTCCTCTTATCTCCTCGGAAGGTTGTGAGGGCTATGTATTTCTCGTCCCATATAGAGCTAAAAGGGTAACATCAAATCTCTATCTCTCTCTCTCTCTCTCTCTCTCTCTCTCTCTCTCTCTCTCACACACACACACACACACACACACACACACACATACATACACACACACACACACACACACATGCATACTTATGCTTATTTAATTTTTGTTCTCTAAAAACATGTCACGAAGTGGAGGGCTCCTTATAGATGCGTCACTTATGAGCAGATAATGTTGCTTGCTATGTATTTTCAAGTTCTCAATAGTGATTAAGACTACCAACAACAAGTCACTTTTCAAAGTATATATACATGTGTTTGCAAGGGGTTTCAACAATGTTATTTAAGTTGGTATTAAAGCAATTCCATGTCTATCTTTGGACTTGTGATGGACAGAAGAAGACATCTGGATACTTTGTCATTGCTTAGACTCAACATTGCAAGTGAAATTCATGGGCATACTTGATCACGATATGGTGTGAAATATAGCATGAAAGTTGTCTTATAAAAGTTAACATTCAAGCCATTAGCAACCTTTTGGTCATGGCATCCCAAAAACATAAGACCAACGTGCTCATGGCTGATGACAACGATTAACAATTTTTTAGAAAATTCGAGGGCCAATTCTACATTTCACCTCTAAATATTGGAGCTCTAACAGTTGAGGAGGATGCACAATATTTGATACAAATGATGCTAGCATGGTTGTGAGGTAGGCTATATGCCAAATGTTAGAGGGAGTACACGTTTGGAAAATGGATAGCCACCCCCTAGATAAGGCGAGCTGTCAAGTGTATTATATGTTTGAGGAATGTAGATTTACCCTCATGTTTCTGTAATTGATGTACATGACTTTATCAAAACTTATTGAAGCAACTAATAGAATGTGCCTTTTCTGGCGGTGACCAAAAATATTTATTTTGAGCATAAAAATTACCACCATCCAAAATGATAGCTTGTATGTTTCATAAAGTTGAAATGAGTAAGTAAATTGATGGCTTTCTAAATGATAGGGTAGGTGGTTGATTTTCTTTAGCACTAGTTGATACCTCATTTTTCAAAGGGCTCTATGGTCAAAGATTATCAATGATTTGAAATTGTGGAGTTCTTGAGTGATATTGGAATGAGAAAGGGCTTGAACTCACAACCTCCCCATTCCAAAGGGATGATTTACCAATTTGCTAACATATGCTATTTGTTGCAAGATGCAAGTTTTTTTTCAAATCCCTTGCGCAAAGCATCTCCACACCTCGATCACACTAACAAACATTAGTGCACATGCTTTGCAAAGTTAAGTCTTAGTTCACAATTAGTTTACACCAAGTGCACAACCATCAAGTTTACATTGAAGACAAATAGTTCAGATCTTTGTTGTGGCACATCATCTACTTTCAACTATACATACCCTCGAACAATGAGACTTCATTTAGTGAAGATTGTTAGTAAATAAGACGTAGCTAAATAGATAATTGAGTAGATTACTTAATGGAGAGAGATAGATTTATATACACGAGAATATAGAGTAGAGAGAGAGAGAGAGAAAGAGAGAGAGAGAGAGAGAGAGTACACACGATATACGTGGTTCACCCAATGTGGGCTACGTCCACGGGAAAGCAGCCACTCAAAGGCTTTAGTACTTCAAAACAAGAAGTAGTTTACAAAGGGATTATACCCTTAATTGAGCTCCCGCCTTGCTTCACTCTCACCACCTCACACTCACCTTGTTGCATCAACTTCACACTATGAAATGTGTGTAGAAATGGCCTCCTTTTATAGGCCAAAAGGGCTGCCCTCTCTTATGAGAGACAGCCATGTGTAGCCGCCCTTGTGCGAATAAGTCCAAATTGGACCCTCCAATCCGCCCATGTGTGGCCGCCCTTGAGAAGACAAGTCTGCTTTTGAATTCGGCCACCGGCCATTGACTTCCGACCACCAGCCACCGGCCATTGACTTTCGACCATCGGCCATCAGCCATTGACTACCGGCCACCGGCCAACCGACCGGTTGTTTTTCGACCACTTTCCGGCCGCTGTCCGGCCATAATATTTCGGAGAAAAAAAAAGTCTCAGGGGGCCTCCGCCCCCGAGGCCTTTAAAGTTCCCCCTGATTCTTGTCCGTGAAAATTTTGGTTTCCGGTGAGTGATTTTCCTTCACGCACGATGGCTTCTCCTCATAATGGGGGCCTTACAAATGTGCGCTTTTACCATAGAAAATTACAAGGGTAAATCAGACTCCATACTTAACAATCTCCCACTTGGAGACTGATCTCCAAACCAAACCTGTGACTGCTTTCCATTCTAGCTTCTTATCCTTGAATGCCGATTGAAGATGAGCAAAAGCTCAACTTCTCCTTGTTGACCACCTTTGTAAACATGTCTGCAGGATTTTCACTTGTATGCACCTTTCCTAGCTTTAGTTGTCCCTCTTCCAAAAGAGTGCGTATGAAGTGATATTTCACCTCAATGTGCTTTGTCCTTGAATGAAAGGCTGAGTTCTTCGCAAGATGGATAGCGCTTAGGCTATCACTGTACAAAACACAATTGTCTTGTTTGAATCCAAGCTCTTCTAAGAATCTGTGAAGCCACAAAATTTCTTTGCTTGCCTCCGTCATTGCTACATACTCTGCTTCCGTGGTAGAAAGTGAAACCACTTTCTGCAGCTTTGAAGTCCAGCTTACTGCTGTGCCTCCAACCGTGAGCACATAGCCAGTAGTGCTCCTTCGAGTATCTTTGTCACCTGCCATATCTGCATTAGCATACCCTTCTAGAAAAATATCAGTTCCTCCAAAATACAAAGCATTTGTTGTTGTCCCTTTTAGATACCTAAGTATCCACTTCACAACTTGCCAATGCTCTTTACCTGGGTTGTCCATGAACCTACTCACAACTCCCACTGCATGTGCAATGTCTGGCCTTGTCCAGACCATAGCATACATTAGAGAACCTACCGCTGCAGCATATGGAACTTTAGACATATAGGCTATCTCCTCTTGTGTCTTTGGACACATATCCTTCGTTAGTTTAAAATGACCAGCCAAAGGTGTAGAAACTGGTTTTGCATTTTGCATTGCAAACCTTTCTAGTACCTTCTTGAGATAGCTTTATTGTCTTCTTCGTCCTGTCCCTTGATATTTTCATACCAAGTATCCTCTTTGCAGCACCTAAATCTTTCATTGAAAAATATTTGGACAGCTCCTCTTTTAGGTCTTTGATGTCCTGCATGTTAGCACTTGCAATCAACATGTCATCAACATACAACATTAGGATGATGAATTTCCCATCTCCCAAATTCTCCGTGTAGACGCAGTGATGTGAGTTGCATCTTGTGAATCCATGATCCAACATCCATCGATCAAACTTCAGGTACCATTGTCTTGATGCTTGCTTTAAACCATACAAGCTCTTCTTTAATCTGCAAACCATTTTCTCCTTACCTTTTACTTCATACCCCTTTGGTTGAAGCATGTAGATTTCCTCCTCTAAGTCACCGTGAGGGAATGCCATATTTACATCCATTTGCTCGAGATTTAGATCATGAGCAGCCACAAGGCTTAAGACAAGCCTAATTGAGTTCATTTTTACAACAGGAGAAAATATTTCATTGAAGTCAATACCTTTCTTTTGAGAAAAACCTTTTACCACAAGCTTAGACTTGTACCTTTTCTTCCCACCTTCTTCTTCCTTTATCTTGTACACCCATTTGTTTTGAAGTTCCCGCTTACCTTTAGGCAACTCAACCAACTCCCATGTTTGGTTGCGATGTAGTGAGTCCATTTCCACTTGCATGCTCTTCGTCCATTCTTCTTTGGATTCATGTTGCATAGCTTCTTCATATGATTCCGGCTCTCCAGAATCTGAGATCAAGAGATGGTTGAAGGAAGGAACAAACCTTTCTGGAGGTCTACTTGCTCTTGTAGATCTTCAGGGAATAGGTTGAGGCTCCTCATTTGGTTGACATTGTTGCACATTGTCACCGTTTGCAGTCCTTGAGTCTTCACCGTCCTCAAGCTCCATGTACTCATCACCTATTTCTTTTGTTTGTTTTCTTTCCAAGTAATCTTTGTACATATTTTGTTCGTTATTACATCCCTACTCCTTAAGATTTTACCATCTTCAGGATTCCATAGGCGATACCCAAAGTCTCCTTCTCCATAGCCAATGAAGAAACACTTTGTGGACTTTGCATCTAACTTTGATCTTAGGCTTCTATCTATGTGCATGAAAGCCTCACACCCAAACACTTTGAGAAATGCATAATTCACCGGTTTACATGTCCATGCCTCTTCTGGAACTCCCCCATCCAATGCCGTTGAAGGTGATCGATTGATTAAGGACACAGACGTACTTACAGCTTCCGCCCAAAGCTCAAGCGGTAGGCCTGCATGTAGCCGCATGCTTCGTGCTCGTTCCATGATTGTCCTGTTCATCCTTTCTGAAATCCCATTTTGTTGAGGTGTCCTTGGGGTTGTCCTTTGCCTCCGAATGCCATTGCTAGCACAAAAGCTTTCAAAAGCTTGGCTGCAATATTCGCCTCCATTGTCGGATCTGAGGCATTTAACCTTGGTACCTGTTTCATTCTCCACAAAGGCTTTCCACCTTTGAAATATGGAAAATACATCGGATTTATTCTTCATGACATAAACCCATGTTTTTCTAGTCGCATCGTCTATGAATGTTACATAGTACAATGAGCCACCAAGTGATGGTGTACTTGCAGGACCCCAAACATCAGAATGAACCAACTCAAGTTTTTAATTTTTTATTTCATTTCCTGATTTTTGAAATTTTACCCTCTTTTGTTTACCATAAACACAATCTTCACAGAACTCTAAGTCCACTTCTTTCAAACCTGGTAGAAGCTTCTTTGTTTGAAGGATTTGCATTCCTTTGGCACTCATATGCCCAAGTCGGTAGTGCCACACCGCACTGTCAACTTCTGTAGTTGCTGCACAAGATGAAGGTTGCGTGCTAACAATACACAAGTAAAGTGTACCGACTTTTTCACCCTTGGCAACCACCAAAGATCCCTTTGAGATCTTCCACCGTTTGTTTCCGAATGCAATGTTGTGACCTTCATCGTCCAATTGTCCTGTAGAGATCAAATTTTTGCGAAGAGAAGGAACGTGCCTAACATCTTTAAGCTTCCATTCATTTCCGTTAGCAGTTTTGACAGAAAATGTACCTTTGCCGACAATCTCACAAGCTTCATCATCTCCCAAGTATACATACCCAAAATTACCTTTGGTGTAGTCTTGGAAATGTTGCTTGTGTGGTGTCGCATGGAATGAAGCCCCGGAATCTACTATCCAGGAATTAGACACATTGTCTAATGAGAGAATTAGAGCATCTTGCTCTACTTTACCTGCCACATTGGCCTCCGATGTTGGCTTGTTGTCTTGAGACTTTGTCTCCTTCTTCTTCTTGGACCAGCAATCCTTCTTGACGTGGCCCTTCTTGCCGCAGTTCCAACATTCAAGAACTGAATTTGTGCGTGACTTGCTCCGCCTTGAGCGATCACGACCCTTTTGCTTTTGAACCTCTCCTTAAGCCTTCCTCTTGTTTCCACTGATAGTGCAGCACTTGATGATTCTCATGTGCTTCTCCTTCGCATTTCCTCGCTTAGGAGAACACCCACAACATCATCAAACTTAAGAGTATTTGTGCCAGAGATAGAATTACTTACAGCCATCACAAGGCTGTCCCAACTATCCGGTAGAGATGATAGTATAAGGAGAGCTCGCACTTCGTCATCGAAATTGATTTTCACTGATCGAAGTTGACTTATGTTTGTGTTAAAGTCATTTAGGTGTTCTGCAACTGAACCATTCTCTGCCATCTTTAGATTGAACAAGCGCTTCATAAGAAATACCTTATTGGATGCCGATGGTTTCTCGTAGAAGTCGTCAAGTGACTTCATCAAGTCCTCCGTGGTCTTCATCTCCGAAACATTGAAGGCCACCGTTGACGCCAAGCTTAACCAGATTGTTCCCAGTGCCTTTCGATCAAGGACAATCCATGCTTCATCTGCCATTGTTGCGGGCTTCTTCGCAAGACCGCCTAGTGGCAAATAGAGGTCCTTCTGGTAGAGATAGTCTTCATTCTCATCTTCCAATGTTGGTAGTTTTTGCCGTTGAACTTCTCAATCTTGAGCTTCCCTTCCTCCGCCATAACTCCCACTCAATTCAAGGAATCCTTTCCTTGAGATAATTTAGCTACGAGCAAACCTTGCTCTGATACCAGTTGTTAGGAAATAAGACGTAGCTAAATAGATAATTGAGTAGATTACTTAATGGAGAGAGACAGATAATTGAGTAGATTACTTAATGGAGAGAGACAGATTTATATACACGAGATTATAGAGTAGAGAGAGAGAGAGAGAGTACACACGATATACGTGGTTCACCCAATGTGGGCTACGTCCACGGGAAAGCATCCACTCAATGGCTTTAGTACTTCAAAACAAAAAGTAGTTTACAAAGGGATTATACCCTTAATGGAGCTCCCGCCTTGCTTCACTCTCACCACCTCACACTCACCTTGTTGCATCAACTTCACACTATGAAATGTGTGTAAAAATGGCCTCCTTTTATAGGCCAAAAGGGCTGCCCTCTCTTATGAGAGACAGCCATGTGTAGCCGCCCTTGTGCGAATAAGTCCAAATCGGACCCTCCAATCCGCCCATGTGTGGCCGCCCTTGAGAAGACAAGTCTGCTTTTGAATTCGGCCACCGGCCACCGGCCATTGACTTCTGACCACCGGCCACCGGCCATTGACTTTCGACCACCGGCCATCGGCCATTGACTACCGGCCACCGGCCACCGGCCACCGGCCAACCGACCGGTTGTTTTCCGACCACTTTCCGGCCGCCATCTAGCCATAATATTCTGGCGAAAAAAAAAGTCTCGGGGGCCTCCGCCCCCGAGGCCTTTAAAGTTGCCCCTGATTCTTGTCCGTGAAAATTTTGGTTTCCAGTGAGTGATTTTCCTTCACCACGATGGCTTCTCCTCATAATGGGGGCTTTACAAATGTGCACTTTTACCACAGAAAATTACAAGGGTAAATCAGGCTCCATACTTAACAAAGATAGCTGCTATTGAGATAGGAAATCTAAGATAGGCTGTTGCGGACTTGGGCGTGTCATGTGTTCTTGCAATTGTTCTTATCTCCTCAAAAGGTTGTAAGGGCTATGTATTTCTCCTCTCATTTAGAGCTAAAAGGGTAACATCAAATCTCTCTCTCTCTCTCTCTCTCTCTCTCTCTCTCTCTCTCATACACACACACACACACATGCATACTAATGCTTATTCAATTTTCGTTTTCTAAGAACTTTTCAAGAAGTGGAGGGCTCCTTATAGATGTGTCACTTATGAGAAGATAATGTTGCTTGCTATGTATTTCCTAGTTCTCAATAATGATTAAGACTACCAACAACAACAAGTCACTTTTCAAAGTATATAAGCATGTGTTTGCAAGGGGTTTCAACAATGTTATTTGAGTGGGCATTAAAGAAATTCGATGTCTATCTTTGGACTTGTGATGTGTAAAGAAAGAGGATGCAAGAGAGCTACACAAGACAAGCACAAAGCACACAGAGATGGAAAGCTTCTTCTTCTTCTTACAGAAAAGAGAGTACAAAATGACTAAGTGCTAAAACTGAAAAGTAGCACATATGTACATGCGGTCACTAAGTGTGAACTCGCTAGGAGCGTACTAGGCTGGCACTATAAGTGTAGTCCAGCTGTAGAATCACTGGCAGAGATCCTCCATGTCGGTCACCTAACGCTCCAGTGAGTAAATGTCGTAAGCGGCCAAGACCTGTAGTGGATGCCAGCTCAAGATGTAGAGCTCGACATCTCAACACTCCCCCTCGAGCTCTGCATGTTGCAGAGTCCAAGCATAGTCTGGAAACGTCGAAGCTTCTCAGCTCCGAGGGCCTTAGTAAAGATATCCACTATCTGTTCCTCTGTGTTGATGTAGACCAAGTCGATGTCGCCCACCAACACTCGTTCTCGAACGTAGTGGTAATGGACCTCTATGTGCTTGGTCCTGGCATGGAACACTGGGTTCCTAGCCAACTGCATGCTGCTGAGGTTGTCACAATGGATGACAATCTGCTGGTCCACCTGCACTCCCAAGTCCTCAAGTAATGTGCATAGCCAAGCTGCCTCGCACGCCGCAACTGTTGCACCTCTGTACTCGGCCTCTGTGCTCGATAAAGCAACCATAGGCTGCTTTTTCCTGCTCCAAGTAACAGCAGCACTCCCAAAAGAGAACATGAATCCACTCGTAGATCTCCTATCAACAATGCTACCTGCCCAATCTGCATCTGTATACCCATACAATGCTAATGGAACATCTACTGCATAGAACAATGAGTAGTCAAGAGTCCCTTGCACATACCGAAGTGTGCATCGTACTCCATCCAAATGTGGCTTCCTCGGAAGCTGCATGAATTGACTCTCCAAGCCTACTGTGTAGCTCAAGTCTGGCCTCGTGATAGTCAAATAGATTAGACTACCCACAATCTTCCTGTACATCTTGCCTTGTGACGCTCAATGTTACCATCAGCCTTATGCTTGGTTTTATACACCCATTTACAGCCAATAGCTTTCTTTCCACTTGGCAATGGCACCAACTCCCATGTGTCGTTTGCTTCCAATGCAGCCATCTCTTCATTCATTGCATCATCCCAATGCACATTTCCAACTGCATCCTCAAAACATGTGGGCTCCACATCCTGTATCACCTTAGCCATGTAGGCTTGGTGATGCACTAGATACCCATCATAAGTCAATTTCTGAACTGGATTTCTGACTCTTTTAGATTTGTGCCGTCCTGGGTCACTCCTTTGCCCTCTAGCATCTTCTTGTACTTTCCTTACACCAGGTGTCCTGACAGTCGGAATTCCAAATTCCTCATCAAGACTTTGTTCAGAACCATCTGAATCCATGTCTACATGTGAAAACCCTGATGATGCATCAACCATAAAGGGAGGTTCATCAACCTTTTCCTTTCCTTTTCGTGATACATTCCCTATACCTGCTGGTGGAGTAACCTGCGTACGTAGTCTACCATTCCATGGCTTCTCAACAAAGCCATGAGAAGACGACTCTTGTGGTCCACTCAAAACCTGTGACTGTGGCCTTACATTTTGTACAACCACATCATCTTTTACATCAGCCCGAATAGTGCCATGTGCATTACTGTACCAGCTGCTCATCTCATCAAAGACTACATCTCTGCTCACTCATAATTCTCGTGTAGTAGGATTGTAGCACCTGTACCCCTTTTGTTCAAGGGAATATCCCACAAGAATACATTTCTCTGCTTTAGGATCCAATTTCCTACGCAACTCATCTGTTACATGCACGTAAGCTATGCAGCCAAACACTTTCAAGTGTGCCAAATCAGGCTTTGTACCTGTAAACTTTTCCTCAGGTGTACATCATGCACCGCAGCTATAGGTGTCCTGTTCATAATGTACACAACTGTATTTACAGCTTCAGTCCATAAATGATGAGGCATGTTCTTCTCATTCATCAATGCACGTGCAACCTCTACAATGTGCTTGTTTTTCCTTTCTGCAATCCCATTCTGCTGTGGAGTATATTTGCATGTAAACTGCCTGCGTATACCATGCATTCGCAGAAAATCTGAAAAATCATTGGAGAAGTACTCTCCCCCTCCATCTGACCTCAATGTCTTGATTTGCATATCTATCTCCTTCTCAATCATGACTTTCAAGTCCTGAAAGTGACCAAACACTTCACTTTTGTTACGCATGAAGTAGACCCATACTTTCCCTGTATGGTCATCAATGAAAGAGACATAATACCTGCAACCATGTATACTTGCAGTATCGGTTGGACCCCAAACATCTGTGTGCACCACCTCAAGTGGCTTTTTACATACATTGCGCTCATGTGGAAATGAGCCCTTTGACTGTTTTCCAAACTGGCATGCTGCACACACTTTATGCATACCATTCACCTTAAACTTGGGCAAACCTTTTACAATCTGTTTTGATTGCATGTTGTGCAGTCTCTGCTCATTGACATGGCCAATGCGTTTGTGCCAAATGTTAACATCAGCCACAACACCTGTGCCCTGTGCAAATAATGCAGCTTTTACCTCAGGCATGTCTACATTCAGCGTAAACATTCTGCTCACACATTTGCCCTCTGTGATCAGCTTACAGCCATTCTGGAAATCTTCTACATAACAGCCATTTGGATTGAAGCGAACTTGCAAACCCTGCTCAACCATTTGTCCAACAGAAACAAGATTCTTTGTAATGTTTGGGACATGAAGTACATCTGCTAAGTACTTTGATTTCCCACTCTCCGTATTTAGAGGTATGTCCCCTACATGAGCAATGGGGTGAGTTGTGTCATCTCCTGTCTGCACATAGCCTGACACATCTGGTTTGCGCATATCTCTAAACCACTCTCCATGAGACGTCATGTGATTAGAGGCACCTGAATCCACATACCAAACATCATCTTGGGCGGAATTCTCTGCAGTCATTGTATTCATTACATGTTGCATAACAAACATGTGCTCATTTTTGCTGTCATCTACATCTCTGCTAGTAGATGCATAGTTGCCCTATTCTCTCTTTCCACTTACTTTTCCCTTTGGACAGTCGGGTGACATGTGACCTCTTTCACCACAAGTCCAACATTCTCTGCTATCTGCAGTATGTTGCTGCCTGCTTGATCCTGCACCACGACCTCTTTGATTCCCCCTGCCTTGAGACTGGTTTCCCCTGCCACCTATATTGTTTTGATTTGATTGACCTTCTTGAAATTGGACCCTGCAACCCCTTGGGCCTCGACCACGACCTCTACCTCTACCTCTGTTGGAGTTAGAATAGAAGGCCTGTTCAGAATTATTTCTGCCATGAGAAGAAGATGTATCAAGGTTCTTCTCCTCAAGAATAAGCATAGAAATCAAATCTTGGAACACGGGGATGTTGTCTCTTGTATTCATGGAAGACTTGAAATGTACATACTCATCTCCTAGACCATCCAAGCATGCACGGACAATGTCATCGTCTTCCACTGAGACTTTAATAGATCCAAGAGCCTCAATGATACTCTTAATCTTCAAAGCATAATCATTGATCGAGAGGTTATTCCTCTTAACCTGATTTAGCTCTGACTTTAGTTGAAGCTTCCTGGCCTTGGTGTTCACCTCGAACACTCTGCCTAAGTTTTTCCATGCAATGGCGGGGGTTTCAGCATCTTGTAGATAGCCCATCATGCCATCTGTGATGCTCATAGAAAGTCAATACATCACTTTGCTCTGGCTTTGTTGCCAGTCCCTCAAAGCTTTCCTTTGTTCTGCTGTAGCATTTGCCTCAGGAATCTCTGGTTCCTTTTCATTGTCTCCTTCTACATAGTCCCAATAACCTTTTCCTTTTAGGAAATTTGTTATTCTGAACTTCCATGCAGGGTAGTTATTTTTCTCAAGCTTCTCAATGACAATCTGACTGAAACCGTCAGACATCTTGAAGCACTAAGACAAAATAGCTGCAATCTGCAAAAACCTGCAAATCTGTTGAACCTGCTATCGTGGTACCTGGAACGCTTTCTACACTCAACGAGTGTCCACAATCAAGCGTACATACAACCACTGTACTTGTACAATAAATCTCTATGTACTCTCTAACTTTGGAGACCTATTTAGAAACTTGTACGAAATCTGGTCGTGGATTGCGAACGAAGGGATTGTGATGCTCTTGCTCTCTTAGCCTCTCTTGCATGCACTAGGCTCTGATACCATGTAAAGAAAGAGGATGCAAGAGAGCTACACAAGACAAGCACAAAGCACACAGAGATGGAAAGCTTCTTCTTCTTCTTACAGAAAAGAGAGTACAAAATGACTAAGTGCTAAAACTGAAAAGTAGCACATATGTACATGCGATCACTAAGTGTGAACTCGCTAGAAGCGTACTAGGCTGGCACTATAAGTGTAGTCCAGCTGTAGAATAATTGGCAGAGATCCTCCGTGTCGGTCACCTAACGCGCCAGTGAGTAAATGTCGTAAGCGGCCAAGACCTTTAGTGGATGCCAGCTCAAGATGTAGAGCTCAACATCTCAACATGATGGACAGAAGAAGACATCTGGATACTTTGTGATTGCTTAGACTCAATACTGCAAGGGAAATTCATGGGCATACTTGATCACGATATGGTGTCAAATATAGCATGAAAGTTGTCTTATAAAAGTTAGCATTCAAGCCATTAGCAACCTTTTGGTCATGG
>NC_140936.1:155826603-155836603 GCF_014529385.1 Adiantum capillus-veneris | reverse complement strand
AGCTTAAAAAAAGAAAAAAAAAGGTGCAGGTGATAGTCCTTTGCAACTATACCGATTTTGGCATACTTACAAGAGCCTTGGCATAGTAGAACTGAGCTGCTTCACTCAAGAGACTCAGTTCTCCGCCCAAATTAATTATAACTAAGCCTCGTGTAACCACGCCCTAAGGTTGGCTTTCTATAGTTGTTGCTAATCCACGATGTTAGGGACACTTAAGCCATGGGGCTTGCCTTTGCGTTTAGAACCACAAAGCCCTTGGAGAACCCACGGTTTTGCGACTTTTCTTTTAAAATTTTATGACCGCACCAACGCGCGGGTCACATACTGGTTTCAAGTATCAACCAAAGGAGAATTCACTTTTAAAGCATCTTCCCAAACATAGCCTATCATTTAAAGAAAGATAATTTTCCCACATGTTTGACACTTCTTCATGCAACCAAAAATTGCACAAGCATCGCCCATGCACCCCATTGCCTTCAATAGTAAGAGATTGCAAGGGAGAACTACCTTTTTGGCCTGCTAAGGAAAGGCCTTAGTATCGGGCTGGGTTGGGCGAACTTTCACCAATGGCATCCACTTGAACGGCCAGCATTTTTCAAGGTGAGAAGGCCTGCAAAACTCTGTTTGGAGCCGTCTCAGTTGCAGCTGAAGAGAGTAAGCACGCCCATGTGAGCTGACGATGGGACTCGGGAGTCGTGAGGCGGAACACAGACGAGCTGGGGCTTGTCAAGCTCTAGCATCTGAGCATGCGTGCGAGTCCTACACTTCATCAAAATGCAAGTACCCTGCCTATTGGTTGTGTACCTTAACTCAAATGCGAGTACCCTCCCTACTGGCTGTGTCGTGCACTTCATCAAAATGCGGGCTGTGTCCTGCGGGCGAGTACCCTCCCTCAAATCCTCAATTTCTTGAGATGAGAGAGAGAGAGATATATATGATATGATATATTAACGTTTTCAAAAGGCCCAAATGACCTATGAGACCAGCTGATACAAAGTGGTGAAACTAGTACAATGTCTGAATACAAAAGTACAAAGGTACTGAATGCAAAAAACAAAAGTGAGAAGTGAGAAGTGAGAAGTGACAGTGAAAATGAAGTGTAGAGTAAGTTCTCAATGACACTCCGGATGTCGTGCTAGGATGTTCCCGATCCTCTGTTGAAGTCTCCGTCGATGGAGTGTGCTCCTGTGTCTCGGTCGTGGTCGCCTCGATCTCCCAAGCTCAATCGCCCTGTCAATGAGGGTGCCTCTGGTATGCATGCGGGCACAACTCTGCGTTGGTGGCTGCTCTCCTGGCTTTCCCGATCCAAAGAAATCTGTGATCGGTCTCTGTGACTATCGTGTCCCATGTTTCCTCAATAGACTATCCATATGCCGTTATAGCTCAAGTAGATATAAGCCAAGGCACCTCTGATCCTCATACCTCATGACTCTATCTAGGGGTTCAAAGCCCTCCCTGAATAAGCAATGGAAGCGCCCTCGTATCTCATAATACACAGTGCAGTGGCATATGTAATGTAACTATGAGAGAGAGAGAGAGAGATGAAAAAATGGTGCCAAAATTCCAAATGTGCATAGTATTTGCACGAGTCGAGGTATGGAAGCGAACTCTGCTTAGCTTTGTCAGCACCAGTTGCATGTAGCCTTCCTCTTGTCGCATGGGTTTACTCCTCTCTCTCTCTCTCTCTCTCTCTCTCGCTCTCTCTCTCTCTCTCTCTCTCTCTCTCTCTCTCTCTCTCTCTCTCTCTCTCTCTCTCTCAGGGGTCAACTTGAAGGGGTCCTAGCATTCAACGACCAGTGATCGGGAAAAATCATTTTTCCATACATACAAAATTCCTTTCCTAGAATTTGCCAAGAGGAAATTTTAGCAAATTTTGAATTTTTGCACTATTTTTTGATATTTTGGGGCTGAATTTCTCCTTTTCCTCTTGCTCTCAAATGGCATTTTTGAAATTGAAAACGGCACAATATTAAGTTGAGACACATCTTTCCCGAACACTGGAGAAGACAAACAGAAGCCTCGTGCATCGTCCAATCCAATGGATCCACTCGCCTGTGTGTGTGCGCGCGCATGTGTGTGTGTGTGTGTGTGTGTGTGTGTGTGTGTGTGTGTGTGTGTGTGTGTGTGTGTGTGTGTGTGTGTGTGAGAGAGAGAGAGAGAGAGAGAGAGAGAGATGCAGTGTTCGAGAAAAATCATTTCTCCAAACATACAAAATTCCCTTTCTTGAATTTTTCAAGAGGAAATTTAGAAAATTAGGTTTATTTTTTGCGTTTTTACACTAATTTTCTCTATTTTTGGGCGGAATTTCTCCTTTTCCTCTTGCCTTCAACCGACATTTTTGAAATTGAAAACGGTACGATATTAAGCTAAGACAAATTTTCCCCGAACACTTGAGAGATGATTTAGACATACTTGATTTTGTCAAGAGGAAATGCTAAAAAAGTAGGTTTTCTTTTCGGCTTTTTCACACTATTTTTCTCAAATTTTGGGCAGAATTTCTCCCTTTCCTCTTGCCCTCAACCGACATTTCCAAAATTGAAACCGACACGATATTAAACTGAGGCAGGCCGTCGTGATCCCACACCTTGTTAACACTAAGGTTATACACCTTTCACTTCCTCATTGAATTCCCACAAATGCTTTTCACTCACAATCCCCTTTTTTGTGTTTATAGCTCCATACAATGCTTCTCCTTCGCTCTTTCCTGAGAGACACATGATGGCCAAATATTATTCTCCACAACTTTGTTTTCCCCAAAAGTCAAAATTGTATTATAGTGTCACCAAGAAATATATAAATCAGCCTCAAGCTCAAGCAGAGCCTCAAGAGACAGAAGGTTACATCAAATACCTAGAAGCTCACTATTACCAAAAATCCAATCTTTTACCCAACAAGGCTCAATCCTATGGCGAGGGTCGCCCTAAGCCAATCATTTGATTCTTGCCTTTTACCTACCACATATATAAACTTCTTACTTTCTTGTACAATCTATGCGAAGCTAGCCACAAAGAGGTCGCTATCAAAAACACGGCAAATATTGGCCTTCCAAATATTACCAAAGAAACAATATCTGGCAATTTGAATACAAATTAGAAGTGCCGCACTTCGAAACTATTTCCCACCAAGGCTCAGATCCTTCTTAAAGAACCCTATCTTTCACATTCTTTGTGTCCACTTGCACATCTTTCCTTCTAGACCTCTAACTGTTGGGCATTCCATGAAAAAGTGGGCGAGATCTTTGCTAGCCATCAATCTGCATCTTGAGATCTATCGAATACGATACCTGGTGCATGAATCTTGATGCATGTTGGCAAGGCCCCCACATTACCTCCCACATGAATATCTTTATAAAATGCAACAATTGTGGATTCCAAATGTTCTTTGTGACTTCAACCCATTGAGCCTCCGACCATTGTTTCCTCCATTGCTTGTTGAAACGGGCAAACCAATTAGCCTCGTGAATAACTCTTGGTAAATGATCTTGGTATGAGTATAAAGAATTGGCTACTCATGGGCCATTTCTAGGCTTTCCACTCAAAAATAGATTCGTAGATCGGCATCAAAATATTGTTGAGGCCTTCTACAACTCTATTGATGGGTATCTTCTCAGTTCCATTGAGTTGAAACTGGGTAGCCAGCTAGATAGAGGATTTCTATCACTTGTTATTTTTCTATCCCATACGTGGCTCAACCGTTGGAGTCCTTTATTGTTCATCCTTCTTGCAGTTTCTCTCTAATAAGGGTTCAGGATAACACCAGTAGCTTTAGACAACCAAGGGTATTGTTCTCCACAACTTAGACCGATAGTGTGTAGTGCAATCATTAAGTGTGTAGTGTTTAGAGTTTGCAGTCATCATGCAATAACTATAAGGCATCATGATTCTTTCAATTAATCGTGACTCTTGGTTTTATACATAGAGTATTTTAGCTCTGCAAAACAATATGCATCCAAAGCAGGTTAGAGGGTGAAAGTATTTATTGATTGTACCACTTTTAGCACTTTTCGATGGTACCCTTTACAAAAAGTGGAAACTGGTAGAATTTTTACAAAATCTCAAAACTCGTTAGAGCTTATAGCTTTAGATTCTACCATTAGAAAGCTATCCATTGATACATAACATGCTAGTTTATTTTACATGTAAAAAATGAAAATGTGGTTTCTACAGTCCTATCAAAGGATTTCCAAAGATATCACCTTTTAATACCACCAATCCATGCTTTTGACATGGAAAGTTACGTCATGGTGATGCTAGGTTTCCTCGCCGACAAAAAAAGAACCTCTCAGGTTTCGTTATATTCACTCTATGAAGATTGATGCTCATATTCATTTCAGTGATCACATTGCCTACATCATCGTCTATTATCCCATGTTATGCGTCTATATTTGGAAGAAAAGTGGGAAAAAATGCATTGGGAGGGGCTTGCATTAGAAACGCCTCTGCAATTATAGTTAGGACACATGTCCACAAAAAGGGTCCAACAAAAAGGGAAGGATAGAGATCATAGAGGGAGGCAAGTGTCAGTCTACTCTTATCTCATTGATAGGATACAATCTACAAGAACCGTTAATTGTTTTGAGTGTTGCAAGAACCACTACTACTAGTTACGTCTCGTCTCACCAGAGCAAGTGTTGATAGCCTTGGAATAGCGACTTGGTAAAGTAGTACCTCTTGGCTTTGCTAAATGAGTTTGCATTGGCTTCACCTTGTGCCACATGATCCCTTGGAATTTGTGTTTATTTAATATTTAGTGTTGAGGAAAAGTTGCCAAGGGAGCTTTGAATAAATTCCACCATATATGGATTGCTTTCATTGAGGTTTCTCATTTTTCCACTAGAGGCAACAATGGAAGTCTGACTCATATTTATAGATAGTAAGGTGGAAGAGAGGTAGCAATGGAAGTCTCACTCATATTTATACATAGTAAGATAGAGAGTGATGATGTTTATCAGATTACGAGCACTCAATGAGACGTATTGCAAGTGTGCACTTAAGCCTCCCGTCACTTATGAAGAGTACTTGTCATGGTTTTGGATGCATGTGCATCACGTAAGGTTTGGAATACTCTTGGATTATAAAATTCAGCGACCTTAGGCTAGCGTACAGATTAGTGGGAAAAATGATCTGATGGAGTACATACATGAATGTAGTGGGGAGTGTCCTAAAACCAATCCTTGAAAAGAGACATGGCTTTTGACTTCACCTCCTAGATGGTCACAATGCAATAACTATTGGAGCCATGCCCCTCCTTGATGTCATGCACACCATACTTGCAATTGTTGCATTTCATAGATGGGCTTTGCTTTGGGGGATACACCTTGTTTAAGCCAAGCTGACCCTCATAAAAACCATGCATCTGAAACTAAAAGCAACCAGCAAGAAAAAAACGAACGTAGATTATATACACTCAACAACAGAACATACCATCTTCCAACTCATGTCAACATTCTCCCTTTGCTTGTTGCTAATCCCCCTTCACATAGTTCAAGTGTATGCAATGAGTTGGCCATGCTTGAGAGGATCTCTCTCTCTCTCTCTCTCTCTCTCTCTCTCTCTCTCTCTCTCTCTCTCTCTCTCTCTCTCTCTCTCAATGGCCTACTCCATCTCGACAAAGCAATCAAACATAAAATAAAATAAAACAAGGTGAGGAGTCAGGAAGGCATGCTAAAGTTCAGGGGAAAGAAGAGTTATCGAGAGCATATCTTAATGGTGCTTACAATTATATGTCATTTTTGTTGTGTTTTATTATAAAATTGTATTGTCCAAATTTACACATAGTCACAAATGCCTTATATATTTTAAGGGGCCCATTTTTGTTGTGATTTTATATAAAACAAGTTGAAAGTTCACTTTGGCCTGCATAAGGCTATTGCGAGAAATTTAATAATAAGAAGTTTTTCTGAGAGAAGCAAAACAATAAAGTGATTAATATTTTGAAATATTTTTTATCATATTATATATTTAAAAACAAATATAATAATGAACTATTTAAACTATAATATATTATAAAAGTATAAAAAATAATTACTAAAAACATACTTGAAAGCATGGTAACAAATTGAGACAAAAAAGGTAAAAGGTTTTTTGTGTGACAGCCAATAAATACTCTTTAAAGAGAGAGGTACACAAATGTCAACACCCTCTCAAAAGGGTCTACAAGAAACATTAAAAAAGAAAGCTTATTTCCATGTGACCCTAATTAGCAATAATTAGCAAGATTTTTCCAATGGTTCACATTTGCATTGAAAATGCAACCCTTTACTAAGGCCTTATGTAATCCTAAAAGAAAAGAAGATTCTTATTATTTTCATAAAAAGGTAGGTCTAATTGTTATAGGAGATAATAAAATTTCAAATGTATGCCTAACTCTCTTCTCCTCACTGGTTTCAAAAGAAAGTGGTTGAATTTAACTAGAATTATATCATGTGAAGCTTCAATTTGGCATTAAAAAGAAAGAATAGAATGCAAGGAACCCTTTTTTTTTCTTTGGCAAAACTCACAAAGATGAGTAAATTATATTGACAACCACAAAAAATTACATATTCTTGCCATGCTCGTATTGAGTCATGACTACTCTTAAAGGTCACTGATACATCGGCTTAAAGGGGAGCCACCCCTCGAACAACGCAAGATCCGTATCTATGAGAGTGAGTTAAAGCAATGCCAATTAACATGTTCCATTCAGATTTCACGTTTTCTGAAGGCCAGGATCGCCCCTTTGCTTTCTTGTATTATCTCTATGAACCTGGCTATTTCCATGGTTCTGTCAAATAAACGATCTTTCCTAGCCTTCCAAACCTATTTGAAATAGCAAAATCTAACAATTTATGTTGCAATAAGCAGCTACTGGCTTTTAAGAACCTTCCCTCCCAAGACAAATCGTTCTTATAAAAGCGTATCTTCCAGTTCCTTTGCACCCATTTGCATATCTTACCCACAATGCCACTCATCATAGGGCATTCCTTGAAAAGGTGGGAGAGGTCTTCGCTAGCCATTTGGCATGAGAGCATCTATCTGGGCCAATTCACCTAGCAAGATCCTTTACCCTGGTTGGCAAGGCTTTCAGTACCTTCTAGAGAACAACCTTCATATTGAGTGGCGATTGTGGGCACTAGATGTTCTTGGTGACTTCCTCCCATCTTGACTCTGGCCACTTCATGCCAGAAATGTTAATCCATGTGAGGCTACAAAATAAAAGGTAAAATAAAAAGACCAATCAATATGTGTGTGTGTGTGTGTGTGTGTACACACACACACACACACATATATATATATATATATATATATATATATATATATATATATATATATATATATATATATATATATATATATATATATATATAGAGAGAGAGAGAGAGAGAGAGAGAGAGAGAGAGAGAGTAATTGGAACTAGTGTGTGATCCGCGCGTTGCTACGGCCAAAAAAACATGGCCATTGGATCACACACATACACATATCTCTAGGTGTGTGTGTGTGTGTGTGTGTGTGTGTGTGTGTGTGTGTGTGTGCGTGCGCATGCGCACAGGCGAGCGAGGTGTACTTTAGTCCCTACAATCACTCCAAGAAGTTAGCAATTCCCTCTCTCTTTCTTATTAGGTCTTGAGATCAAGACTCGTTGAGCAGATCTTTGATATATGTTTAGATTGTTCTTATGTTAATAAAAACTCTCTTATTCTTCCTCCCTCCCTCCCTCTCTCCCTCTCTCTCTCTCTCGCACACACACACACCAAGTTTTGAGTTCAATACTTGTCGAGTAGATCTTTGGGATCTCTCTCACTGAATAAGAAAAGGAAACTATAGTAACCAGTGAGTGTGGTGGATTGGTTATCATAGTTCCCTCTTAAATACCAGGTATTAAGTTCAAGACTTGTCAGATAGAGCTTTGAGGTCTCTTGATGTGTTTCTATGACATGAAAGCTTCTCTCTCTCTCTCTCTCTCTCTCTCTCTCTCTCTCTCTCTCTCTCTCTCTCTCTCACACACACACACACACACACACACACACACACACACAGGTGTTCAAACCCTCAGTTACCCTTTCTATCTCCATCCATCAACCTTTATTTTGCTATGGGTAAATGTAGGCTTGTAGGGAGGTATAATTATTTGTGTGTGTGTGTGCATGAATGCATAAAGCGAGGAGGGTGGATTTTAGTCCCTATAATCACTCCACAAAGATGACGCATCTCTCTCTCTCTCTCTCTCTCTCTCTCTCTCTCTCTCTGTGTGTGTGTGTGTGTGTGTGTGTGTGTGTGTGTGTGTGTGTGTCTCCAAACTTTGAGATCAAGAATTGTCAAGTGGATCTTTTGTATCTATTTGAGTTGCTCTTATGACAATAAAATTTTCTTATTTTTCCTCCTTTCCTCTCTCTCTCTCTCTCTCTCTCTCTCTCTCTCTCTCTTTGATAATAGTTGGATCTATTTGAGGGATACAAAATGTTTTGTATGTGAAGATCGCACTATTAAGCAACAAAATATGCGTCGCAAGGCATATGAGGAAAAGAATAATAAAGACAAGGAGATCTCTCATGAAGAAAATGTGCCCAAGGAGGAGGCAAGTCTCTCAAGCAAATAGGGATGCGTGACCTATGAGACCGAGTTACAATTGAAAATATGCTTTTGGAATTGTAATGGATACCCATGGAATGCGGGGGTTGGCATTGATGAACTAACAAGCAAAGCCGATGTTGTACTTCTTGTTGAAACTTGGGAGCGTGATACACAAAGGATTAACGGCTTGGAGGATTACAATGTACATTCATTGATGTGGTCAAAGAATCTCAAGCAACAAAGAGGACAAGGAGGGTTAGCATGTATGGTTAACAAAGGATTGGAAGATTTTGTATCAATTGTGAAAGATGACAAGTACAAACGTTATGTATGGCTGAAAATTATGACACCAAAAAGAGCACCCATTTTTGTAGCCGGTTGCTACATTCCTCATCATGATTCTCCCTTTTATGCTTACATGGATAGAGATTAACCATTTTCTGATTTGGAAGAGGACATTGCTTATTTCAAAGGTGAAGGTGATGTTATTGTATTTGGGGATATGAATGCTCGCACAAAAACATTGCAACATGATACTCAACAATTTGATATGCCATACATTTCAAGGGAGTTGAAGGAAGTTCACTTATATGATCGTACTTCAATGGATGAGAAAGAGCCGGATCACTATGGAAAGTTACTTTTACACATGTGTAATAGCACGGGTATGCTCATTGCCAATGGTGTATCTTTGTGGAGTGGAACCAATGGTTTTACATGTAGGAGACATAATGGGGATAGTGTGATTGACTATATGCTACTCTCTGAAACCATCATGTATCGCATAAAGAGTTTTATGTTTGGTCAATGGACCCCGGAATCCGACCATCGCACCTTATGTATTGATCTTTCATGTGGAGAAGCAACTAAGCATGATAATCTCAGCCAAAGGAAAGAGAAGTTATCACTATGTATGGATTTCAAACAGGCACCAATGTACATTGAAATGGTTGAGTAAAAATTATGGATGACAAAGCTTCAATGTGATGCACCATTGGAAACTAAATGGGAAGCTTTCAAGAAAGCTATTTGTTCTTGTGCGGAAGAATGCTTTGCCATAAAGCATCTCCATGGTATCAACAAAGATAGATCACGCAAAAGGTGGTTTGATAAAGAATGTCAAGATTCTCGAAAGTCCTTGATAAAGCTTGATGCAACTATGGGCAAAGACAACTATCAAAGTCATTTGCATACATACAAGGCATTGATTCAAATGAAGAGAAGAAGATGGAAAGTAAAGCAACAAGAATTTCAAGTCCAAGAAAAGGCACATGCATGTGGAAGATTTTGGAGAAACTTGAGAGTCAAGCGGGTTGAGAATTTTGGTAACTTGAGTCTAGTGGATATGTACACACATTGTAGGCAATTATATGAGCAAGCAAATACTGAAAAAATGCCATTTTATGGTTCACTCCCATGTATGCCGTCTTTTTTTACTATTGAGGATGTAT
>NC_140936.1:155086603-155204103 GCF_014529385.1 Adiantum capillus-veneris | reverse complement strand
TTGAAGCTTTGTCATCCATAACTTTTGCTCAACCATTTCAATGTTCATTGGTGCCCGTTTGAAATCCATACATAGTTATAAATTCTCTTCCCTCTGGCTGAGATTATCATGCTTAGTTGCTTCTCCATATGCAGGTCAATACATAAGGTCCAATGGTCTAATCATGGGATCCATTGGCCAAACATAAAACTCTTTATGCAATGATGGCTTCCGAGAATAGCAATATAGTCAATCACACTATCCCCATCATGTGTTCTACATGTAAATCCATTGGTTCTACTCCACAAAGATACACCATTGGCAATGTGCATATCCATTCTATTACACATGTGTAAAAGTACCTTTCCATAGTGATCCGGCTCTTTCTCATCCATTGAATTACGATCATACAAGTGAACTTCCTCCAACTCCCTTCAAATGTATGGCATATCATATTGTTGAGTATCCTGTTGCAATGTTTTTGTGCAAGCATTCATGTCCTAAAAGACAATAGCATTACATGTGCCTTTAAAATAAGTAAAGTCCCGTTCTAAATCAAAAAATGATTGATCTCTATCCATGCAAGCATAAAAGGGGGAATCATGATGAGGAATGTAGCAAGCGGCTATAAAAATGGGTGCTCTTTTTTATGTCATAATTTTCAGTCATTTGTAACGTTTGTGCTTGTCATCTTTCACAATTGATACAAAATATACTAATCCTTTCTTAACCATATATGCTACCCCTCCTTGCCCTCTTTGTTGCTTGAGATTCTTTGACCACATCAATGAATGTACACTGTAATCTCCCAAGCTGTTAATACTTTGTGTATCATGCTCCCAAGTTTCAACAAGATGTACAACATCGGTTTTTCTTGTAAGTTCATCAATGCCAACCCCCGTATTCCATGGGTATCCATTGCAATTCCAAAAGCATATTTTCAATTGTGACTCGGCCTCATAGGTCGCGCATTCATATTTGCGTGAGGGACTTGCCTCCTCCTTAGGCACATTTTCTTTGGGAGAGATCTCCTTGTTTTTCTTATTTCTTTCCTCATAAGCCTTGCAACGCATATTTTATTGCTTAATAGTGTGATCTTCACATAGAAAAAAATTTGTATCCCTCAAATAGATCCAACTATTATCAAGGATAATCTTTTGTTTGGTCTCATCCAGCATGGTGCATACAATTGGCCGTTCTATTGAGCGAGGAGCTCCTTACATATCTTGAATGCATGGTTGTGTTAAATGCATTTTATACATTAGGGGAAGTTTGAGGTCTCTTTTTTTCCTTTTGATGTTTAGAGAGAGAGTGCTCTAGGCCAATGAGAGGAGGGATTTTGTTATTACAAGACCTTCATTTTAAAAATTGCTTTTGAATATCTAAAATGAATTTTTTTGGAAAGAAAATGTAAGATAACTTTCCATTATGTGTTCCTTTTACCTCAAGAAGGTCTCTTTCACCGACAAAAAGTGTTTTTGAATCTTCTCATGGTCTTCTTTTTCCTCCTATTCCCACCTCTCTTTTGAATCTTCTCACGGCCTTTTTTTCCCCTCCTATCCCCACCTCTCTTTTGAATCTTCTTATGACCTTATTTTCCCTCTTATTCCCATTGTGAGTGTGCACGGCAGTGTGTGCATGCGAGTGCGTTGTGCAGTGTAGTAGAGACACAATGTTTGGTGGAGCTCTCGGAGAGAAGATAACTCACCGCTCCTTATTCTTTCCATATAACCGAAGAATAAGGGTTAGTAGTAGGTGATGGGCAACCAGCCAATTGCCCTGAACCCTAAGAATCTCCCACTTGGGCCAACATGGCCCAAGTGTCTATAAGTGTGAGGGTTAGTATGTACAAATATACAAGTGTGAAGCATGATCATAGCTTCACCCTATGCCCATCATCTCTACGCAATGTGCAAACCTATATGAAGATAGGCTCTTTGTGAAAGCACCTTCTAGGTTCTCATCCGTGTGAACTTTGGCTAACTCAATATGTTTGCTAGCCAAAATATCCCGTATCACATGATACTTAACCTTGATGTGTTTGGATTTGGAATGAAAGATGGAGTTCCTTACTAACACAATCACACTCTAGCTGTCACAATGTAACACTGGAGTCTGGTGTATACCAAGGTCTCCCATTAGACGAGATAACCACACAGCTTCCTTCCTGGCACTGGAAACTACAACATTCTCAACCTCAATGGTGGAAGACAAAGTGCAATTTTGGAAACACAATCTCCAAGAGATTGGCACTCCAACAAACAAGAAAATTTAGCCAGATATGGATCTCATAATGTCCACACAACCCGCATAATCAAAATCAATGTATCCAACTATGCATGCATCATTGTTCCCAAAGCGTAAGCACTGGCTGGCCAAACCCTTGATGTATCTCAAGATATGATTCAATGATTTCTATCCAAATTTTCCAATACCTACCGACCATTCCCATTGCAAATATAATGTCTAGTCGCGTGCTACCCATGGCATACATGAGACTGCCGATTGTTGAAGAATATGGTGCCTTATCCATCTATGCCTTTTCAACATCCAATTTGGGACAATCATTCTTGCTATCTTTTACATATATATCCATTAGGGTACTCAATGCTTTCCCCCATTGCATGTTAAAACATTGCAAGTCCTTGTGAAGTTACTCTTCTTGGATAGTTTAAGTATTCCACACTTACGATCTCTCTTGATACGCATACCAAGAAGTGATGCGCTTCACCCAAATCTTTCATGGAAAATTGCTTGCTTAAGGCATCTTTGAGAAGTGCAATCTCATCTTTTGAATTCCCTATTATAAGCATATTATCCACATACAAGATTAGAATGATGTGGGAACCATCGTTCAACCTCCTTTTGTACAAGCAATGATTCTCTTGACTTTGTACATAACCACGGGATTGAACGTACTTATCCAACTTGATGTACCACTGCCTTGAGCCTTGCTTTAGTCCATACAAAGATTTCTTGAGTCTACACACCAATTTTTCCCTTGTTGGCTTCTCAAGCTTCATCTCAAAACCTTCTGGCTGCTTCATGCATAGATATTCTTTGAGATACTTGTGAAGAAACACCGTCCTCACATCCATTTGGACCAATTCCATGTCCTCTTTGGCTACTAAACCAAGCACAAGATACAGTATAGTAATCTTGACCACAAGGGGAGAGATCTTATTGAAAATTTATGCCTTTTGTCTGCTTGATATCCTTTAGCAACCAATATAGCTTTACTTTGTGATATTCAATCTCTTTCATTGGCTGTCTAGGCATCTTAAGCTTGTTGATTATCACATGGGAGCCACGTATAACCTTCTTAAATTTTGGGTGCTGGAGACGATAATCCATCTCTCGATCCACACCATATCCAATGAAGATGCACTTGTGTGATTTTGGATCTTGCTTTTGCCTAAGCTCTTTTGACACATGTGAGAATGCCTCACACCCAAATACATATAACCTATTATAATTAGGCTATTTGCTCATCCACATCTCCTTTGGAATCTGCAAAAGTGTGTTGATATTCAATTCACAGGAATTGACTATCACCTTTTCAAGCAGCCCTGATGGTCTCTCAATGTGTCCGTCAGCCAATTGCAATTTCATTCGAGTTTGTCTAATGGCTGGTTGTCCCCAGGATTCCCATACTGCTTTTGTGGCTATGCCTATGCCAGCTCCACTTTCTAGTATTGCCATGGTTTCAATGTCAATATTTCACTGGAAGGGTGGTGTTTCCTTCTTTCCCTTCATAATATTCTTCGACTTTGTTCATTGGAAGAGATCAAATCTCTTTGTTGTCCATTTCGTTTTTTAATTTTCCCAAATTTTTTGAGATTAACCCCGTTATCCCCACCTTCTCTAGGGTTTTTTGTATATCATTCCATAAATATGGTATGAGTTTTAACAATTCTCCCAAGGTAAGAGTGCACTGGATGGGTGTAGACATGATCGAATGAATGTTGTCTACTTCTAGGGTCTGTTCAGCTCTTTTTACTTGAGTGGTCTTACCGACTATGGATTCATCTTTGTTATCTCCCAAGTAAGAAGGTAATGTTTTCAAGGTCAATGGTTTCAACTTTCCTAAGCTTCAGATCCGCAATCCCCATACAAAGAACTGTACATCCATGTTCATATCAGTAGGTAGGTTATCCAACCAAACTTCCTCTATAGGAGCTGACTTTAGAGTTAGGCTCGCATCGTTGATCTCTCTAACTTTTTTCCATAAGTGTCCTGGCCAGTCTTCCTCTACAAATGGAATTCTGTCTAAGGCATCTTCCCTGTCCTGCACTATAAGTTCTGGTTCTTTTGTTTCAAGGTGGGGTTCTACCACCACATCGGGTCTTTCTTTAGTGTCTCTTACCACAAGCTCCTCAGGTTTTGCGATAATTTCAAGCTTGGGTTTTTGTTTTTTCAGCATTTCTTACATGATTCTTACCAAATTTTGATAAGCTTCCAGCTTAGCTGCTTCCATGTATGGAGAAGGATAGTTTTTCCATTTGCTTTCCATGTTTTTACCTGCTTTAAGTCTTGCTTGGTAGGCTTTCAAGGCGGCATTAATAGGCTCAAAAATTTTATCAACCAGAATGAATCCTCCATATTTCACAGTTGTTTTCTTGATTTCATTTCCAGTTTCTTTCAACTGTTTCTGGAATAGCTTTTTTGCTTTCTCCTCGATTTCAACCCGTTGTTTTTGTTTTCTCATCTCATATCTTTTTCTTCTGCTTCTTTTGATTCTTTGAGAGGAAACTTTTGTATTTTCTAAATCATCAGAGGAGTTGTGTTTCTTTTTCTTGGCCCGGGCTCCAGTGATTACCTTGATTGGAACACTCGGTTCACTCTCTGATGAGCTACTAGGTATCACTTGGACTACGTTTACTATTGTTTTACCTTTGTTTAAAGGATTTTTAGGATAATCTTTCAAAAAGTGTCCTCCCTTTTTGTAACATTGTATGCAATAGGCTTCAACTGGCTTGAGGTTTTTGTCAGGCTCTGGACATTCATTTTTCCAATGATCATCTGCACCACAGTTATGACAGTTTCTTGTTCTTGGCTTAATCATGGGTCTTACTATGGGAGGTGTGACACCTTGATAAGCTACATAATACATTGGTGCGAGCTCTGGTGGAGCATCAGTCGCGGTTTCTTCCAGTGGTGGTGGATGTAAATTATATCATTCTCCTTCTACCATTACTGCAGATGGACAAGGCTCAACATAGGGTGTAACTGGCACTAATGCTTGTTCATCTATGACTCCTTCTGAGTGCATGTACTTTATAGGCACTGCATTATATCTTGGGTACGGAGGTTGTTGACCCAGCACAGGTTGAGGTCTTTCCATACCCATTGGTGGTCTTTGAGCTTGGGCCATATTAGGCTGGTATCTGTACATGGGTTGTCCTTGTGGCCTCATGGGCATGTACTGAACATTCCCATCATACTTTGGTGTGAAGTAGCACTCGTGGGTCTCATGGTTGGTCCATTTACCCTCAATTGCACACCTTTTTTTGTGGCCTAATTGGTTGTCCTTGTTGAGGTATCCCTTGTCCTGGTCCCCTCATAGGTGCTTTTTACATGTTGTTCATCATGTCGTTCATCCTTTTGAGCATATCTTCTATGGTTGAAAGTGGTGCTGCAGCAGCCGTTCCCACTTGTGCTGGTTTAGTGGATGCTGTTTTCTTGCTTTGGTTATCCTTAGGGACATCTTCTTCGTTAAAAATATCACAATTGTCTCCTAAGTCAATAGCATCCGACACACACTCTTCTAGGGTTGTATGCTTTTTACTATAGAGTATAGCATGAAGTTCTTTGTTTAGTAGTCCCTCTAGAAACAAAGATACGAGTTGTTCTTCTGCAGGTATCTCTATCCCTGGGCATCTGGCAATGTACTGTTTCATTTGAGTTGCACAATCCCTAACAGACTCACCATCTTTCTGTTTAAAGATGTAGATTTGAGCTACCGTATTATGTTTGATCCCTATTTTAGAATAAGAAGCTACAAATCCTTGAGCTAATGTGTTTAAATCCATGATTGACCTTGGTGGAATGCTTTGGAACCATGTCAATGATTTTCCTTCTAATGTCATTCCAAACCCCTTGAATTGAGTATGGAAATCGAATATACGTTCTGCTCTTAGCACTTGCTTAAAGCTTGCTAAGTGGTCATATGGACCCCTGATCCACTATATTTTCTGACCATTTCTGAAACCAGCTGGTGTGACGCGTCTGTTTGGTTCAACTCTCGGTCTCCTGGCAGTTGGTCTTGTTCCGAGTCCTTTAAACCAGTTTGTTGGAAATAGTGACTCATGTAGCTCTGGACTGGCCGTAGTGGGTCACCCGGTTTTCTACGTGATGAGGTGGTTTCTGGTTTCTTAGCATTAATCTCAGATGATCTCTCACGGTGTTCATCTCTTGGAATTGTTTTTGGTCCTTGTCTCAATATCCAATCCGTTATGGAATACCCTTGGTATTTGGTTTCTTCTACCTCCTCAGAAGTCATCATAACAAAGTTGTTGTTATAACAATCCCTAAACAAGTAGGTTGGTAGGTTTGTTGATCCCTTATCTTTGATCTTGAAGATATAAATGATCTTCATGGCCGTTAGTTGTTCTGATTTGGCATGCAAAGTCCACAGAAGATCTTTTATGTTTCTATCCTCCCAACAATAGACTTTGCTCCTAGGATTATCCGTACTAAGCCGTTTCAAAGGCTTCTTCAAATCTACTTAATCGTATCCCTTGAATTCTATAGTTGGTGGTCCTTCTTTTGATGACATATCTGGGATTATGGTGTTTACTTCTAACCCCCATTCGTCTACCACATCAGGGTTTTTGACATGTACATACTGAGTTCTGTTTATGTCCATGTACATTTTTCCTTGTTTGTTTGTCCTAATCTCTTCTTCAAACTCAATACCATGGTCATCAATGCAAATAGCATACTCCTCGTTAGGGTCCAAGTAAACCTGGGCTCCATGGCGGTTAGTCTTATAAAAAGAGAGTATATGCTTATAGCGCATTGTCGTTCCTGTTTTCGAGTGAGTCGAGTAAGAAGGCATTTCAAATGTTGAATCTGAAAAAGTGTCTCAAGAATTGTGTGCAAGGAATTGCCTTGATTCACGCTTTCTTTGGTGGATACTCTACTGGAGGTTTCTCCAAGTATGCCTTGATTTCCTAGTACACAACCAAATCTAAGGTTCATATAGACTTATGAAGCGCTGGTTAGAGTACTTACCTTTGGATTGACCTGTTGTCAATTTTCACTTGATTCGATTGCAACTTTTTGTCAAGCCACTGATTCCTCGTCTGCAACCTGATTCTTGTACAAATTTGATCAAGTTAGCTATTTTTCTATAAAGACAGTATAGAGTTTTTGCTAACTCTCGTAATTGGTCTATGTGTATCACTTCAAATCGCGCTATGGGAGTCAGCAATTGACTTTCAGATTCGACTTTAGCAAAAAATCAAAGGATTAATCTGCAACCTGAAAATTGAGTGAACATGTACCAATTTGGACCCAATTAAACCCAAACTTGCACGGCGGCTTTGTATTATGCTGGTCTAACACTTTACAAGTTTAAAAGTTAAAACTGATATCCCTAACTAGCAATAGTAAATAATCGTGATTATTTACTTTTGCTAGTTCTTTACACTTTTTGGATTGGTTTGGCAAGTATACAACTTGTTAAAGTCCTTGGACAAGTTTAAACAAGTTTGGACAAAACCTGCTCAAGTTTATCAATTGTTTTGTGTTCGTAAACTCTGATTTCAAGAATCTGGCTTAAGTCTCACTTTTGTGACCCAAATTTCATTAAAATTGATTTGTGAGGTCTACTTGATATGCTTGACCTTGTGGTATACTCAAATGTGTAAAATTTTCAAGTTTTAAAGCAGATATAAATAATCGTGATTACCAGCTAAATTTTTGTAAACTTTTATCCCAACTTTGACACAAATCTGTTAAGCACCTCAAGTTAAGGTCACTAGCCAAGTTTCATCAAATTTGGACAATTTTTGGTCAAATGGTCATTAAATTTTTGGCCGTAGACTAACTTTGCAAATTTGGTCACAATTTTCAATCCAGTGATCCAAATCTTACCAAATTTGGTTTGTGGGCTTATTACAACATGGTAAAACTAGTGGTATGCTGACTTGGCCAAAAAGTTGAACAAATGGGGTACATATAAATAATTGCGATTATTTACTACTGACAACTTTTTGCATCTTTTTGGTCAACTGAGCATGTATACATGTTTATCACATCAATATAAGACTATAAATCAAATTTCAACAAGTTTGGACAAATTTTTCCCCAATTTACACTCAAGCTTCAAAAAGTCAGTACAAACTTTAGTTTTTATCCAGTTCTTTGCAACTTTGGTGATCCAAACCTTTTGGGCCTTTACAAAAGTTGTTTGTATACATACAACGAGTCAATGGTATGAACCTTGGTCAAATCTGAGCTAAAAGTTGATAATCACGATTATTAACTTCCGGCTTGAAATAAACACTTTTTTGCAATTTTTTCAAAGACAGTATTTACATGAGCTATTTTAACCCTATGAATCAAGTCAAAACTTAATTTGGCCTGAAATGTCAAGAAAAAGTAAATAATCTGAGTTTTGGCCAACTCTTGAAATGTTTATCTCGAAGTTTTCTTGAGCGTACCAACTGGTTCAGACAACTTTTAAGCTTACTCTCCAGTCGAATTGAGTGGTTTCGAGTCTTTTCTACTATTTCTAGCCGTAGACCTAAAATTCTGCACTTCTAATAACAACTCACACTTGATTCTTTCAGAGACAGCAATGTTTTGAAATCCACCTCGGATCTTACTTAGCCTACTCCTAGATTCTCAGGCAATGGAGTTGTGGAAAGTGTCCACAAACACTTGTTTTGTTGTCTTTTATAGCTTTTTGAGCATTGATCTTAAGATGTGTCTTGTCTACCAATCATCCTCAAAATCCTAATCTATTTCTACAATCCTACAATCCTAAAGGCACTCAGTAAGTATGATTGCTTCCAAGCTACCTCTACATAGCAAAAGACGACAATCTTAAGCTATGCGGTTTTTAAAAGAGAGTTTTAAACTCTAGGCAATCCTAGAGTAAGTTAAAGGATAAATTCACAAGACGCTCGTGTTTTTTCATAGTTTATGTCTCTTCGATCCCGGTAGCGGGTCCCAATGTGGGACGCATGTCTAATCTCATCATCCTATCTTATTGCAGTGTTAGCGAGAACCACAATTAAATTGCCAATCCATGGGATGGAGCTGACTCAACTAGTGCATAGAGGCTACAAGAGGTTGTCAATCTCTCGGAAAACAACTAACAACTCGCATCTAACTCAAGCTACACTCAAGTGACTGAAATCACCAAAAGCCAATCGCTCATCGGCAAACAAATCATATCCGTTACAGCATCAAATGACATCCAAACGTAATGAAACTTCTAGGACATGTTTATAAGACCTAAGCACACATGCTTATGGTCTCAAACCCCACTTTAGGTCAATTTCCAAAATTGCGATTATTAACAACAGTGGATTTTTGACCTAGTCATTTTCGACCCAGAATGCATCTAAATGCTTAGCAATGATACCCCAATATCCCACACATGCTTAGTTTTTTATGTGAAAGTGTAAATTTCTAGTTGTGATGAAATTAGGCCGCGGGTCGGGGATGCCAAAAGCTAGGAATTACTGTGAACTGCTTAAGTCAATGCGTAGAGCTCTTACCTGCGGTTGCAATGCAACAAAAGCGACTGGAATGTGACAACCGGGGAGGGAGTAGGAAGCATGAGAAGGAGAGGAGTGAGTGCCGTTAGCTCACGCTGTGTATTTCATTATCCAATAACTTACAAAAATTGGCTTTAATACCTTAGCCAAGGTTTTTTGGTGGTCAAAACTAATAGTCTGGAGTTCTATCAAAGCTGGGTAATGACAGGTTGATACAATCTGGAAGCTTGTAGCCCCGGTTCATTAATTACCGAGTTTATCCGAGAAAATAAGAGTTACAATATTCCTGATTTATCAAAATAATAAGTGTTTTACAATGAGAACTCCGAAAAATGGTATCCGTGTTAGCTTGCTGCTAACATAATCTTTACTCTTTCTCTAAAGCCAACTGTCTTTTGGATGATAAAGTTCATTTATGTCTTATTATTTAAAGTAAAAACAACTACATACACATCCTATACATAAGGTTTTTTCATTCATGCTGAGAAAACAAGGACACTGGCTTTGTAAACTAATCTGAATCTTAGTTTTTAGGGAACATGGAGTTTGCAAAAAGTAATCCCGACTTCTACATAGAATCAATTTGGAATGTCTTTCGACCATATTTTAAATGTGCTTGCAAATTTTTGGACCTAAGCATCTTTTGAATTCATCATTATGTGGTTTGACCATGCTATCTGGTTTATCCTCAACCATCTGAACCAGATCTTCCCTAAAACGCCGGTGGACTTTCATCTATCCCTTATCTGTTCTTAGTTATTAGGTGGCCAAGCTAAACAGTTAGTGATTGCTCATGTTGCTTTCAATATTTTTTGAGGGTTTATGCTAGATATTCTTAAAGAGCTGAAATTAGATGAACCTTGGACTTATTTGACTGCATATGCAAACTACAATGGTGTTAAGATTATTACCAATTTACTCAAGCCATGTATTGAAGATGATGATTCCCCCTCACTAAAAAGACCTAATTCTCTTGCCACCCCCAATTCACTCACGTCTTTGTTAACACCTAGCTAGTCCTCTAATTTTAGTAGAGAAAAATCTCGATGCTTTACTTGGGAAAGAGGAAGAAACACCCCTATCCGGCACCTTCTTTACTTATGATCACTTATGATGTGCAAGTTGCTATTGGTCTATGTGGAAGGAAGCATCTTATCAAAATGGATTCTTGCAAAGATTATATCTACAAACATTTCCTTTTTCAAAATGAACTTCTGGATTGGATACACCCAAAGACACTTTCTTGTGAGTGTATTGACTTACTTTTTGGAAATCATGAACTACTTGATAATGTAGTGATTGCATAGAAGTATCAATCATCGATTAAAAATCTTGTTTATTGTAATGATTTTTTAAGACACAACACCATTCTTGAGTGTACTTGTGATAAATTTATCCCTTTTTGTAAGGATTTTGATACTTATGGCAAGCATGTCTGCACTTGTAATCTTGATCTGATTAAGAATACCACAGTCCAAAAAATCCTAGCTAAAGGACTTAACCATATACCCACTTTTCCTAAAAACCCTTATCTTGCTCTATCAGCCCTTAGCTGTCTAACTGCCGACTGGAGAAGACATTCCTACTGCACCCTACTGAACTTATCATATTTGGTTGAAAAAAATGATTTTTACAAAAAATCTCGCTATTACCTTTTAAATGGTTATCTATTGAAATCACTTGGATCACACCACAACTAGCTGTTGAATTTCAAAAGATTTCACATAACTGGTTTGTAGTAGGGTTGGATAAGAGTGCTAACTATCCCACTCTTATATGCAAAAACTTGGTTTGGAATATAGCCCACTCTCGAGTTTCTGGAAAGGAGTTCACACCACTTAATACATCGTTGTATGAGGTCATTGACACTTTTTTAAAACAACAATATATTGAGCTATTTCTTTCAAGACACCAAACTTCTAGTACTTTTCCCTACCTATAAATTACAGAAGCATAAATTCGGACGGATATCTGATGCCTCGAATGGTATTTTTACTAACATTACAAAGGATCTCACCCTTGCCTTGACTTAGTACATTTAGAATTTGAATCAATATGTGCCCCTAAACAAAAAGTCTGCTTTAACTTTCTCCAAATACACTATAATCCTTTTTGGCTAGTAAAAAACTCCACAAAAGTTACTCTTAACCTCCCTAAACATATTTTTCATCTCTTCACAGCTAATATCACCCAATGCTATGAGAACATACCTCTGAATGGAGTATTATGACTGAAAGATGTTCTATTACAAATGATTAGGCTTGCCTTTAAACATGCTAGATTGAATGGTTTCTTCTACATGTCTCTCTCCAAGAAACCTAGATGGATCAGGAGAAAAAAATTCTTCTCATCCCTTACAGTTCAATGAGGATAAACTGCTTAAAAATATATCTTGGGTCCTTGATAATTGCACCTTACTTTTCAGGGGACAATGTTTTAACCAAAGCATAGGCATCCCCATGGGCTTTTCTTGCTCACCTTTTATGTTTAATCACTATCTACAAATCCCTGAATGGATGACTCTCCACGACCATAGCATAATTGTCTATCTGCAGTGCCACTCAAGTATCTGAGAATTGACTTGACAACATCCCAATGATTTTTACCAGGGTTAGACATAAATCTGCTAACAACTCCCACTGCATGTGCAATGTGAGGTCTTGTAGCCACCATGGCATACATGAGAGTACCACAAGCTGAAGCATAAGGAACCTTAGCTGTTGTAGCTTTTTCCTCAGCAGATTTGGGATAGCCGTTCTTGCTAACTTTCAAATATGCAAGCAATGGAGTACTCAAAGTCTCCCCCTTCTGCATGTTGAAATGATCAAGAACCTTGTGCACATACTCTTTTTGAGAAAGGTGCAAAACCTTTTCTTACGGTCACGAGTAATGCGCATATCTAAAATGTGATTGGCTTCACCCAAATCTTTCATGTCAAATTGACTTTTCAACTTGGTTTTCAAGTTACCAATGTCCTTCTTAGAATGACCAGCAATAAGCATGTCATCTACATAAAGGATAAGCATAATAAGCTGTCCATTGGGTTGTCTTTTCATGTAAAGACATAGATCCTCATTATTACGCTTATAGCCTAGGAAACACATAAATACATCAAACTTTTGATACTATTGTTTGAATGATTGCTTCAAGCCATAGAGACTTTTTAGAAGCTTACATACCAAATATTCCTTGCCCTTTAGCACAACCCTTCAGGTTGCTGCATATAAATATCCTCCTTGAGGTCACCATGTAAGAAAGCTGTAATGGCATCCATTTGATCAAGCTCCATATCTTTAGTGGCAACCAAAGCAAGCAACATTCTCAGTGTGGTCATCTTGACCAATAGAAAAAATATTTCCTAAAAATCAACACTATATTCTTGCTTGAAACCTTTGGCCACTAAACGAGCTTTGTAATTGTCAATCTTCTTCTTGTAAACCCATTTACAAGGTAATGCTTTCCTACCTTTTGGCAATGGAACAAGTTCCCATGTTTTTTTCTTTGCAATACTAGACATCTTCCTCTTCATAGCTTGTTCCCACGGAACCTTATCATTGGCTAGCATAGCCTCTTTGTAACAAGAAGGCTCACCACTATCTGTTCAGCAAAACAAAATCCATGCTTAGAACAAAACGTTCTGGCGGATGTGAGACTCTTTGACATCTCTGTGGCTGATCAGAACTCATACTAGCCTGTGTAGTAAGTGGCTCAAGAGCTATCTCGACAGGAGGTGATACATCAAAAATGTCAATTTTTGGACTTCAACCTCTTTCACTAGATGTCTATGCAACTTAGTCTCGTTAAAGACAACATCATTGCTACGGATCACTGATCAACTTTCCAAATCCCATAAACGATAGCCAAATTGACCATCTACACCATAGACAATGAAGATGCATTTCTTAGACTTAGGATCTAGCTTAGCACTCAACTCCTTGTGTACATGTGCATAAGCTTCATAGCCAAATGTGCGGAGGTTTTTGTAAGACAATTTATGTCCTGATCATAACTCTAAAGGTACACGAAACTATAATAAAGCATGTGGTGATCTATTGGACCAAGTACACGACTGTGTATAATGCTTCAGCCCAAAACGCTTGCAGTAAATTAGCATGTGATAGCATAGACATAATCCGCTCTTGGATGGTCTATTCATTCATTCTGCAACACCATTTTGTGCAGGGGTATAAGGAGCTGTAAACTCACACTTAATTCCCCTACTTGGAAAGAAGTCTGTAAACTCTTTGGATACATATTCTTCACCATTGTCTAAGTGCAAAGCTTTCAACGTATGTTCAGACCGAGTTTTAACACTAGATAAGAACTTCTTGAAGCAAGAAAAGGTCTCATCTTTAGACTTCTGGTGTAGACGCAAACATGCCGTGTTGCATCGTCAATGAATGTAGCGTAATAGGATGCACCACCATGGGATTTAGAAGGCAGAGGCCCACATAAATCATTATGCACAAGCTCTAAGGTTTTCTTTCTTTGTCAAAAGAATGTCTACGATGTGTCCGTGTTTGCTTTCCATATTGACAATGCTCACAAAAGGAAAAATAAAAAAATGACAAAGACGGTAAGTAGCCCAAACAAGAGAGTGTCTCCATTCCCTTCTTTGACATATGTACTAATTGGCTATGCCACAAAGAAACGGTTGGCAGCTCGGTTACAGAAAGAACACTGTTTTTATCAGATACATAAAGAGGATAAAGTGAGCCAACTTTAGAACCATGGGCTATAATAAGATGACCCTTTGCAACACACCAAGACTGCTGATGAAAAGTGACTTTGTAACCCAAGTAATCAAGACATCCAACCAAAATCAGTTTGCGTGTCAAGGTTGGAACATGACACACATTATGGATGATAAACTTCACCCATTTTCCATAACCATGGAAATATCACCTACGCCATCAATGTCACAAGAGTAACTGTCACCAAGTGTAACAAAGCCAATGGTTTCCTCTTATGTAGTAAACCAATGCCTATGAGGTGTGACATGCAACGAAGCACCCGAATCAAGAATCCATGTATGGCATACTTCACCACTAACAAGGAGTTTAGCTAGCATAGAACTCTGCAAAGATAGAGTTTCTTGTGCATCATAAAAGACATCATTATTTTTAGTCAACTTATTAATGTCTTGTGCATCACTGTCATCCTGAACTATGTTCAGTCCTTCAATCTTAACCGAAGTCTTTGGTTTCTCCTTTTTATCATCACGATCTTTGCCTTTACCTTTGTCCTTCTTTTTGTCACGCTTCCAAGTATAACAATCCTTCTTTATGTGACCAAACTTATCACAATATTGGCATTGAACATTGCGGTGACCACGAGACTTTCTATCCTTTGATGCATCTCTATTGCCCTTTTTCCTGGACTCACGCTGCGAAGAATGGCCCTTACGTTGCTTATCATCCCTTTGCACATAATGAGCTTTGCCATGGTCTTCCGATGCATCTTCTCTGACAAAAGTGCACTAGTAACATCATCATACTTTAGCGTACCATTAGGAGCAGAGTTACTAACAGCTGTGCAAAAGATATCCCAAGAGGGTGGCAACGAACAAAGCAAAAAGATTGCTTTCATCTTATCATCAATGGTCATGCGTTGTGCATGAATCTAGGCAAAAAGAGAATCAAAATCATGGATATGGCTGGAAACACTAGCTGACTCTTTCATACGAAAGTTGCAAAGATTTTGCATCAAGAAAACCTTATTGCTAGTCGTATCCTTTTTGTAAGTGTCACATAATTTTTTCCATAAAGCATGAGTAGTCTCTCATTCTAACACTAAAAAGTACACCTACTCACCAAGGTGCAGTCTAATTGTAGACCTGTATAGCTCATCAAGCTCCTCCCACTGAAACTGAGTCATGTGCATATCTTCAATTATAGCCGCATAGGCAATAGGCAACTTTTGCTTCTTTTGGACAAGCACATTATGCATTTAGTTCTTCCAAAGCTGAAAATTAGTGCCATCAAACTTCCTTATGTCATAAATATCACGGTCTTTGCTAGTAGACATGGTGACAAAACTATCAAAAGATTCTATAAAAATTTTGGTAGAGTTTCCTTTGTATTTGGGACTACATCAACCAAAATACGAAACAAAATGACCAAATATGTCACTCACAAAGCATAAAAGAGGACAATGCCTCTCAAAATCACACTGTATAGAGACCAACTGAGGTGCATAAACTGTCAAACTGACCATAAACCGCCAACTCGGCGTCAAAAGCGGCTATACCACTCTATACATGTCCTATGGAGAGCCCTCGTAAGGGATGCTCCAGCTACCTGTATCACCGAAGGTATCTCCACATTTGAGAATACCCCAACTCAATGAAAACCTCACGCTATTGACCCTCAATAACGTAGGTTATGCAGCAAAACGTATAGCCAAGTTTCAAAAATGGCTATCATCCAGACAAAGTCTCAAAAATGGTCGGGACTACCGTACTAGCCAAAAGATGGCTCCACAAAAGCGTACAATGGTAGTATCCACAAAGAAATACAAGTCTACCAGGACACTCAAATAGGCATCAAAAGCATGTGCATGAAAATAAACATCCCTGCGGGGAGTCATACCGCTTTCAAAAGAGCTCAAGCACTGTCAAAAGTGTCAACATATGCATGTACGCATAAACAACTGATCCCATTGGAATTAGAGTATCGCAAGCACTGAAACGTGTAGCATGTTAGTTGATTCCAATTCATAGCCAAAGCTGAGATCAAGCCCGAGAAGCACAGAGAAAGCTAATCAAGCCACTCTATGTACCTGTACCTATACTTGTACTTGTATCTGTAGTAGTCAAAGAAGACAATGTCGTCAAACTCCCACTCTATGTGTGTATGAGGCCACTCCGAACACACTCCCGAATGAGCTGTGAGATTGCAACAATGGTACTTGTAACTGGCTATGAAAGCTCTGCAGCACAAATTACCAAAAGAGGCCTGAAACATGCAACTCCTGAACCATAGCTCAAATGGGGTTTCTGATGGCTCGAATGGCTCCAAAAGGGGGGGTAAAACCCTTGGACGTCTATTGGAACGCTCTCGGAAAGCTGAATTTGCAGATGCCGAAATCAAAACCCTGTTTGCACTCTTGAAAGTGCGTGCACACGGAAATGATTTTGGGAATGAAACCGCTCTGATACCAGATGAAGGGAAGGAGCCAAGAGCACAACGGAAGCAAAAATGCACATACATACTCACACACTTAACACCATAGCCACACACACAAGTTGGAGGGGGAGAGCCAACACGTATTGTGTGCCCCCTTTCTTTCTTCTCTATCTTATACACTAAGGCACGATACACATTGTTCTTAGTTTTAGTGGCTCACACAAGTGTATAGCTGTACACTTAGGGTTAGTAGCAGTTAGTGATGGGCGGTCGGCCACATGGCCATTAAACCTAACAAGCTTTGTATGGATTAAAGCAAGGCTCAAGGCAATGGTACATCAAGTTTGATGTACAATCAATCCTAGGGTTACATATGGGGCCAAGAGGATCACTGCTTGTACACAAAAAGGTTGAAAAATGGTTCCCTCATCATTCGGATTTTGTACGTGGATGATATGTTCATAGCCTAGAAGTCAAAAGATGAGAACTTACTTCTCAAGGATGCCTTAAGCAACTAGATTGCTATGAAGGATTTAGAGATTCACATCAATTTCTTGGTATGCATATAAAGAGAGATTGCAAACGTGGTATACTTGAACTTTCACAGGAAGGGTATATTCACAAGGTCTTGGAACATTTAATATGCAAGGGGGGAAAGCATTGAGTACCCCAATGGCTGCATACAAAAAACTTAGCATTTTTTGCAACCTCCTTTAATGGACGACGCATCGAGGTTTTTGTTGGTCTTGAAATTTTTAATCTCTTTGATAAAGTTACCTTTGTACCGAGTTTTTCAAGGCTCGAGAGCCTCTCTCTCTCTCTCTCTCTCTCTCTCTCACACACACACACACACACACACACACACACACACAAAAGATAGTGGTGAGAGGTCTCTCTCTCTCTCTCTCTATCTCTCTCTCTCTCTCTCTCTCACACACACACACACATGTGTGTGTGTGTAACTATGGATGTCTATGGCTCTTTGCAAAAATGTTGAGCAAATGCATGAGCAAGAAAGAGACTCCAAGATGCACTCAAGTTGAAGAGTTGGCTCCCAATTTGAAGACACATGTTAGTGCTCATTTCGCAATAATTTGTTTTTAACGTTCCATAAGACATAGTATAGAAGTTGAAGACAATATGTGGGCACAAGCGTGAAAGGTCATTATTTTCTACCTTCCAAGTAATTTCAAGAAAAGTGGTCACATAGTAAAATATTATTTTAAAAGATTAAAAACTATTGGAGATTACATGTGTAAATTCCTCTCATCAAGAGCTTTCTCCTCATATGTGGCACATCATGTACATCTCTATCTTAAACATTTAGTTGAGTGTCCGTATCTGTACAAGGTAGTGTCTTTGACACTACCTTCTTGACCACCTTTTCATGCTTTCACCCATGTGCATTTTTGTAGAAAGAAAATGAGAGGTTTGAAGGGGCTTGGCTTTCAAAAAGAAAAGTTGAGCCACCTTGTCCTTAAATTAGCTTTCAAAAGGAAAAGTAAAGTTGCCTTCAAAGAGAAAACTATCAACCTATGTTTTTTTAACTCAGAGGTTAAAAGTTTTTTTTTTTAATAGAAAAACTCACAATTCGTGACTAGATTGTATTAATCATATCATAACATTTTAGAGCCAGCCTCAAGCTCTGATTGAGCCTTGAGGTGCATAAGTTTATAAGTTGGATGCTTACTGTCTCTCAATGAGGCCTATCACCACAGAATGTGAACAAAATTTCTAGGCTTTACTTACCGTTATCAACATGGGTAGTCCTAGACCAATCATCCAAGTATTGCTTGCACCCGAGCGTCCATATTAGCACTCTCCTTTCTTGTATAATCTCTGTGAAGCTTGCCACCTTAGAATCTCCTTCAAACACAAGGTAGTTCCTTGTCTACCATACATTATGAAAGAAGAAGTACTTGATAGTTTGAGTGCAGATGAGGAGGGTAAGACTTCCCAACTTCTTGCCTCCAAGGAATAAATCATTCTTAAAAAAACCATATTGCCATGTCCTTTGGAGCCGCTTTCATAATTTCCCTGCGAGGCCTCTAATAGCCGGGCATTCCATGAATAGGTGGACCAGATCCTCACAAGATAACTTGCACCCCAAGCATTAATCTGGTCCAACCCCTCTCTCCTGGATCTTCAAGCCCATCAAAAGATCACCCCACATTACCTTCCATAGAAATATCTTCATGTACTGCTGCAACTTTGTCTTCCAGATGTTCTCCATTACTTGCTCCCACCATTCCTCCGGCCATTGTTTTTTCCATATCTTGTTATGGGGGCTAGACCAATTCTTTTTGTGCATCATTGTATGATATATGCCTTTAGAAAGAGGTTTCCATAAGAGACAGCTTTCTGGCCATTCCACTAAAACCCCGATTCACAGATTGGCATCACTACATTGTCAAGCTCTTTCATCACTTTGTTGACTAGCAATACCTCCAAGACATTAAGTTGGAACTAGGTTACCAGAAGGTCAATCCAAATCTTGTTGTCATCGTCCCAAAAGTCCCCAAGTCAATTCAGAACCTTATTATTCAGGTTCCCGGATGTTTCTATCCAATAGGGACTTTGTGGTTGACCTACAACTTTAGAGATCCAGGGGGACCAATGCAAAATAGAGTTCTTGAAGTATCTGATTTCTATCCCCCACTCTAAGACTCCCGCTGCTCTTGTGCATTTCCTTACCAATTCCCTTGAGATGCTTCAAACTTTGGGTAAACCACGTCGGGACTAAGAGTTTGTCATGAACCTCCACCCCTTCCCACTTACCACCTTGCGAAACAAGTTTAGCTACTTCTATCACATCTTTGATCATGATAGCCCAAGCTTGATCCTGTTTAGCCAATGAGACTGCAAATTTGGTGCATCGAGCTTCGGCATGGGCCACAAGGTTGAGAATTTTGAGGCCTCCTTGATCCATTGGTTGAGCGACTGACTCCCAACTTGCCCATTCCCATGGCTTGGAGTATTTTGTGTTGTTTTTCCATAAAAATCTTTTTACTAGTTTTAAGAACTCTTTCTAGTGACACTTAGCCATCTTGAGAAGCGGGCTTGTGAAGGCAATATAAGGGAGCATAAATGCATTAATCACTTTAATACGGCTTGGGAATGGGAGAAGAGCATACACCCACCTACTCATTTTTGTTCTGATTTTTTCAAGGACCGACTGAAATATTTGTTTGTGAGTTACTTTCGTCCCCAAGGGGGGCCCCAGATGTTTGAAAACATTCTCTTTTACGACAATCTTTGTCGACCAGTTAAAGGGGTCAAAGGAGTCGTTTTCTGATAGGGAGATTAGCCTTGACTTCTCACTACTACATTGGGACTCCAAAGCCACGGAGAACATTTTCACAATTCCAAAGCTTTCCTTGACAACTTGGGGGCATGCCTTCAAGAAGAGGAGCAAATCGTCTACAAAAATTTCTGCTAGTAGTTGGCTATTTCCTGGTAAAGTCAGGACTTGCAGCTCCCCTTGCTCAGCACTAGCTTCAAGCATCGTGATTAAAGGATGTGATTCTATGGCAAAAAGCAAGGGGACCAGAGTGCATCCCTGCTTGATAGACCTTTTCACCTTAAAGGAGCCCACTATTCTATTGTCAAATAGGAGCTTTGACTGGCTATCAGCCCCCAGTGTACGTATGAGGTGACACAGGTGAGGCCCAAATCCCAAAGCTTCCATGAATGCTTCTATATATGACCATGTTATTATGTCATAAGCCTTATCAAGGTCTCTAGCTGCAGCAGAATGCACTCTTGCTTCGTGTAAGTTGCATATTCGATGCCCACCATTGCTGCCAAGATGTTGTTATATATAGCCCATCCTTTAATGAATCCATGTTGATGGGTAGAGATGATCGTGTTTAGTAGGGGGGATAGTCTAAGGGCTACTGTCTTGGCTATAATTTGTTAGGCTACCGACATCATCATTATAGTGCACCAATGCTTCAATTGAGAAAAACATACCTATTTGGGGATGGGTTTGATAAGCCATCTCTTCACACTTATCTCCAACGAGCCTTTGGCAATAGCTTTATTGACCAAATTCGTGACTGGGACCTTGAGATTATCCCAAATTTCTCTAAAGAATTTCGCTGTCATCCAATCCCAACCAGGGGACTTTTCCTTGCCAAGGGCTTGCAATACTAGGGAGCACTCATCTTCAAAAAATTCTCCTTCGAGACTATTGGCTTTTGACTAGGGAATCTTCTTTTCGACACTCTTAACACTAGGTTGGTAATGGGACACTTTTATGTCCTGTTAAGTGACCATTTTCCTTGAATTATGTCAAGAGTTTCAAAATGGATTTTGAGGTGCTATCTGTCTAGAAAGTTGTCTCATGAGCTGAAAAAAACTTGACATTTTTTTGGAATATCAATTCCATCTTTAACCTTGTCCTTACACAACATTTCACAACCTAAACTGTGTGAAAAAACGGGTCCTGTTTTTGGCTTTTTTCAACTTTTTGCAACTATACCACTCTAGAATTCATGTTTGTGAGGTCTATAATGCTAGAGAACTATCTTTAGTAGTCCTCAACATGGCTTGATGCTTCTAGGAAGAAATAAATGTTAAAGTTGTAAGTTATGGCCAAATTACAAAAATTGTCAAATCCTATTATTTAGCCAATTTTTGCTCTTCTATGATTTTTTTGGTGGCTTTCATGATATCCAAATGCAGTTTTGATTTTCTATGTCGCATATTGTAACCTAAAGCTAATATTCCTTGAGTTTTGGGGCACCTAATACCCTATTTTGCATAGTAGACAACGATGGTTGATTTTTTCAGTTATAGAAGAAAACGAAACATTGTAGTATATCAAGTATAGATTTTTCAATATTGTTAGTTTCTTGTGACAACTACATGCATTTTGTAGGTAGTAACCATATCTAGTCATAAGGATCAAATTTGGCTAGATATTGAATAGTTTTTATGGGATTCTACAACTTATAATGTTGAACCCAGTTTTTTTATGTTTGTTGTATTTAGCACTTCATCTTTGTCCCCAAGATTCCCCTTGGTAAGAGATGTATTATTCTTTTGACATGCTCCATGGCTCCTTATGAACCTAAAGGACAATAGGGAATAAGAAAACATGCATATGTTATTTGTATTGAGCGTGGCTATAGAAACTTTGATGATAGGTTTGCAGAATGGTAAAAATTTAACTTTTTTGTACCTATTTCTTTTGGCAAAACAAAAAATAGTGAGTGAGAAGCAATCATATGTTCTGATCACCAACCCATTGAAGTTAACTAGGGAATTTATCTCAAGTCCTACAAAAATCCCTAATCTTAGTTTTATGCAACAAAACATAAGAAATGACTGTTTTGATGAAAATGTACTGGTCCATCAACTTTGGAGGCTTGGTGTGACCAAAAGATGAGAAATTTTACAAGTTTCTTAATTTTTTCCATGTGTAGTAGGCCTTGAACTATAACCTCGTGAAAGGATTTTACAAAATGAGTGGATCTACTATGGTTTTGGAGGTTTTTTTCAAAACTCTGAAAGGACACTTTTATGTCCTGTTAGGTTACCAACCTAGTGTTAAGCAAGGTCCCTCTGGCTTCATCCACTATCCAGGTCTGGCTCTCTGGCTGTCCAATGATTTGGCTAAGATAGTTCAACATCAGACCAGACATCTCATGTTGGTTCTGAATTGCTATCACTCTCTCATCATAGAACGAGTGGACGTGGCCTCGACTCTTCTTGATTTTTAGAGCCCTAAAAGAGTGAGATCCATTAGAGGCTTCCGGTAGTAGGAAAGTCTCCCTCACTACAAGAGGCTACTTAAATTCTGGTGCCACATTACCGATGTCACTAGCGGGCATCGGTATATGTGTAGGTATATATGGAGGGAGATAATTTTTTAAAAATTTTGATTTTCAAATTTCCAACCCCTGTTCTGGTGCCTGTTTTGACGTCAGCGCGCATGCACTTTTCGTTGCTTGCTCCGATGCGTTTTTCGATACCTATACCGATTTTTGTACCGATGGTACCTGCAAAAAACAAAACTGCGGGCTTTCTCTACGCATTTCTCTTCTTTGTGTGCCTATTCTCAAGCTCTCTTCTTCCTCACCTCTTACAAATTTGGTGCGAAACAAGCTGTCGGAAGTGCAAATCTTACTTGTGGGTTAGCCCATAACACTAAAATGAGATTGTTTTCACGTTTACTTGTAGATTTAGGGTTTAGGGTTTAACTTTGTGTTTGTGTGTGCATTTTTGCAGGTTCCAGGACTTTTACAACATCTTTTAGTACTCAAATAGGACGAATGTGAGTGCTCGAACCTTTAAATGCATATTAAAATTATTTAAATTTATTTTTATATTAATAAAAGAAAATTTTATGCTTTAAAATTTCAATGTTTAAAAGAAATTATGGTTTGTGATGTGAAATTTCATTTTGAATTATGAAATTTTTTTGTTTTGGTTTATGAAAAAATCTTGTTTTGAAGAAATTTCGTTTTGAATTATGTCGTTTTTGAAATTATGCAATTGATGGGGTTTACGTTTTAGGTTAAGTTTAGGTTATAAGTTAAGTTAGGCTAAGTTAGGTTAGGTTAGATTAGGTTAAGTTAAGCTACGTTAGGATAGGTTAGGTTATCTTATACGTTAGGTTAAGTTAAGTTAAGCTATGTTAAGTTAAGCTACGTTAGGCTAGGTTAAGTTATCTTATACGTTAGGTTAAGTTAAGTTAAGCTACGTTAGGTTACATATGTTAGGTTAGGTTAAGTTAAGCTATGTTTGGTTAGGTTAGGTTAAGCTACATTAGGTTAGGTTAGGTTAAGCTACATTCGGTAATACGGCAAGCCATAGAGCTTACCCACAACACATATTAAAAACAACACAATGGCGATCCGTTCGTCAATACAGCAAGCCATAAAGCTTACCCACAACGTATACTCATTGTGGGCAAGCTCTATGGATTTCCGTATTGCCAATGGCTCACCCTTGTGTTGTTTATATGTCCACGAGCGGTTTTCAAGTCCTAAAATAGCTAAGCAACCGTAAAAATAACACCATGGTGAGCCGTTTGGCAATACGAAAAGCCATAGAGCTTGCCCACAATGCATATGCATTGTGGGAAAGCTCTATGGCTTGACGTATTGCCAAACGACTCGCCATTGTGTTTTCTATATGTCTGCAAGCGGTTTTCAAATCCTAAAATGGCTAAGCGGCTTTAAAAACAACACAATGGCAAGCCTTTTGGCAATGCGGCAAGCCATAGATCTTGCTTACAATGCATATGCATTGTGGGAAAGCTTTATGTCTTGCCGTATTGCCAAACGGCTCTCCATTGTGTTGTCTATATGTTTGCGAGCGATTTTCAAGCGCTAAAATTGCCTCATGTCCCTAAAAACAACACAATGGCGATCCGTTTGGCAATACGGCACGCCATAAAGCTTGCCCACAACGCATATGCATTGAGGGCAAGCTCTATGGATTGCCGTATTTGCCAACAAATTGCCATTGTGTTGTTTTTATGTCCGCAAGCGGTTTTCAAGCCCTAACATAGCTAAGCAGCCCTAAAAACAACACAATGGCAAGCTGTTTGGCAATACGACAAGCCATAGAGTTTTCCCACAATGCATATGCATTGTGTGCAAGCTCTATGGTTTGCCCTATTGCCAAAAGGCTAGCCATTGTGTTGTCTATATGTCCGCAAGAAATTTTCAAGCTTTAAAATTGCCTCGTGGTCCCTAAAAACAACACAATGGAGGTCCGTTAGGCAAAATGGAAAGCCATAGAGCTTTCCCACGGCATGCTTGGTTTCACCTACACAAGTCTCCAGTATGCCCGCACCACCTGTAGGCTGGATAGATGTTAATGCTCACACCAAGCTGACTAGATCTCGTTGATGCTAGAGATGAAGCTAGTCCCAACAAAAATCCTATCAGATCACATGCCCTTGGACATAGATCTCAAGAAGAATAAAGGGGAGGAGTAGACCTTGAGGGGGGGGGGGGGATTGCTAGTAACAGGGGTACACCTATTCAAAGACCCTCTTTAGAAACCTAACCAAGAAAGCACTGGTGAAGCTCAGAAAATATGTCGATCTCAAAAAACATAATGCGTGGGACCTATTTTCTTGAAGCATTCAAAAATCAATGAAAATCGCGGGCCCTCGAATAAAAAAATCCAGGGAGGCGCACCTCCTGCATCTCATAGCTGAGGTGCAGCTGCTTACCTCCATAAAGGCCAATGACTTGAAGCCAAATCTAACCTTGCATATGAGCAGCTGGAAGATATCAGAAAGGCAAGGCTTCTCTCCATGCACTACAACATGGCGCACAGAAATCGGTGCAAATATCGATAAAATAAAGTTAGTTTTAAAACTAGAAAGCGCTGAAATAGGCCTTGGAAGAGACGTCGGTATCATGACATTGGTATAAGTACCGATATATTATGCGTCAGAATAAAGTACAAAATGAGCGTCGAAATATGCAATGAAATAACCGCCGCCGATAATACTATAGCATATTCCGATGCCTCTACCAATGTTTATACCGACGCTTATACCGTATTCTGTACCGACGACCAAACCTACAAATTGTTTTTGGACACAGAGGGCTGGGAACTGATGCTGCATGTACTGCAACAAAAGAAAACAGCCCTCTCTACCCAAAGGAAGAGTGCACAAGCAACCGCACTCCACCTACAAGCTGACGCTAAAGAGCGAGTGTATGGCAATTACAAAATTGTAAGAAAAACATAACCACAAAATCAAAAGCTTGACCATGGCATAACAACATAAAGATTTTATAACCATGATTAAAACATGAGTCAAAAACTGCAAAACCATAAGCATAACCTGTTTGCCATATCATAACCATTACCATAACTTACTTGCTATACCATAACCATAATAGTCATACCATCATTGCACAACCATAACCATAACCATAACCATCACATGATTTCCATACCCTCATAGCAAAACCATAACCTTAACTTGACTGCCAAATCTTAACCATAACATCTGTGCCATACCATAAACATAACCATAAACCATAAACATGAGCACTAAAAAACTGTACATATGCAAACAATCACTAAGTGAGAAGACCCTCGTGGTAATGCCTCCCAGTTGATGTCCTCTCCCTCCTCTTGCAGCTAGGTCAAAAGGGCCACAAGTCCATGCTTGTACCCATACTTCTCCTCTCGGCGTGTCGGAGGACGCTTCACGACAACTTCCTCCATAATTATGGTTTAATCATTAGATAAATCTTCAAATAACATATATATTTTTAATCATTTAAAGCATATGTATAATACTTAAGCATATGTATAATACTTACAAACTCATATTGAAGCGTATCGTAGCCTCCACTCCCAAGATATGACGCTCTAGCAGACTCCAAACGTGCTCTGACTGCATCTCTCTATTGCTGAAATCTCTAAGGATGTCTTGTGTCTCTCGTACAATCCCCGTCCACTCCTTTGCGTCCAACCATGCCGGCTTGGGACTCCAGTCATTGTACCTGTCTGTCGCCTCTGACCAACGGTGTGACATTGTGGACTTCCCCCCGCTCAAAATCCAGGGGTTCGAGACTGGATCGTACCCCTCTGCCCACATGTACTCTCTGGGAATGGCCTCGATGATATAATCCTTTCTTTCAACATCGAGGTTATCCCAAAACTCCATCACAGAGTGACCAAACTGAATCGTATAGAGCTGTTGAATCCTCTGTCGCATGGCCTTTTCGACCCTATCCACCACAACAGCCCCATCCCTGCTCTTGTACACATTGCTAGGATCATGCTCGTGTGATCCCCAAGGTGTACATGGTGTGCCAATCGGTGAACTATCTACTGAAGAGAGTAGTGGATGCTCTCTTGGTGATGTGGACGCATCGATAAAACCGCTACCACGGCAACCACCGCCTCCAAAATGATGCCTACATCGTCTCGAGGATGAACCACCCATCAGTGTAGGGGGACACACGAGTCTTAGGTGTAGGAGGCACACTAGACTGAGGTGTGGGGCCTCTCGGTGTAAGGACCACACTAGTCCCATACGTAAGGTCAGCCATAGTAGGTCTAGAGGGACCTACTCCCCAAAGGTGCTGTGCCACCGCGATCTGCTTTGGTGTGAACTGAGACAAAAACGAGCCCATCTGCTCAGGTGACATGCCGGACGAAGTGACAAGAAAAGTAAAACTACGAGAGTATGGCTCATCGTCATCGGCCATGGCTAATCATACACAAACAACACCCACAAAATACGTTAGTTTATAGAAGAAATACTTAATCAATACAAATAACAATTCAATGAAGCTGCTACACGAATGAATGAATCTAAAGTGTATTGTAGACTAATAAAAAGAGTTTTACAAAAGAGTTCCTAGCAAAAATCATTAGTTAATCCCTCATCCTCTATGAGATCGGATGCACCAAAGATGTCTATCTCAATCTGTACTTCTGCATCTTCGTCATCGAAATCTACTTCTTCGTCGCTCTCCACATGAACTTGAGTATTTGACACCTCATCTCTAGGTGACAATTGCTCACTGCTGACATCCACCTCAAAATCTAAACTTAAAGTTTTATCGGTCTTGCACTTTGTTCATGAATCACCTCTTTGACCTCAACATCCAAACCTTCACACACTTGCTTGCTATGTGGAGCAACTTGAACGACATAGAGCCAGTAGGGTTTAGACAGATCGTTCTCATCATTTTTTGTCCATCGTGCATCGTGTATGAACACAACTTGTTCACAATGCTGTGGAAGTACGAATGTATCCTGCGCATCTGTCCACACTCGCCTAGAGTTCACTTGAATCAATCCACTATTGTCTTTACACACAGTTGCATTAGGGCCACTATTAATAACTTTAAACCACTTAACATCAAAGAAAAACATATCAAACTTTCTAAAGCTAATCTTCAAGATGTCTTGGATGTAGCCAAAGTATTCAAGCTGGCTAGTCTCTGTATTCTCATCCCTGGCACTACTCCTACTTTCTTGGATGAAGCTTGTCCTAACACCACTATCGAAAGTGACCCTTTGTTCGTCAATCCGTTGCACTCTGAATTTGTTTCCCATGCGACCACAAAGCTCCATATTTGTGATACTGCAACCACAAAATTGAAACAGACTAAAAGTAATTAAAGCAATGTGATCATGTGGAGCTAAAAAAGAAAGTTGTGAAATATACATGCCAGACCAAAGCGGATACATTGAGGCTCGTTCTTAAATGTAGGACAACTTTCCTCTATGTGCTTTCATGCACGAGAGTCAACAGGTACCCGCATCACATCATCTGTCGTCGATCTAGTATTTGAGTGCCATGTCATCAAAGTGGCTATGGACTTGCACCTGAACATGCTCTTTATTCTTGAAATGATAGGAAAGTGTCGAAGGACCTTTGCAAGGATACATTTTCCTTGTGTGTCCTCCCTGTACCTGTTTGATCCACAATTGGGACACTGTTCCAAATTTGCATACTCATTGCAAAAAAGTATACAATCATTAAGAAATACATGTATTTTGTGATAATACAAGCCCAAATTAGTAAGAAGCTTTTTAGCGGTTGGACGGATAGGGGGCATGTGATTCCCTTCTGGCAAGATTTGCTCATTGAGCAACTTGTCATTACATGAACAAGTCAGCCGTTTGATCACTTTATGTGAACTATAATTTGCACTTTATCATGCTTAGGATACAATGTATTTACCTGAAAAGCTCTGTGTGACTGAGGTGTCAGACCAACCGTAGACAGACTGCAAATTAAGCATTGCCAACGCAGTACGGAGCACTGAGATTTTTGCACCAGTGTAGAGCGACAAGCGTACAAGACTTTGCATCATCTCTCCCTCTTTATCGTTGCTATCATGGCGTCGATATGAACGGGATGACTGAGGTGTCCACAATACTGCTTTTAATGTTGTCGCCTTCTATGTTGGAATCCATGTCAAAGAACGCATCCAACATCTGCTCCATCTCTACTGCTTGAAATTCCGCATCAGGTATTAGTTGGGAGAACTCAGTCGATGGCTGCTCGTCTGAAAATCTTTTTCACTGGGATGAAGTTGGAGCAATATCTACTTGCAGAGTTTGACCTTCAATCTCTAGACCATGAGATCGATAATGTAGGTCTTGTAGTTTCTCTATTGAAAAGAGACCGTGATTGCGTATGTGTTGGTCACAGATTTTTTGATTTTGAAAGATCTGATACTTGCAATGCGCACAAGGACACACCATCCTATCATCTATACTTTATCTACCAATGATGCAACAAATAATTAAAACACTCTAGTTGTTATAACTAACTAAGTACATGACAATACATGACAACCTCACATTCTCTAGCCAGGCCCGATCCCCACACACCTCGGTCTAGAGCTGCACAGAGATTAGAACCACAGGGTAATAATATCGTTTGTATTGGTCAATGACTATATATTAAAGTTCTTGAAGTCTGTGTGCACTTTTGAAGTCCAATTGTATTTTTCAACTATTTGCTGCTAGCTCTAACAACCTCCATTCTCTAGCAAGGCCCGATCCCCGTACACCTCGGTCTAGAGATGCACGAAGATTAGGACCACAGGGTAATAATCTCGTCTTTATTGGTTAATGACTATATATTAAAGTTCTTGAAGTTTGTGTGCACTTTTGAAGTCCGATTGCGTTTTTTCAACTATTTGTTGCTAGCTCTAACAACCTCACATTCTCTAGCCAGGCCTGATCCTCGCACACCTCGGTCTAGAGGTGCACGGAGATTAGGACCATATGGTAATAATCTTGTTTGTATTGGTCAATTACTATAGATTAAGGTTCTTGAAGTCTATGTGCACTTTTGAAGTTCGATTGCATTTTTTTACTATTAATTTGTCCCTAGCTCTAACCTAACCTATAATCTAGCCTAACCTATAAACTAAACCTAACCTAACTTAATGCAACCTAACCTATAACCTAACCTAACCGAAGTTCGTTTGCATTTTTAAAAGTACACGATTCATCTTCGAAGTCCGTTTGAGTTTTTTCTACTATTAATTTGTCGCTAGCTCTAACCTAACCTATAATCTCATCTACCCTAAAACCTAAACCTAACCTAACCTAACCTAACCTAACATTAAAAAAACACAATGGTGAGGCGTTTGGCAAACGGCAAGCCATACAGCTTTCCCACAATGCATATGCAATGTCGGCAAGCTCTATGGCTTGCCAATTTGGCAAACGGTTCACCATTGTGTTGTTTTTAGGGTTGCGAAGCGATTTTAGGGCCTGAAAACTGCTCGCAGACATATAGACAACACAATGGCAAGCCGTTGGCAATATGGCAAGCCATAGAGCTTCCCCACAATGCATATGCCTTGTGGGCAAGCTTTATGGCTTTCCTATTGCCAAACGGATCGCCATTGTGTTGTTTTTAGGGACACGAGGCAATGGCTAGCTGTTGGCAATACGCCAAGTTATAGAGCTTGTCCACAATGCATATGCCAACTTCCCATAAGTCGATCATCGCCCACTTCTCGCATCCATTTAGTCTTTCATGAGCCAGCCAGCATATTGACGAAACCTATTCTATCCTTGATCTTCTCTACCATATTGAAGTCGCCAACCAACAACTACTGTTCTTCAATAGGAGTATCTCTAAGATACATCCATAATTTAGCTCTATCTTTTGCATTGCAAGAACTGTATACATTCACTATGGTGAAGGGATGACCTTCCCATCTAATTCTAACCCCAAGGACTCTGTCGGAGGGGTGGTTCAGAAACAACTTTGGCTCAATTCCTTGTCAGTAATGTTGAGGATGCCATTGAAACAGTTGGGAAAGGGGAAACGAGAAAACACCCAACACACACGGTGAATGTCTCTCTATAGCCCAATGATTCCACAACACCCCTATATAGCCCCTAGATAGCACTCACATAAATGCCCAATCTGCAAATGACTACTGCTCATGCCCGTACCCAACGAACCTAGAGTGTATACACTCAAGTATAAAGTAAATCATGATATCTTCCATCTATCACCATGGAATTGCATACCCATACACATGTTCACCACATGCCTAAATCTTTGACATGCACTGCACACAAAGATGTTTTGAAATTCGTGGCATATACCACATTCAAGTAGAGAGCACCGTCACACTTGTATAAAAGTGTCTCAGATACATGACCCCCACATTAGCACAAGATCAATAGGGAAAATGATATATATATTTATATATCAAGAACTAAGAGGATATGATAATGCAGATCATGCTTGTTTCAATGGGAACATTTACGAAGAGGAATTCTACTAACACTAGTTCTATAATCGGACACTCAATTGTCCTGAGACACCATAGTGTCCTTTTTTTCTAGCAACTTGTCATAATTATTTGGTGAATCTAGAAAAACAATTCATAGGCCATGTTCATATCTTAGGTCAGCTATAAGGTGAAGAACATATCCAAATTGTACTTTTGCCAAAATTAATACCAAATTAAGATTATAATGACAAGTTTTAAGATGAAAAATCATAGAAATTTAGTGTAGTTTTGACAAAATTTTCATAAATTGAATATAACTTCTCATCAAAATAAGATTTTGCATAGATTTCAAGATGTACGGATAGGAAAAAACTTATTATAGCAAGAAAGTGAGCTTCATAACTTAGTTATGGGATTAGATTTTTTGTTATAATCAAAAGACCAAAATCTTGGAAATGTTGGCAAAGAGGAAAATTTTGGTCTTTCAAAGCCTTTTTCATGAGGTTATGGGACAAAACTTAAGGTGTATAATGTATCTATAGGTCAATACCCATCAACTAAGAAATTTTCAAGGGTTCAAACTCATAGGCATCTTGTAATTTAACCTCATTTTAAAAATTTGTAGTGCGTAATTTCTTGCAAAAACAACATTGCTATGAAAAACTAATGAAAGTGTGTATATAAATCTACCAATTGTGCATGTCATATGAAGCATTTGTATACAAATAAGCGAGATGAGCCAAAAAATCCAAAAGTGGACTTTATTTTATAGCTTATCTTTGATAAATAAAAAATCATAATTACAATATGTGCAATTTTTTGGATATGCCATAAATCACCAAATGGGGCTTGCATAACCATAAAAATTATCACCTTATGTAATGGAGTCATAGATCTAGTATATATGCATAATAAGAAATTGTAAATTTAGATGAACTAAATGTTTTTTGTGATCATTAATTGAATTTGTGAATGTTGCATATTTGACCCACAAGATTTTCTATATTTAATTTTAGTCACAAAAGATTTTTTTCTCACATGACAATTGCAAAAAGATCAAACACATATATAAGTAGTTACCACGGATTATTGTATGCACCCTGCTCATTTTTTTCTTAAACTAGAGTACAAGTTTTAATGAAACATTGAATGTTGTTTTGCGTAGGTTCTTTTCATGAGTGTAGTTACTATTGAGATTATGATCGAAAGTGAGGGATTATAATTTTTATGAGTACTTTGAATAACATTTTTAAGTTTGCAAAAGCATTTCTTGCGATATGTTCTAGATTTCATGTACCATTTTATTTAAATTCGCAAAAAAAAGACACTAAAGTGTTCTTTTTGGTACCAAACTAATGTTAAAAGCCTTCTCGCTTTGTCCTCCTGCTTATGAAAATCCGGCTCCTGCTTATGAAAATCCGGATCCTTGCAGATGGTATCCCTCATAGAATTTGATACCTTATAGCTTGCCTTCTTATACCGCTTCCAATTTTGCCAACAATAGCTTTGACTAATCAATTGCTCTTCTTGGCAGCCTTTAGCTCTCAACACTTTGGACAACCCTTCTGCAACTGGCTGCCTCTCTTTCTTATGCATATGGACGTGACCCTTCGTTGCATACCCCTAGCGGCCTTCAACTCAACTCCCCTCCTTCATTTAATCCATATTCCGCAGTAGCTTCCTTTGTCGTCCCGAAGTACAGCGCTCCTTTGCAGTTCTCGGCCACCCCTTTGCAGCTCCTCCTTGGCCGTCATCGGCCCTCTTTGTAGCACCCTCCTCCTGCATACCTCGGCCTATTGTGTACTACTGGGCTCTTCCCCACTACTGGCCTCCCTCAGCCCATGTGGGAGTTCCCCTCTGATGGCGGCCTCCCCTAATTACTCGTGAGCCGCAGAGCAGCCCTTGTGCCTATAGCCGTGCACACGACCGGCCTTCCAACCTGCTCATGGGCCGAGTCCACTTGCAAACGGCGCTCCTGGCCCCCCTTCTCAGCCCTCAAAAGCCTTGCTATGTCCCCGGTTGTCCTTGCTTCTCCTCCCCATCAACCAACGCACGGCCGCCCCTTTTCATGCAGAACTGAAGTCCATCTCACCTTTCCCTTCCAGCCCACTGTAGTGGCGCCGCCATCACCTGCAGAGTTGAGCTCGACATGTTTTTTTTAGCTCAAAGCTATTTCCAGCTTACCTTAAAGAATTTTTTTGCTTGGTCACAGGTCCCACGCTCACAATAGCCCCCGATTGTGGAGATTAAAAAACTCCCCCTTAGCTTCTCATCATTCCCGCTTCAAGCTGTGCCCGGCATAAAGATTTATAAAAAAGGGCATTTCTCATGCTGATGAATGACCTTATGGCCGCAGCCGGCCACTTCCTATGACGGCACCATTTGGTGGAGATACCCATCGACCTTCGGAATCCTCAAGCACTTTGACCACCAAAGCTTTTGCACCATATTCGACCTATTCAACGCCTCATTTTTCATACACTCCTTGATAGCACATGTTGTCTCTTACATCTAGTAGCTAACCAAGCATTGTGCCATCCACTTGCTAAGCCTCATGTACGTGCTTCCTACGTGTCCTTGGGTCGAAAGTGTTTGGCTGCACCACTGTTACTTCTTTCTCCATGGAATACAAGTTTCTTTCCTAGAGCCTGCTTTCTCTTGCTATGAGCATCCAAGTGGTGTTCTGGATGACCCAGAATTGATTGCCTTCTCCATTTCTATTTCCTCTCGGGAGAGGGCACTCTTCTTACGGGTCTTCAACCCCTTCACATTCCAAGATTGGATAGCGAGAGATCACTCCATCATTAGTGAGGGATTCATTGGGATAGAGCGACGAATTCTTCAACATCCGAACCATGCCCACATACCATCTCCTTGGTCCCAAGAGAATACGGGGGTTCCAAGTCAGGGGATTTCTTTTTTTGTAGTATCTCAAATGAATTGTGCAGTGCGATAGTGTACCCCCTTCCTTTCGAAGGAGTGGAGGATGGAGCAGATCCTTTCACCTTAAGTGTTCTTGCAGCTTTGAGCAAACTGGAGTCTCTTTGCATTGCCTTCACCCTTTTGGCTCTTTTCAGAACAGGGACTTAAACAGCCGACACAGTTGTCACTGTCATAAATTTTGAGGTAGAAGCAGGAACAATGACCATGTTATGATTGGATGAGCCTTCGGGGATTCGTTGTATGGGATTCGATTTCTCCATAATCTTTTCATGCATCTTGATGTCCATTTTTCCGCATACCATATCCTCTTTATCCTCCCCTCCACTTGCCCCTTCGTTACTCTCTCCTTGTTTCCAAAGGTTGAAAGTTGAAGGTTGAAAAGATTTATAGGTTACAAGCATTAGAGAAATGAGACACTTGGAGGGCTTCTCTGGCTTTGAAATTTTGAAGCTGCATTATATATAATATAAAAGCTTTAACAAACTTTAAGATTTGGTTGTAGCTTTTTGAGCATCCTTCTCGTTCCTTCTTTGAGTGAAAAACTATAGACGCCCTCTCTTCCTCCCCCCCTCCTCCTCTCTCTCTCTCTCTCTCTCTCTCTCTCACACACACACACACACACAAACTAAATATCAAATAATATGAAGATTGTCCTCTCTTTTTTTCCAAAATTCACAATTGTGAGTGAATGTATTATAAAGTCACCAATAGATATACAAGTCAGCCTCAAGCTCATGATGAGCCTTGAGGGACAGAGGGTTACAACCTAGCTAAGTTACAAGTACCAAGTAACTTACTATTGTGCATGGCATGATTGGATGGCGAGGGTTGCCCTAAGCCAATCATCTGAACTATATCTTTTACTTACCACATATATTATCTCCTTTCTTTCTTACACAATCTTTGAGAAGCTAGCCACAAAGAGGTCGCTATCGAAGACACAATAGTTTATGGCCTTCCAAATATTACTGAAGAAATAGTATCTGAAAACTTGAGTACAAATTAGCAGTACAGAACTTAGCAGAATACTATTAGCCCACAGTATCCTTGAAACCCAATAGGGACATTAGTGACTTTAGTATCAAAAATCGGGGCAATCTGTTGACAAAGGAGCGGAGTAACTCCCCTCTTGTGCATACCCATTGCACCAAATTTCACCCAAGCTGAGATCGGGGTTCTATCAGAGTAGACTATGCTAAACCGAATGCTTCAAGGTAAAGTTCCATAATCTGAGGAGTATTTGCTAGGTCCTCCTCCTCCATCCACTTCGCATCTAATGCGGGATAGTTCTTGAATTTAACCAAGAACCGCCTCATCACTTTACCTTTTATCTTTCTATCTTTATGTGCCAATATCTGTTCTGGAACGAGTATCTCCTCCCTTTCCTCCACTTCGGGTTGCTCGTCTGGCTCCCCATTATCGGGCACATCGACTTTAAAAGGCTTTAAGAGCAGAGCATATGAGAAGTTGGTAACTTCTTGCAACATGCACTCCTTTGAGCGTGACAAACTCAATGTGTCTCCGTGCTCTACACCGATCGCTTCTCTAACTATTGACATAGAGTATGTTAGTGCTTGATAGCTATACTATAGACATCCGTCACGACCATCCGGTAACAGTACTAAATGTTGCCAATCTTTATATAGAGGTGTGTAAGTTTGCCAACTCTCTTACATACTCATAGAGGGATATTTCAATGAAGCTTGAGCTATGTCAAAAATTATTTGACCTAGTTTGAGAAATTTGGTAAAATGTTGTGTGTCTTGATATAATAGTCTTGGGAGACGGCCATGAAAAGACACCGTTGATACTTGATCTTGGATGGATACCCTTGCCCTTCAAATTTTCAAGACCTTACATATTTTTGGGGGATATTTTTTGGCGAGCTCTTTTTTGGAATCTGGTGAGCAAATTCCAAAAAGATTCTTTCTCCCTTCTTTTCTAAACTTTGTTCTCTCTCTCTCTCTCTCTCTCTCTCTCTCTCTCACTCATATTTTTTTCCTTGGTAAACACACTTGATTCCACATTGTCATCACCATCGCTTTTGCTCCTTTTTTCTCTCCCTTGACTCTCTCTCTCTCTCTCTCTCTCTCTCTCTCTCTCTCTCTCTCTCTCTCTCTCTCTCTCTCTCTCTCTCTCTCTCTCTCTTTCTCCCCCCCCCCCTCTCTCTCTCTCTCATCCCACCCATCGGTTTAGGGTTTCTCTCTCTCTCTCTCTCTCTCTCTCTCTCTCTTCCATTCTCTCTCTAGGAGAAGTATACACCTAAATCAATTTACATCAAGATTATTGCCAACAAAAAGAGAAATTAAAAGTTGTATAGCCCAAGATAATCCAAAACATCTTTGTCAAAGGTCCAATTGTTACCCAATCTATATCAACTTCGCCAACTACAATACATGGCAAAAAATGTGTCACAAAATTGTACAATCATTGGCTTCACTCCAAGTTTGGATATGTGTGTTCACAACTAAGAGTATTGTAGACATGTACTTTGCTTAGCACGGGCTGATGTATGAACATGTTTTCATTTTAGCTTAATCCAAGAACTCTCAAGAAAATGAAGTACGAGTGCTTGCAAGCCAAATAAGATTTTTTCTTGGCCTACCTATCGATGAAATCAAGGCATGTGCAATAGGGTTCATCCTTGATGTGCACCTCATACACCCCCACATGTCCATCTATTGCGTGATGCTCGACCTTGAAGACTTCATATGCTTTGTCTACAATGCATTTCTCTTCAATCACCTTTGCCTTTAAACAAAGAGCGAGCCCAACTTTCTTAGCTACCTCCTCTGAAATGGAAGGCCAAAATTTGACTCTTATGCCATTTCTTAGTATTGAACCACTGCTACTTGCTTTTTTGGAAGCGGAAGAGAATCACCTCCACATGTAGGAGGAGTTCGCATGGTTGTTGCACTCTCTCGATCTCTTCCAATTGTCTCCACTTGAAATCCTCCTTCAAGTAGTACCTCAACTTCTTCATCTGTGGTATTTGTTCCTAGATCAACTGGCCAAGTTATTGGAGGAGGAGCTGTTGGCCTTGGTTCTATATTATGATCCACCGCATAGCAATGAATAACATGTTCAGGACAAAACCAGAACCATTGTTTGAGTAGCCCATTTGGATGTCTTCTATACCCCTCAAAGGATGGTGCATGAGTCCCTTTACTACATGCCACAATATTTTGTCCACATCTTTTTCCACCACTGGGGGTGCGACTACATGTCACACGACTACCGATCAGGGTTCTTCTGATTGCCCACATAGCTTCATTGACCCTTCGTTTGAGAACACAAATCTTCGTCTTCTCTTTGGAATTCTCACTCCCATCTACTACCCCTGAATCTTCTGTGAAAATGATCTTCCTTGGCCTTCGGTTTGTTGTGCGGTCTCGTCTTTTTGCCTTGTACTCTGGCCTATAGGTCGATTCATCCTCAATATCAATCACAATCGCTAGCCCTCGCTTTTGCCGAACGGTTTCTTTGTCTCCTTCAAGTGGGGTACGAGCCTTATACATGGGTGTTCTAGATGTTGGCTCATTTACTACTCTTATAACTTGTGTTGGACTAGAGAAAACTCTTTCCTTTAGCCTCTCTAGTGAAGGACCCTTTCCAATATGCTTACCTTGAGAGTAAGAAAATGCCTTTGTGCTTTGTAGTATTTCATTTTTTAATATTTGAAGTACATGCATCATACAATGAGATTTTTCTTTTGAACCCTTCACCTGCAAGCCAACTACCATGCTTGCTCTTGGCCAAGTTGGTTCTTGGAGTGTTTGCCCCATCAGCACTTCTATCTATTGCTGACATGATGCTCCCCCAATGTGCAATACGCACCTCCCACCAAATCAACTAAGAGTCCATTGCAGGGATGTTTTTATCCATGCAATTTTCATTTCGCCACCATTGTAGAAGTAGCTGAGACTCCGCTATAGCTGCCTCTTTAGAGGGGGCTAGATGCTACTTTTTGCACATGTCTTTGTGGGTTTGTTGAGATGAAGAGGACAATGTACTTTGTGGTGTGTGCCACCATGCTTTGTTTCCAATGAAAAAGGCAAGATCTCTCTCGATGTTGTAGAACATTGTCTTTGCCACCATTGAACACTGTGCGAACTGCATTCCAATTGGCTTGAGCTTCGTCCGCCATGAATCCATGGAAATCTGCTCTCGCACATCCATGACCCTCCATAACTTCATTTATGCATTGCCAGAAAAGTATTTGTGCTTCCATGTCTTCCTCTTTCATCTCACATGTTGCAATAGTGAGGAGATATTGCATGCTACAACAGAAGACAAGCACATTAGTAAACACGTTGCTGGTTGTTTCTTAAGATATACCAAACTTTTGAAATATGTTCTTACGACAACAAACCCTTGATCGTAAACGTGGCATGCCATGGTCACCCAATCCGCCACTCGATGAGTGTGATTAAATTGTATCCAAGCGTGCCGAAGGTCTCCAGGTCCACTTCGTCGCATTCGATTAACCAAATCAATCCAGATGCAAGAACTATTGTAGACATCTTGAACACAAAACAACGCTCCCCTTTTGCTCCTTGCCTAGGAAACCTACTTCTTTGAAAAAAATCATATGTGCAATCTCTTTTTAGCCGCAGTAAGGAGTCTACACAAAAGCTCTCCTTTGTTGGCCATTCCTAGTTGCAGCCACAGACCTTCGAAATCTGTACTTTAGAGTAGTTACTTTAAAATATTATGCCCAAACAAGAGAAAATGAAAGCATCCTCACCAATTGTCCTCCACCAAGGGGCCCATTGCCTCAACAACATTTAGAAATTCTTGCTCACCAAGTACATGCCTAGAGCCCCCCTCTTGCATCAAAGTTGTCGTCACAATTTCCTTTGCCACACACATTTGCACCTTTCTTGTGCTTGCATGTCTATCCACACTAAGAACTCGTGCAACCATTTCTTTGGTTTTATCGGTGAGCCCTTTTGACGACCCATCCCACATGTCATGTTGGTGAGTCCCTTGATGTACCATTAATATGCTCATACTCTCATCCCTTGGCATGACATAATATACGAAGCAACTACATGTACGCAAACAAATGGGCGCTTGACCGTAATAGTGGCAATTAAGCTTACCACCTAGTCCGACCCAAAACTCGCCCACACAAGGTAATTTTAGCATGTTTCCATTGAAATGTGTTGTGTTTGACTTCCCAAAATCAACCAATTTGGGACAACTTTCATTGAGACATTTTAGAGCACCTACACACTGACTTTTGCGACACACTCTAGGAAATGCAATATTTGAGGTTTGCGGTTTGGTCCAATGGTGTTGGATCATACTTATGTTCCATAGCATCCATTGGATGAACCTTTTGTAAGGTCGGTGGAAACTCAAACACCATGTTACCATTGTACACCTTTGGTATTTCCGATACTTGTTTGATTTCCACTATCTTTGAAAGAGGCTTCGTCAAGGTGTTGGGCTTCGTCATTGCATTCAAATGACAAAATACTATTTGTACTCCTTACCTCGATAGAGTTTTGCAATGCTTATTCTCCAAAGAGTTGCTCCTTTCTTGGACTAGTAAGGTCTATGTAGGGAATATCCACAAATGGAGCATCCATGCCAGTATAATTTGAGACCATGTCATCTTCGACTGGCACCACAAGCTTTGTAGAAAGAGATTCGTCCACAACATAAAACTCCTCTCCCAAGTGTGCTTGTTCTACCCATTGGCACTTTCCACTCCCAACCATGACAATTGCATGCAAAGTAGAAAAGGTTTGTGGTGAAACATGCACTTGTAGTTATTTAACCCCAAAGATAATCTTCCCATTGGTAAAGGAAAAAGCCCTTTTGAAAGAAGGAAAGACTACAATGCATGACATGATAGTCAAGTAGAAATCTCTTTGAAGATTGAAAAGATGAGAGTGAAAGTGCTTAGTTGCATTTAGAGGATTTAAGAGCATTTTATAGTGGTCTTAGTAGTTATTAATAATATTCACTAATTTCTAAAATCTCTCTCTCTCTCTTCCCCCCCTCAGTGTGAACCTCCCCCCATCCTTCCCTCCCTCTCTCCCTCCCTCCCCGTCTGAAACCCCCCCCCCCCCCCCCCCCCCCCCCCCCCCCCCTCTCTCTCTCTCTCTCTCTCTCTCTCTCTCTCTCTCTCTCTCGCCGTGTGAATGAAGCCCCGCACCTCCCCCCCTCTCTCTCCCTCCCTTTCCCACCTCTCTCTCTCTCTCTCTCTCTCTCTCTCTCTCTCTCTCTCTCCGTGTGAGTGAAGCCCCGCACCTCCCTCCCCCTCTCTCTCTCCTCTCCCACCGTGTGAATCACCCTAACCCCAAATCCCCCCCTCCCTATTGCTCTCTCTCCCTGTGCTTCTCTCTCTCTCTCTCTCTCTCTCTCTCTCTCTCTCTCTCTCTCTCTCTCTCTCTCTCTCTCTGTGTGTGTGTGTGTGGACAGCGAGGGGGCAAGGCGCGAGACATGGGTAGGGAGCACGAGGGGGGGTGGGGGCACGGTGGGCAGGTGCTTTGCGTGGCAACCCACATGGACAGTGGGTCGCACGCAGTCCACATGGACTATAGGTCTGCCCTCGCACCCGCCCACACTCCCCCCTGCCCTGCCCCCACCTTGCCCCCCTCGTGCTCGTGCTCCCTACCCCCACCTTGCCCTCCTCGTGCTCCTTGCCCCTGCCCTACCCCTCTTGTGTCATGTCCCCACCCTTGCCTCCAGGGCCCCCCATCGCTGCACTGCCCCTGTCCCTCGAGCCCCGCCCCCCTCCGCCCTCCATGCCCCTCGTGCCCCCTACACCCGCCCCATGTCGCCCGCTCCTTGTTCCTCGCACCGCCTGTCCCTGCTCCTCGCCGCCTTGCCCTCGCCTCCAGCTGCCCACACACCTTGCACCCCCAACTGCCCCTCCTTCCCCTCTCCCCACGCTTACCAAAACGCCTCCGTCCGTGTCTCTTTTTTTTTCTTGCGTCCTTTTCCCTCTCTCTTTTGATATAAAAGTATCTCCTTTTTTTGTGGCCCCCCTTTTCCTTTTCTAAATGCCTATAAAAGCTCACATTTGTACTTTTTATTTCTCCTAGCAGTTCTACTCTTCCTTAAGTGTTACTTAAGTGTTAGTGATCTATATCTTTGTTAATGATCTATATCTTTTAGAAAAGCAATTTTTTTTTCATTCCTTTATACCTTTCCAAACTACTCTCTTGTATTTCATTTGGCTTAAACCTTATTCCCTCTACACCTTCAACCCTATTGTATTACTTTCACATTTCACATTTTATCATTTCTCTTAAATCTTGTTCCCACACCTTCAAACCTCTCATATTACTTTTATCTTCAGTTAGTTCTTTGAAAACCACCAGAACCCTAATTAACAAAAAAATACCAATTTTAGCAAGAAAACAATCCAAAGATGTGGACCGCCAAGAGGAGATGAGGATTCAAATCACCCAATAAGAAAATCCTCTACACACCACTCAAGAGAGTGGCTCCATGGTTGGAGCGTCCGTTATGACAACGATGCGAGTGTCTCCTTCGACGGTGCAGTCACGCCGACGACCATCCTTGCCAAAAACAGGGATAATGATCCTCTTACTGATTTCTTTGGTTCCGTGGTTGATACCCACATCTCATTGGGTTGGATTGATGCACATGTTGTATCATACAATCAATTGTAGCCTCGCATCCCCCTTTGTCGTCTTTTGGTCAACGTGGCCATTAGAACGAATGATGATTGTGTGGTTGAACCAGTGACCTCTATAGCTGAAAGAGGTTTCCAGCCCACGAAGGCTCGCTTCATTGTGTTCGAAGCTTTTCCCTGATAAGATCCTATACCATTCGATAGGCATGGCACTTACGAGAGAGAGTTAGTTATGTCGGCCACATTTGATGACCAAATTAGAGACATCCCCGAGCTCTCTCACATGAAAGAGAAAATGTATATTGTTTGGGACGACAACCACCGGCTCCATGCATGGAAAGATTGGGCATTGCGAGAGCGGGTGGATGAATTCTCTACACCAAAGGTTGAGTGCACAATTGTGAAGTGAGACCTTGCAGAGATGGCTGAATTTCTTTTGGTGCTCGGCATGATCAACAAGTAAGCTTCTTCACACTTCTATTGGTGCACTTGATATTATCAATTGTTAAAATAATGTTTCATTTAAAATTAGGGTGACGCGAGTCCATGTGGCTCACATCACTGGGCATGACATATTCATGATGCAAAAATTAGTGCTTGCTGATCCACAATCCTTATTCGACAAATTCAATGAAGAAGATAGGACAAAAACTTATAGGGCACTTCGTGGGACGGCAATGAACTTTCAAAATGACTTAGACTACCTATGTCTTTGCTAGCGCAACTACTCTGGAAGGTATTTGTAAATTTATAATACACATGCATTAGGTAAGCACATAGGTTTTTTTTTTTGGAAATGAGTTTGGTTTTGCTATTTGTACTGCAGGAAGAGTTCGATGCAATATATTGGCTGAAAACACAAAATTCAACAATAAAGGGGAGGAGAGAGTACCACATGCAGGAAGATGACTACAAGGCAAGCTACGATTTGACAGTGAATGAGACCGAGATTTTTTTTGTGCGAAAGGGACTAGAGATAGAAGTCATAGCCAATCTTGAAAATGGAACAGATTTTTCTGAAAATGCATCTCTTTTGAGGGTTGGGGAGAGAAGGGTTGCAAAATCACACCCTTTAGAGTATCCGAGCATGCACGGGCGTCGATTAGTCCTTCGAAGTAAGTACTATTTGCTTATGAAAGCACTCTTTGTTCTCCTTAATTTATTAAGAATGTATCTAATGATACATTGCAGAAAATGTCACCTAATCAATATATTGGCGAAGAGCGATGTGTCATTAGTGGAAGCATCTATTTCGGCGCAAGAGAAGCCGTTCTCACAATTATTGAGAATGCACGTATATTGGTAGCAGATTGAAAGGTGAGTGTACTAACACTAAAGTTTGGGGTCATTTTTAGTATTGCCACATTACTAATACTTAATGTGCAGGGGTGTATTGAGTGTGGTTGAAAAGATGGAGACCGAGAACTCCACGTTAAAGAAGTGATTGTGGCATGTCCCTTAGCAATGCACTGCAGGCTTTTTGACAAAAGCACTTTGGGAGGACATTTGTGCGATGGAAGAAAACCGTACGAGCTACCCATGACGTAGAGGAGCATCCACATTTTGCTTGTACTATCTGACAAATGCTATACAGGTATTGAACTATAGAAAACACCAACTGTGTGTTATGAAAGCTGGAGTTATTCTTCTTATTTTTTGTAGATGGTGGTTGGGCGCCCTTAAAATAGGCCTCCGTAGTCCATTCCCCGAGCATCCCAACAATGTGTGGGTGGAAGAGAGGGGTTTTTATCTTGACGATTGGATAGAGAAGCTCCATGGTAAGGAAACGTGGAGAGACCGTCCATGGTTTTTGGACTATGTGGATGGCGAATTTCCTGAAGACGAAGCTGAAGCATACAACGGTAAGTAATGTTTTTCTTGTTCAACTAATGTGTTTGATTTGCTATAGTATCCTCACTTTTTTGTGGACTTGCAGCATTGCACAAGAAGGTAAAGGGTAAGGAAAAAAGCAAAAGTGTCACCAGCAATTAGTCTCCCACCAATGCCATTTCTCCTGGCACGACAAAGGGACGTCAAAGCCCAAAAACTTCTCAAGACAGACCTCTACAAGGCAAGAAGAGAGGACGACAGTCATCAATGATTTTTCAGAGTTTTCAGAGTTTCATAGCAAAAGGAGTGAGCAGGAAGGTGGCGGGTCAGATTATGGGCAAGGTGATTCTGAACGCCACTTGGAGTCACAGAGATCCAGTCCTTCCAAAGCCTCGAGATCCCGAGGTCCTGATCGATCCATATCCATTGGTACTGTTCAAAGCGAGGACAGCCACCGGGTGTCTATTCAACCATTTGGGCTTGAGTCCTTTCCACTAGGTAAGGAATGCCACCATAAACAAATGTCTGTTTTAATAACAACAAAATTGTGATACCTAACATTTCATTAAATTTTGCGTTTGACATATTTTTGGCTCTCTCTAACGCACAAATGGTAGAAATCTTAAGTGTTGGGGTCGTCCCATTACATCTCACAATACTTGCTGATATAGGCCATCTACGGAAGGCTATCATGGATCCAAAGATTTTTTCTGAGTGAGTTTATGACACTTTGGCTTCCACTTTGAATTTGATAAGCACTCTCTCAATCTTCTTTTGCATGGTATTTATGTATTGCAGGAGCCTTCGAATGATCCAATGTTTGATTGGATCTCTCTCACACTCTGGCAAAATGGAGCCTGACCATCGGCTTGGAGGGGTGCGACTTGTGTGGGTAGACCTTCCCATACATTGCAAACTTGATTTCGGCATTGGTGGCATGCCCCGATGGAATGCATTCTTTGTTGAGCTCATTTCCAGTGTGTTCACCTTGGCCGCAAAGTTTTTACTATCGGATGGCGCAGTAGTCATGGCGTGTCGGCCAGACCACTTGGCACTCATCACCGAGGAAACCCTCTTGCACGAGTTTTGCCATCTTCGCACTTTCTTCGTATGGTGTCACGCATGTACGCTATGATAGATGACTTCACGGATCTAGTAAGTTCTTAACCATTTCTCCATAAATTCCATGGTTGGTAGATATTGGTGTGTTTTTTGTTTGAAACAATACTCATTTTGCAGGTCGCGACCTTATTGCTAGTTACGTTCCCATGTAAAATTGAAGGCCTTCCATTGATTCCACTGTATGATCGTCAAGCAAGAGATGTGGCAGCTGATAACGATGGGTTCAAGTTTGATTGTGACATGATCCGAGAGCAACTACGGGACGAGCCATGGACGCTAGGTGCCCTTGGAGCACTATTTCGGCTTGGAGTGAAGAAGAGCGAGTTCTTTGCTCGGTAAGTCAAGTAGGACACCTTTACGATCGGTTCTAGCCATTGAACTACTCCGCTAATGTGCCATTGAAATGTCTGCTAATGTTTGTGCTTTTGTAAACAAGTGGTTGTTGGGTACCTTCACAAAGGTTGGGGATGACGTTCTAGATATTCTAGCAGGTTGTGGTGGCTTGGCAATGGAGTGTGAGCGTCTACAATAACATTGTATCACCATTGACTGGGACAAGAAATTGTTTTTGGCACTTATTCAACTGCAACAGCGGCTACGCACTGGTCTAGGATCGACTCTTCATGTGGGCGAGGTCTCTCGTAGAGCACTGTCACATCCACCCCGTCTCCTTTACAATTTCACCAAGACTCGGTTGGGTCGTCTGCTCCTCCTCCGAGTAGACCTCCAGCTATAGTTCCTGGTTGGCCAACCGCTCGATCGCCCTCTATTTCCCACACTGCCCATGGTACCCCCACATGCACACGCTCCAGTAGCGCAACCCCCACAGGATTTGCAGCCATTGAGAACCTAATTCCCGACTGGTATTGATTACTCCATTTTATCTTATTTCTATGTAATGGCACACCTGAACTTACTGGTTGGTCATACTATGTTTTAATTTTTTCTCAATCTGATATATGTTTTGTCTATGTTGTTTTCTATTTCTATAACTAAGTTTAATTTTTGAAGGCAAGTCAATTGATGGTGGTTAATCTTTCATTGTTTTTTTGGTATGCGTAATACTTTAAGTGAAAATATTGCGAAGGACATGGTGTGAATGATCCTTGAAGTAAAGACGCTTGGGTTTTTTTTATAAATAGCCAAAAGGACACAATGTTTCATTCATTCATTCATGCGCAAGTCTCTCCATTGATTATCTATTTTCTAAAGTTATTTCTTGAGTTTTCTCTCACTCACCACAGCACAAAGTGTACAAAACTACACGGACTCTCTCTGTGTAGTCGATGCGGAAACAAGCTCTTTATTTGATGCCGTGCAAAACCTTGATTTGAATGCACATCCAAGCAAAGGGGATATCGATCAAGTTGCGGCACTAGACAACAATGCAAGTATGGTTTGGGGGAAACATGGTTTTCGCACCCCACAGGAGTGTGCATCCTTCGAACGACACGTGAAGGCTTGGGTAGAAGTGTGGATGTCATACATTGCCGAGCATGGAACAGCCAATGGAGCCAACAACAACAACAACAACAACAACAACAACAACAACAACTAGACCTTTCCTCACTAATATTGAAGAAATAAGGCCTTGACACCATCTTAGCATATTTACTGTTTTTTTCTCTATATCTATCTTATTATAGTTGTTGTTTTAAGTTGTGTACTCTAAACCCTTTTAATAACAGTCTGTGGTGTTTCTATTGTAATTTTTAAATGTTGTTCAAAATCAATTTCCATTATTATGTAAACCATTGAAATTAATTTGTTGCATGTGTACGATTGACCACAAGTGTGACAAGATTAGAAGGACACTTGTCACGTTGGTGGTTTATCTTGTTGCCCAACATATGTCACAACATTTGAGAAGACAAGTCGCATGTTTGAGTGGAGGATATTGACATAGAGAGAATTATAAATTATGAATGTTTGATCGAGAGAGAGAGAGAGAGAGAGAGAGAGAGAGAGAGAGAGAGAGAGAGAGGGTGTTAGACGACGATGGAGAAGATGAAGCTTGGGTGGTATAGTGATAGAACCATTTATCCACACATACAACCATTGTCAAAGCACACAAATATCTGAGAGAGAGAGAGTTCTATTATTGTCCTCAGAGGTCAAATATGACCTATGGGACCAAATGAACATGTCACGTGGTGTGAGTGGAGGTCATAAGTGACTCTCGATGCTAAAAAATGACTGAAATGAGCGTCGCAATAGAGAGTCCATATCGTGGCTGGGAGAGGAAGGTATGTAGGGAGAGCTCATGGCTGAATATATGGGGAAAAGAGGACCTAATGTGGTCAAAAGCTAAGCACTCAAATAGTGTGTGGTACTCACTCTCTCGCACTTGACGAGGGCATAAGGTGACGATGGAGAAGAAGAAGCTTGGGTGGTATAGTGATAGAACCATTTACCACTTTTTTTTTTAATATATATACAACCATCGTCAAAGCACACACATATCTGAGAGAGAGAGAGAGAGAGAGAGAGAGAGAGAGAGAGAGAGATGACGATGGAGAAGAAGAAGCTTGGGTGGTATAGTGATAGAACCATTTATCACTTTTTTTTTTTAACATACATACAACCATCGTCAAAGCACACACATTTCTGAGAGAGAGAGAGAGAGAGAGAGAGAGGGAGATGACGATGGAGAAGAAGAAGCTTGGGTGGTATAGTGATAGAACCATTTATCAAATTTTTTTTTAAAACATACATACAACCATCGTCAAAGCACACACATATCTGAGAGAGAGAGAGAGAGAGAGAGAGAGAGAGAGAGAGAGAGAGAGAGAGGAAGATGACGATGGAGAAGAAGAAGCTTGGGTGGTATAGTGATAGAACCATTTACCACTTTTTTTTTTAACATATATATAGCCATTGTCAAAGCACACATCTGAGAGAGAGAGAGAGAGAGAGAGAGAGAGAGAGAGAGAGAGGAAGATGACGATGGAGAAGAAGAAGCTTGAGTGATATAGTGATAGAACTATTTATCACCTTTTTTTTTTACACATACAACCATTGTCAAAGCACACACATATATGAGAGAGAGAGAGAGAGAGAGAGAGAGGGGGGGGGGGAAGATGATGATGGAGAAGAAGAAGCTTGGGTGGTAGCGAGAGAGAACAAAGTTGAGAAGGAAGATAATCTTTTTGAAATCTGCTCGTTGGATTTCCAAAAGCGCTCGCGAAAAAATTACGCCCTATATTTTTGGCTAATTTATTGTATTTTTTGAAGGATAGATAATACCCAAAATTGGATAAAATGCTTGTCAAAAATCAACTTAGTCTAGAGGAAGAGCAAGAAAGGCATACATATTTGTTTTGTGCTTTTGTTTAGTTAGTGAATATGTTTCTTCATTTAAGGGCCATATTGACTTCCTTTACATGTTTTGAAATGCCGATGTGACCCTTTACCTTGTTTTCTTATTGTTGCTTATGGACTCACAATCTCTCTTGGGGGTATTTCTTTAAAAGGGTTTTAAAAATTATTGGCAATTTGTTTTTACAAGAGTCTACAGAAAGATGATTTTCTATTCAAGATTATTTTCGAAGGGCCACATGTCACACGAGCTGTTCCCCAAGTCTATATGATGGGTTGGCCAACTTTATATGGCTGGGATGCTCCACCTCACGGAGTCGGGTGTGTGAGTTGTAATTTTAAATTTCTACATGTCACACGAGCTGTTCCTCAAGTATATATGATGGATTGGCCAACTTTATCTGGCTGTGAGGTGGATGGATGGGATGCTCCACCTCACGGAGTCACGTGTGAGTTGTAATTTCAAGTTGTAGGTATCCGGCCACGAGGTCTATATGATGGGTTGACCAACTTTATCCGGCTGGTCTGTGTGAGTTATAATTCCTCTCTCTATACCTATATATATTCAAGTGCGATCCCTGCACTAACAAAGACAGCATCCACTAAGGCACCTGATGGTAGTATAGTGATGAGGTGGCAGAAAGGGCATAACCTCCGCCAATGCCGACCCCGAGCCAGAAGCCGAAAGCAGCAGAGAATGCCAAGGACAGAATGTGAGTTGGACCTGAACGAGAGGGCCGAGAAAATGGAGCAGCAAACGATCAGAGCAATGCGGTACCGTCGTAGAGTCTCTTGCGCCCCTGCTTGTCTCTGAGCCAGCCGAAGAGAAGCTGGCCACAAAATGCCCCAAGAAGAGCAATGCCATTCACTACAGCATTGAGAACTGGGGGGAGCATACCGATGCTGCTGAGCAATTTGGTCACAGCAGAGACACATATCAAATCATATGCATCAGTGAAGGAGCCCATGCCTGCTATGTTGGTGGTAGTGAAGTGGAAGCCTTGTGTCTTTGTCTTGTCAAGGGTCTCTAGTATTTGCAATGCTTGGCGGCCGCTGCCATTGGGTGCGGTGTTTTGTGTCTCCATGATTGAGCTCAGGCAGGATGGGGATTTAGTCTCTTTCAGCTTGGATGGTGTCACTTCTAAGCTCTGCATGCGCAGGTAAAATGATACGTTAGAAGGAAACAAACATAGTAGTCTGTCCTCTAGCATATAAGAACCATGAGAAAATTAGATATTAGGAGGACAACTTTTTCCAATGACTTTACATGTGCCTGTGGGCTAGCTTTCTACGGTGAAAGAAAATGTCCCTAGCTACCTCAAGGTTGTTGCTTCCAAATTCGGGCTTGGCTCGATGCACCGATTGCCCGGCTTATGTCGGCTTAGTTTGAGCCTTATGCAGGTAAGGTCGCTTTTGAAAATAGATATGTTTTCTTTGCCCATTCTGAAGGCTAGCATGGGCAGGAAAAAGAGATCTACGTTGTTTTTATCCGATGCAAAGTGAGGGTCTTCTTCCCAAATGAGATTACATATGCTTGCATCTTAAAGGAATGTGGCATTATGCAATAAGTTGACGTGAGTGTACATATACACGAAAAGATTTTTTGATGGGCTTCTGGTCAAGGATGTGGCTCCCTGGGATGATTTGATTGAACAATATGGACACTAGGGGCATGGCCAAGAATCAAGGGTGTTTTCAGCGAACAAAAAACGAGGGTTTATCTTCAGGTAAGTTTTATGCCCTTTTGTAGGGTGTTCCACATGAGAAGAGCTATGGAGCTTTCTGTTGGAGATGTAGTCTCTTGGAGTGCATTGAGTCCCAATATAGTGATTAGCTGTGAGGAACTCAATGATTATGTAATGAGGGGGTCTATCCATATGCACGTTCGGTATGAGATATCGTCTCTTGGAAACTACTCGTTGTAGAATTTGTTCAATGTTGGCACCAAAGGGGTCCATCCTCTTTAAAGTGAAAGCAATCCTTGATTTGTCTGCCATGCTTGCATCTTAATGGGGTTGGGATTGTGCATGTAGTTGACATGGGTTTCCCTATGAGTGGATATTCTGATATGTTTGTCTATGCGCGTTTTCATATATAATTTCTCTATCTTCAAACCTCTGTCGAAGGCAGCGGAGCGGAACAGATTGGCTGCGGTAGGCTAGTCTGGACCGCTAGTAGCATGTAAGTCTGATAGCTCCCTTACATTCTCATAGAGGGATTCTTCAATGAAACTAGAGCCAGCTCAAAAGTTATTTGACATACCTTTGAGAAATTTGGTAAAATGCCTTTGTGTCTTGACAAATTAGGTGGCCATGAAAAGACACCTTTGATGCTTGTTTTATTTTCTTACTATTTTTGTTGGATTTCTAAAATAAGCTTTAGTGAAGAAGCGAGTTAGGCATACATTCGATTTTTGCATGTGAGCAGGGATTGGTTGAAATCTTCTTTGATATTTTAGTTTGTAAAAATATGTCCTTTCAGTTTAACATTGTCATGGCAGCTAGAAAATGGTGCTTCATTGTCAAATTTCCTTTGCCCGAAAATAAAAGTAGCATAGAAATATATCAGACAGTATGTGGCACAGGGATGATGGCGATGGGAGCCGATGAGTATTAGTTAGTGGTGGTGCTCCCTAGAGATACCTTCCAAAAACTGTCCTTTTAAGTTTTGTCTCTAGATGACTGTGAGTGTGATAGTATAGAAATATACATGAGACAGGATGATGACAATGGGAGCCAATGCAACGCTCATGAGTATTAACAATGGCGGAATTGGGCAGCGGAGGTGTTAGTGTTAGCGGCGGAAGCTTTAGATGAGTATTAGCGGCGGTGGAAGTGGGCGGCGGGAGTTTTAGTGGTGGTGTACTCCCCAGAGATATCTTCCAAAGACCTTCCTTTTGTCTCTGGAACAAGGATGAGTGTGAGAAGCAGTCCAATTATGCTAGTTCCTGCCAAAATGACAAATGTTGTCCCCGGGCCTATCCCTGGCTTGTAACCTGGATCCACCCTGCTCGGGTCGCGGTCTTGTGACACATATGAAAACCCGAATGCCCCCAACACCGCCCCTAGCTTCCCCACTGCAGCTGACATCCCATGACATGTTGTTCGAAACCGCGCCGGATACAACTCTGTGGGCACGATGAATGTTGTCGTATTTGGCCCAAAATTGTTGAAAAAGAATGTTATTGCATAGATAACCATGAACCCTATCTGGTTTTTGTCTCTCCAGTAGCTGTATGGTATGCCTAATGCTAGCATGAGCACTCCCATCATCAGGAATCCTTGCATTTGTATGGGCTTCCTGCCTATGCGGTCTATCAGTGCGATAGTACACCAGTATCCAGGGATTATCGAGCACAATGCGATTAGCATTTGCGCTTTACAGATTCGATACACCTCATCTATGGCACTCATTGTGGCTGGTGGTGGTAGCCATCTCACTGCTGTGAGTGCATCCTTCTCAAAGAGGTTGAGAGTATACCATGGAAGGCCTGCAAGAAACCATGTGCTTGCAGTGCCCAGCAGATGTAAGCCATGGCGCTGCCAGAATTCTCGAGAGAAAAGATGATAGTCTATTGCGGTAGCACTAACTATGTGTTGCCTTGCTTCCACATCCCCTTCACCAAACTCCCTATGAAGAACTTGGCCCATATCGTGCGCCGCTTGCTTGGTGTTACCGACGACTAGAGCGGTGTAGCGTGCCGTCTCTGGCATTTTGGTGCGAAAGTGGTAGGTTAGAAGTGCAGGCACACATCCAAAGAGGAAGACTAATCTCCACAGATAGTCAGCTTGAGGAGGTGTGGAGAGGATGGGATTTGCGTTGAAAGGCGGAGCCGGGTAGCAACTTCTCAAGCCAGCTGCACAGACCATTGCGATCGCTGCACTGACAAGGATTCCAAACCCTTGGTTTGCAAAGACAGCACCAACGAAGGCGCCCCGAGTGCTTGTATTGGCATACTCCGACATGATGGTGGCAGAGAGGGGATAATCTCCACCAATGCCGACCCCGAGCCAGAAGCGAAAGAAGCAGAGAGTGCCAAGGACAGCATGTGGATTGGACCCAAACGAGAGGGCTGAGCCAATGGAGCAGCAAACCATGAGCAATGCGGTAACTCCGTAGACTCTCTTGCGTCCCAGCTTGTCTCCGAGCCAACCGAAGAGAAGCTGGCCACAAAATGCCCCAAGAAGGGCAATGCCATTCACTACAGCATTGAGAACTGGCGGGAGCGTACCGGGCATTCCGGATGCTGGGTCGGTGAAGTAGATGCGACCGAGCAGCTTGGTCACAGTAGAGACACATATCAAATCATATGCATCCGTGAAGAAGCCCATGCCTGCTATGATGATGGTAGTGAAGTGGAAGCCTTGTGTCTTTGCCTTGTCAAGGGTCTCCAGTATTTGCAATGCTTCACCGCCGCCGGCGAGTGCGGCGTTGTGTGTCTCCATGGTTAGGGCTCAGGCAGGATGAGGATTTGATCTCTTTTGAGCTTGGGCAGTGTCAGTTCTGCATGCACAGGTTAACTGGGATATTAGAAGGAAAAAATCATAGTTAGGCTATGGTCACCAATGTTCACAGAAAACTTGTAACCAATTACAATGCACCTGCTAGGTTTTGGTTTCTACCTGTAAAATAAAAATTTACAATTTGAAAAAATTGTAAAATTTTCCCTAGTTTAGTTATAATTTTCAAAAGTATCTGCAAAATTTTGGAGAAAAACCTGTAAATTTCGAAAGCCTAAATTTTTCTATTTGTTTGGAAAAATGTTCTTTGGGAACATTGATGGTCACGCAAGGCTTAGTTATCAGTTATTTATAGATAACTATGCCCAAACATAGCATTAAATGACTAACTAAGCCCCTTGCATGGTCACACAAGGCTTAGTTTTTTCATTCATCCTCCCCACTAAGCCTTGAACCTAACAACTATGCCAACATCGGCATAGTTACAAAGGGTGGGCATAGTTATTCATTTAGTGCTCCTTTTTGCGTGTGACCAAGAATGAGGCTTAGTTATTTGTCCAAATAACTGATAACTAAGCCTTGTGTAACCATAGCCTTAGTCTACCATTAGAAAATTACATTAGGAGGACAACTTTTTCCAATGATTTTACATGTGCCTTTGAGCTAGCTTTCTATAGTGAGGGACATTTATGCTTCTACAGCAAAATATATGTCCCTAGTTACCTCAAGGTTGTCCCTTCGAAATTCGGCCTTGGCTTGTTGATGCACCGATTGCCCTACTTACGTCGGCTTAGATTTGAGCCTTATGCAGGTAAGGTCGCTTGTGGTAGTGAACATGTGGAAATGGCATGTAGAGCATGAGCAAGTGTGTGTGCAAAAGTTGTAGCAACATGGCCCATTACCATAGTTTTTGCTTGAATATGGAAAGTGCCACAGCTTTACATTCTACTTATGAGAAAGAGGGAGGGGCTCACATTCAAGCACAATTCCTCCCCTTCTCTTGATCTATTCTTTCCCTTGCATGCAAAATTGATCTCACTTAATCCCCTTTATATACCCCTTTTCCACAGGCCCATTTCCTTTTTAAATATTCCATTCAAGGGCATGCATCCATAATTACCTTTTGTGCCTATACACACAACCCCTAACTGTGAATTACCTCTCCTTTTAAGCTAATTAGCTTTACAATCATAGTGGATTCTTTAAGTGTCAAAGGTTCCAAAATCTCTTATTACATGCATGGAAAGTTTGATGGGCTCGGTCTCCCCTTGAAAAAATGTGTCTCTTATTGTGCAAAGTCTCCTTGGGAACTTTATCAATTGGAATTTTTTTCCAAATTGCAAAATTTTTCGGCCTCGTTTTAGAGTAGTTTATCGATGGACCGCTAGTGTTTTCATCTTCCTTTGGCTGGTCAAATTGGAGTAAGTGGGTGTGATGGCCATCAAAAAACAATCCTCAAGTCCTAATATGTTAAAACTACCTGGGGGTTAGCATGCTATGGGTTGGGAATTTGACACATGGCATATGTGACTAGTGAGCATTGGGAATTGTGAACCTATGCATAAAGATGCCTCTTTCTCATAAGAATAGTGAGGGCAAGTAACCCAATCGCAGGTGGCATTGTTCACATTGAGAGTCTGCAGTTCATATTGCCCATCCTCTCCTTTTAGTTCTTGTTATCGATCACCCTTTTGTGGAGATATTCTTTGCAAACACTGCATGAGATTATTCATTAGAGGTATAGGTTTACCGAATTGATAGAGCATATTTAGGTTGATATGGTCACAAATTAGACAACATCAATTAACAAGACCTCCATTATCTGTTAAACTTTAATCATAATTGCGGGTAAGATATAATCTAATTCATGATTGGAGATTTGCATATGGTCAAGCAAGCGAGAGATATATGTCATCACATGGAGAATAGTGTGAAGAAACCTTGTTCTAGGATGTCATGGTTTCTCTTATTGGAATTCATTCTATACCAAGGCACCTTTATGGCAAGACAATAGTAAAGTCCATGCCTCACCTAGAAAGTGCCCCATTTATGAATCTTTCATGTAGTTCTATGACTCAATAATTGTAAAGAATTGAATCTTTTTTTAACACATCACTGACTCAACAACAATGTTCCATTTGCCATCACTTATGCTCTAAATTATGGCTTCATGTTTTCCTAGACCAAAGGCCTAAAAGCTTTGGCTTTTAATCAAATCCATAGAACGGACCCACTTAACATTTCTTTCAAAAAATTCATATATTTTCTCTTCAAAGGTGAGATTATCAAATTTTGCAAGAAAAGTTGATAACAGTGGATACTCACCTTCAAGCCCTAGTACCACTTACTATTGACATTTTGTCCTTCATAGCCAAAAAAAAAAAAGAACAATACTTTTCTTGAAAGTAAACACTACAAGGTTTCCAAAACCTAAGCAAACCTGCAATTTAAATTAAAAGATGAAGACTCAAGGCTTAAGAATCTAGGAGTTGAATCTCCCAAGGCATTGTTATGAGTACAGAAAGCTTTAATTTGTTTTCCATAGATCTACAATTCATAACTTTTTGGGCCGTTCACTCCATGTGAAACCGCTTTATCGTGTGTGTTCAAACGGTGTTATGAAAATCCGTACTCTATCACTTTTCCATGTTTATAACACACCCTTTTTCTATTCAAATATGTAGATTTTTGGACTACATAAGGAGTCCTTAGTGAAGGGTGAATTTTTGGGTGCAAATCTGGATCGTTGGAAAAAGCTTGTCGATTAATGCCACATGACAAGCTAATGATAATTTTAATTTATTTTTTATAGGGCCTTGTGAGATGGTGTAGACATTTGTGTACCTGTGTTTTTAAAGAGAGGCATTGAGTATTGTTTCTGTCTTTGGAATATATTGTAATGTAAATAGTTTATTATTACAAATTTTTTCAAAAAAACATAATATTGTATTGTGACACTACATGTTTAAAAATAATACTGTCACTTTCTATTTTTCTCAAAGAAGGTGTTTGTTAGGAATTTCTTGTCAATAGCCCTATGTAAGAAATAGTAGTGAATTTTCACTTTGTTTTCAAAGTTCTTTAAATGATACCCTCCTATAAATAAAGTGTGACAATTTATAGGAGGGTATCAAAAGGTGTTATTAAAATCCATACTCATCGTTTTTCCATGTTTATAACACACCCTTTTTCTATTCAATTTTTAATAGATTTTTTTAAAACTTTTTTAAATGATACCCTCCTATAAATGAAGCATTACAATTTTTGAAATTAAAAATATCTTTTAGTTAAACCCATGTGAAGTTCTTTAAATGATATCCCTCTATAAATAAAGTGTGACAATTTTTAAAATTAAAATAATCTTTTTGTTTGGCCCACGGGGTAAGTACATATATTATGGGTGACCTCCCAGAGAACAACATAGACTCAACAAATAGTACAGACTTGGTAGAGGAGACTTGGTAGAGGCCACTTTGTAGAGATTGGAGTGAAATACAAGGTGCTTAGCCACATGAGTCATTCATTGGACATAACAACAAGCTCATGAGTGTCCAGGCCTAAAAAGCATCGAAAGGTGGAATGCATGAAGCAGAGGACTATGAAGCATACCACCAGATGAAGCATCACATGTGTGCAATTTGTTTCACAAACTCTTCCATATGCAACACAAACTTTGAAAAGAAGCTTGACAAATAAGTTGTAGCTTGCTCGATCATGATTTGTTCATGTTTTGTGTCCATCTAGCAAAGAGCTCGCTCCATAATGAAAGTCCAATTTTGTACTAGGACTCACTCCTTGCTTCCTAGAGCATCCTCTTCCCAAGGAGAAATCTTGAAGGCACACCATAGAGAGATTGCTAGCCTATGTCCACCTTTTTAAAGTACAGGGCCTTTAGGTCAAAATTTGGCAAGCTCTCCAACATCTTGAAGGGGGAGTTGAAGCTATCCAAACTTTTGCAGCCAAAGGCAAGAGGAATGTGGCTTGTGCCATCAATAGAAACAAACATGCCTTGACACTGAATATGGCGCTTGGTGTGTAAACAACCTCATGGCACTGTTTTGGTTAAAGCGGAATGTGCAACAACCTTACACACCAAACAACAAGATCCCAAAATTGATGATGCAGGGTCCCAAAGATAGCTAGTAGAAAGTCGTCATAGAGAAAGAGGGTATGCATACTAGAAAGATCCCTGGAGAGTTCTCGAGGAAATGTTCTAAAATCGATGCAATAAACTAGCAATTATGAGAAATATGCAAAGAGGCAATGCATGGAAACACAATTTCAATCAAGCTTTACCATGAGTTTAAACATTTGGTAGCAATAGCAAGGAATTGATGCAAAGGTGTGTGAAGTCATAACTACCTAGGAGGGAAGAGGATTGTGCATATTTTCTATCATTGCCAATCAGAATAAAAAGGACAACTTTTGTGAAAATGGGTTTGGTGTCTCCGTTATTTGAGCTCGAATTAAAATTCCTTCACAAAAATCTCTGCACTCACAATTGTGAATAGGCGCCCCCAATTTTAGTTTGGGGTGAATTAAGGGGAATCTGAGTAGATGCTCTTGAGGCTTTGAGGGAAAAGAGGGTCAGGGGTGGCACGTGGCGGAGAGAGAGAGAGAGAGAGAGAGAGAGAGAGAGAGAGAGAGAGAAGAATTTTAACGTCGCGGGAAATATCCGACGAGGAGAGTTGAGGTTGGGGTCTTTTTCAGAGAGAGAGAGAGAGAGAGAGAGAGAGAGAGAGAGAGAGAGAGAGAGAGAGAAGAATTTTAACGTCGCAGGAAATATCCGACAAGGAGAGTTGAGGTTGGGGTCTTTTTGAGAGAGAGAGAGAGAGAGAGAGAGAGAGAGAGAGAGAGAGAGTAGGAGTCGGGAGAGATGTTGCAGCAGTTGGAGTGCGCATGGAGAGGCTCGGAGGTGTGCAAGACAGTTTTTGAGCTAGTGTCGCATTCTCTCTGTTTTTGAGGTGTTGGGTCAGTGCAGTATTCGCAAAAGGACAGACGCGACAAGGGAGGGTTGCACAGGTACAGGGCACGCTCTCTGGGGAGATTTCGATTAATGAGGATGTAGACCCGTAGGATAGTAAGCAAAAGGAAAGAAAATTCCTTCACAAAAAAGGCAATATTATCGATTTTTAAGACCTTTACAAAGGATAGAAAGCCTTTATTTATTTTTTCTTTGAGACCTATAATGCTATAATTTCAAGTGGAAAAAATGTCGCTCCACACGTGACCACATAATTAAGGTTCTCGAGTGTAAATTGGGATCAAAGTAGCACAAGTATGAGGTGGTTGCAAACGTCACTATTTGTGTCCAACGTTATGAGGACTTGCCATAAAGGGGGGATTCATACCATGGACACAAAGCAAATCACACCAATGTTATTTTTGCCTTGAAAAACTACCACTTAACGAACACCCAATTAGAACACTATTAGTGGCGAGCTCATAGGTGTGCCATATGACTAAAGAACATGGGGTCTTTAATGAAGATCCCGTCATGGGATCGACAGTGAACATGGTACGTGCGAATTTCGAGGGAGATGGACACCCAACAAAAAATGCAAGTCAGCACCCTCCCGGCGAGTCGAACCCACCACCTTGGCCACGCCAGCATGGTGAGCTAACCACGCATGCGCGTGCATTTCAGTGTTTAACAAGGCAAGAAATAAACTATATAACCTAAACTTCTATCAGGAAAAGTAAACTAAGACAGAAAATGTAAACTCGGACACGTCCAGTTAAAATCGAACGGCCGAGCTTACCTCTGCTTTTGTGCGTGTAGCTGCGCGCTGTGGATCCCATGACGGGGTCTTCATTTAAGATCCCGTGTTACTTAGTCTTGAGGGTAGGTGTGCAACCATAGGGACTGGGCATTGACTCTTTTACCTACAATCACACGGTTGCTCTCGTTAGTGCGGACTCTTAGTATTTCTACTTAAGGCCGGGTCACACCGTCCCTTTTGTTGGTGCCGGGCCATGGAAAGCACTCATAATCCGACTTACATCGAGGAGCTGGTGGAGGCCCAAGGGGAGGCAATGGACCCTTCAGTCGGCGTTGTAATTAAAGGCTCGAAAGCAATCAAGAAACAACTTGCATAGCTTGCTAAATCTACGCAGGTCTTTTGATTCATGGGCAAGGTGCCCACGAAGCCCGAGTATGTCAATTGGCTGCATAGCGCCAACTCCTTGAATCAAGGCAGAGCTGTTTCTAACGCCCAATACCTTGCAAAATTCCTTTTCTCTATTCAATTCAACGACGAAGTGGAAGTTGCCAAAATCTTGACCAAAAGTTTGTTGTTTCTCAATCGTGTGGCAGTGTGTGTGTTTCCATGGGACCCTTCATTTGAATCCCCTGATGCATTCAAGGATATGTGCTTAGTATGGGTGTAATTCAACAATCTACCACTATGGCTAAGAAGAAACTTGAAAGAACTCTCATTACCCATTGTCTGTACCTTCAAGCAGAGATGTAGGTGTTGCCACCAATAAGGTGTATATTTGGTGGGATGTCAGAAAGCCCTAGCCAAAGAATCTTTGTTGTAAATGTGGGGACTAGTCTTAAGGTCATTCCTTTTAACTTTGGAACCCTTTTTGGTGCTTGCTTCAAGTGCAACAAATTTGGGCACTTTGCTAGGTCATGTCTGACAGCCTTGGCAGCGGCCCCAGGCCCGATTAATGGTGAAAAAGGCACGCCTACAATGCTTCATATGGATACCAAAATGACAAATGTTAATGAGAAGACACAAGAGATGGGCTACTTGATACAAGGAAGGAAACACTAGAGCAGTCAGAGAAACCCACCAAAGCCGAGCAAAGCAACGAAATTGCCACCCTGAGATACCGCTTCATGTCTACCACTTAGAAAAAATGACCTCCCTAGTATTTGAGAAGATTGTCTCGTCATCCATTTTCGGTAAGAAAGACAAAGGTTGGCGACTTAAATCTCCCACATCTCATGCAAGAGGTTTAAATCTCAGGTGCAAGCGGTTGGGCGGATGAACGGAATCCTACTAGATATTCCCAAAACTCTTTCCTATATGATAATATCTTTGAGGTTCTTTGAGATACCGATCCAAAAAATCTCATGGTAAGTGAGGGGGAGGGGAAAGGAACAATGGAGGAGGACATTTGGAAAGAGGGCACATAAGAAGAGTTCCTTGAGATGAAGGAATTCATACCCCTCTCTCATAATGGAAGAGTATATTCTGCAATCTTAGAATGTGAAGGGGATCAAAACCTCGAAGAAAAGCTCCCTCTTCTGGGAGGTAGTTAAGAAATACAAGGAAATCAACTTTTGAGCTATCCAAGAGTATCATCTTGATGCTGCTAGTAAAAGAAAACAAGCAGTTGGGAAGAAGCTTAATTCTATAGAGAAGGGGATGAAGGGTATAGTGGCATCCTCTCTATTGTGGATAGGGAATTGGGCTAAAAGCATGCTTTGGTGGTACAAAAAGGATTGTCCTTGACAACACCTTTGACAAATCTTTGAGTTACAATTTCTGCATGTCACATGAAAAACTACTTATCATACTATATATCAATGGATAGATCTTCAAAAGAAGAATCTAAAAACACAAGGTCTGAAAAGTTTTGACCTAAACTACAAAGAATTTACCAGTCCCCACTTTTTCATTGGTAGAAGTAAAATAGGTCCTTTTTTTGTACCACCAAACCATACTTTCACCCATTGAGCCCAAGGTGGTTTCCAATCATCCATCCATGAGAGCTCTTGGAGTAAAGATTAAGTGGGTTGATCAAGTTATTAAGATCATCAACATATATGGACCATGCTCGATGAAGGAAAGAGCAAAACTATGGGAACATTTATAAGGCATCCAATTTGAAGGGGAATGATTATTGGTCAATATGGTGGAGAAGAGAAAGGACAGAATAGGATCATCGAACATGTTAGCTAGATCCGAAAGATCTAAATGACTGAGCTTGTGTGAGAAGTGAGCGTTGATGGACATGTGGGAAGTGGGCCGTTGGAACAACACACCAAGGTCCACATACACCATTATGTAGTATGCCAGCACTTCATCTCGGCTCGATTGTTGCTATTGTTCTCATCAAGCCGACTAGTTGCCTTCATGGTTTGAAATGAAGGTATCTACCGCACAATGCCTGTCGGATCAACTTCCGCTAAGCATGAAAATAAAAAAAACACAGGCGAAAGGCATTGCCCCCAAGGATCTAAGAAGCTACTCATGATAGGGGATCACCTTTTTAAAGACCCTCTTTTTAAAAGCATGGCCTTGAAGTCTATGAGCATGCTTGTAAAGATATGGATTTGGCTAGCCCTAGGGCCTAGGATATCTTCGCCAAGAATATTAAAAAAGTTAACAGTGTTGGCCATAGAAGGAAGAAATTGTGCGAGGAGCAACAAAATTATCTTGCTGAAAAAGTTGAATAATTAACCCGCCAAAAAGCAACAAGGGTTGGCCTTTGAATCATAGCATAAAAGGTGACTTGATGCTAAGTACGATCTAATCGACGAACAACAGCTCGATGAGGTGAGCAAGGACAAATTATTATCCGGAGAAACCTTCCTCCAGCCAGAGGAGATTAATCAAGCGCATCTTTTCAAGTCCCTCAAAGTCAAGAGAGATCGGGGCCTTGTCCATTCACTTGTCAATGGGAGAGCGAATGTTGTGGAGGACCCAAATGAAATGGTATAACTTGTGCTAGATCACTTATGACAGATTATAGGATAGCATGGGACCCATTCTCCAGAGCAAGAGCTACTCTGCTTGGAAGTGTAAAAAGAGTCGATCTCCCAATAACGCCATCATTTTGGAGATGGAGTTTACCGAGGAGAAATTCTCTTGCGTTCTACAAAGCTCTTGCAAAGAAAAGTCCCCTGGGTGGGACGGTTCAACTACTAAGTCCTTCAAAGGATGTTGGGATAATCTTAAGTCCTCGATCATGTGAATGGCTAACCAAGCCCTAGTCAATGGGGTCCTTGACATAAGCATTAAAAGAGTCCAAACAAATTAGATGCTACCAGGTGAAACATTGACGCCCTTCTACTATGATGTCGGTAGCCTATAAAATTATTGTCGAAACCATAGTCTTCAAGCTCACTCCCCTTTTGGACAATCATCACTCCCCACCAACATGGATTTATCAAAGGTAGGTCTATCTATGGGAAAATTTTTGCAGCAATGGTCAATATAGAGTATGCAACATCCACTAAACAAGAGTGTATTCTATTACAACTGCATTTAGATAAAGCATATGACAGGGTCACATAATCGTTTATCAAAGATATCATGAAATCATTGGGCTTTGGACACAGATGTGTTGTTTGGTTAGTACCCTTGGTTTTGGTAGCCAATCTGAGCTATTTTTCAATGAGAGAATCGTAGGTGCATTTGAAGTCCAAAGGTCATTTAAGCAAGGATGCCCTCTAGCCCCTCTACTGTTTGCCATTTGATATCATCCTTTGGTTACCTTGCTCGAAGACAGTCCTGCTAGAGGGGAGATTTAAGGGTTGTCTCTACCAAACAACGACCAACTCCTAGCCAAGCTATTTATGGATGATTCCTTTTTGTTCCTCAAAGCTTTCCCTCAAATGATCATGAAGGATTTGGAGATTGTGCAATAGTATGCCTCTGCATAAGGGTCAAAGTGCAGTATTGAAAAGTCAAGATTGATATCACTCTCAGAAAATGACTTATTCAACTCATCTATATGGACCAGGGAGATAGTGTCAAAAGGGAGATATTTGAACACCTGGGAGCCCCTCTAAGGGTGGACGTAACCTACAAACAAAGATTACTTGGGTTCTAGATAAGGTAAGGAACAAGATGCAAAGGTGGGAGTATGTGCTTAGTGAAAGTGATCAATGCATTCATGCTACCTTACATAGCCTTCAACGGTTTGCTTCTAAAGATAGCCAAATTCGATTGGAAAGAGTTATTGAAACCTGTAAAAATATTCTTATGCAAAAACTAAGGACTCAATGCCTTGGCAATGGGCAGGATAGGATTCCCTTGCAAGACTTGCTGAGCAAGGCAATATCGGGATCCTCAGCCCAACACTTATGTAGAGGCCCATTGTGTCAAGTTTGTGGTGCCAATTACTAAGCAAGACCAGTCATGGGATATTATGTCAAAGCCCTTGGTGGAAGATGCCAAACTGTGTTCGCAAGGTGGTCAGTGGAAAGGGCTTGAGATTCATCACAAGTAGCTTGCCCCTCGATGGTTTGACCTGAAACTTAGGGGCTCAACATGCGAGGTAGTGAGAAAATGCAACAAAACGGAAGAGTTAGTGAGGAAATGCAACAGAGCAGCAAAGACTTTGGAATGGGGAGAGATAACTACGTACTTTCACAATGCTATATTTCACATTGGTGCCCATGGTTGTCTAAGGTAGGAAGCATCCTCTTGAACCCTTATTGGAGGGAAGTTTCTAGGAAGGTCAATAACAAAGGACTACGTCGGCTGGGTCAGTTTTGGGACAACAGCAATAGAAACAAGAAAGGAACAGACCAACTAGCCTCCCAATTCTTCCTGTGTGGGAATGAAAGACTACTAGCCAATAGGGCTATAGAACGGCTTGAGTGTTTTTGGTTGCCGTCCTACGAGTCTAGGCTCGAGTGGAAGGCACGGTGGTGGTCCGCAAATAGGCATTTTCTCAAACAAAAAACCAAGGATGTGTACAACTCCCTTATGGTCTCAAAAGATTGGTTCCCCCTCCTAATAAGCAATAGGGAAAGCAATGGCGGGAAGCTAGATGGGTGACATCATGAAGAACATTTGGTGCCACATGGGCCACTTGGGATGAAGATTTTCCTTTGGAGGATGTTGTAGGGAGCCTTACCCACTAGAGTGAAGAATCTTGCTAGAGGTATTGTTCCTGGTAGATGCCCGCAATGCAAAAAGACCAGTGAGGACATTCTGCACCTTCTCAAATAGTGTCTGACGATCTGTGGCATGGTAGTAGAATTTTTTTAATGGGTTTAAAAGACCTGGAAGATAGGTTTTTTCAAGAACAACCCGTTCTTGGGAGGGAAGGCATTCAAGACCCAACCTCTACTCATTGACATACAAATTGTCAGATACTGCTACTTCAAGCATGTGTGGAAGGCCAAGAACTATCAGATCTTCAAGAATGCCTTGAAAATTGATGAATTCACAAAGACTATACAAGAAAGTAAGGAAACATTTGTCACCATTGGGAAGGAGATGAACCCTAGGCCAATTGATGTCGTCATGGCTATTTAGTACCTCCATGATCAACCAAGCTTACCTTGTTAGCCCTGTTAAGTATCACAGTGGCTACCCTTTTAGACAATGTACCTAGAGTCTCTAGGGGATGTCAAGCTCGATAGAGCATGTATTGAAATTGTAATTTTTTGGTTTTGCTCATACAATTCACTCACTCACCATTGTGAGTTTGGCCAAAAAAAAAACTTCAAAATACTAATAAATTTACACTTATATAAGGGGCTTTGTTTTGACTTTGAAAACCTCACAGGTCTTTAAAAATATGGTCATTTTTGTCTTAGCGCTAAAGGTTTTTTGTTTCAAATAAACTTGGAAACGTAGGTTATGTGGACAATTTCTTTTAGATGCCCCCCCCCCCCCCCCCCCCCCCCCCCCCCCCCCCCCCCTCTCGTTTTACGATAGATAGGGAGCAAATGCTTCTTCATGGGAAGGTCTATTGCAATGCCAGTAGATGAAGTGGATGGAAGAGGTCGAGGAAGGTGTATGCAGAAGGAGGAGCTATAGTCTATGACGCCTCCTACATCAACATGTCATTGCATTGCTGTAATTTGTAGCGAAGGTGCACGCGAGGGTAGAGCAGGTCATTGCAGGGCAGTAGGAGGGACATTTGATTTCTTTTCTCTTCGTCTTTCTTGTTGTATATGTCTCTCCATTGCACACTTCAGTGGGGAGAGATGGGGCACAACTTGTCAGCAAGAAGGGATGGACATAGTTCGTGGGGCACCGCTAAATGTCTTGTTAATTATGAGCTTAAAATAGATAGTTCCTACTCTAATAAATATCACAATTAAGAAGATGATTTTGATATAATTTCCGCACCCTAGATAGTGCATGGAAGCTCTAAAAATTATTTCATAAGTATCTAACTAATTTAGTATATTTCCTCTAATTTTAAGCCAAAATTAAGCAATTTCAATCGTAATATATTCTAATAAGTATATAAATTACTATTCTTACGTAAAGAATTTATACTCATCAGTTTAAGTATATATAATGAAGTTAATGAATAATAAAGAGAAGCTCAATCTTTTGTAATCAAATTATAATTATAAAGATAAATCTAAATTAGTTTGCCTTTCACTAATCTACAAGGATTAGGGCTAATTACGATTAGTCTCATAGAGATTTTCTCTATTAGTGACTTTTGAGAAGATTCTCTCTAAGCTAGAGAGAATTCATCAGGATTTGAGTAAAATCGTGAGCTCTCCCGACCCATCTATAGATTTTTGGCAAGTAGGGCTTGTGTGCTTAAGAACTCCCCAACGTCCTAAGCAGCCCCCAATCTTTAGGAAGCATCTTCATACTACTAATTCAGTGCCAAGCTTGATTTGGAAACATCATCAGCACTTGTCCAGCTTGGGAAAGAAGTTCTGATACATTTCTGGCTTAAAATGATAATATCTACCCCATGTGACAAAATATCTGTTAGACCATGTGTTTTCATATCTTCTAGCCCATGTGATTTAATATGTGCCAAAGCTTCCAATTATCTAATTTATTAAAGTAACCTATGAAAATTTCCAAAATTGATTCAAGGGTTAGTACATATCCAAATTTGATTCAAAACATTTCTTGTTGGACTAAAGCTATGCTAAAGATTCCAAAAATACCAATTGCAACTATTTTTGGGTTTATTGATTTATATACCCAGTATTGTTCATTTAAGATTATAACATATTTTTTTTATTCCAAATGGTGGAAACTATACAATCACCACAACTTAATAATTAGAGATTTACCCATCTCAACCAAAGCTAGGAAAATTGTTAAAAAAGAAGACTTCATCCTCCAGATAGCATCTTTGTTGGAATAATTTTTTCATTTGAGAAGATGCTCCTTCATTACTCTATTTCAAAGGGTTTTCTATCCAAAATTCCTTACTTTAGAATTATTAAGTATTCACCACCCAATTTATCCAAGAAACTCTTGGTGTTGAGCCCATCTTAAAAGCCTTTATAAATCAAGTGTATCGACTCTAAAAACTAGGTTAAATTCCTTTCATATAAACAAAAAGATCCATGGATGCCCATACATCCAACTTGTCAACATGAACGTGCTCAGCCTAACTGACCATTTAGAGCTACCTGTATTTGACAAGTATTATGCATTCTACCTTTGCCAATCTCAATATGCTCAGCATGTTCTTGCCATTCTGAGCAATTTGTGCTCGGCACAAGCTACCATCACTGCACTAGAGGTACCTCTTCTAAGCCCTAACGTAGTTGACCAAAAATAAGTAAAGGGTTTTAAGAGGTATCCTACCACGAGGCTTTGGCTTCCCAATATTCTCTTGCTCTAATACTTCCACACACTACAAGAGGTCATTTAAATTCCGGTGCCAAACTACCGGTGACAATGGTGGGCGTTAGTATATGTGCAAGTAACTATGGAGGGAGATGAACATTTTAAAATTTTTCATTTTTAAATTTTTGACGCTCGTACCGATACGAATTCCGATGCCTATTCCGATGTTTCTTTCGACACCTGCACCAACGTCTGTATCGATGAAACCTACAAAAATTGAATACGCGGGTCTTTCCCTGCACATTCCTCTAATTTGTGCGCCTCTTCTCTTGCTCTTCTCCTCCTCACCTACTGTAGATCTGGTGCCCAACAACTTATCAAAGGTGAGAATCTTGCTTGTGGACTACTCCTTAGCATCAAGGTGAGATTCTTTTCAAGTTTGCTTGTAGGTTTAGGGTTTAACATAGTGTGTGTATGTGTGTGTGTGCAGTTTTGCAGGTTTGTTCAGACGTTTACAAGACCCTTTCTTGCTCAAATAGGCCGCATGGGAGTGTTCGAAAGTTTTATGCATATTAAATTAATTTAAAATTATATTGTATATTGACAAAATAAAATTTCATTAATTAGAATTTCAATGCTTAAATTTTTATGCAATTTTGTTTAGAAAATATTCTTTGAAAAAAAATTCTTTTGAAATTATGGTTTGGAGTAATTTTGATTTGAAGAAAATTTGTTTCGAAGTTATGCTATGGAAAATTTTTGTTTTGAAATTATGTTTCGGTTAGGTTTAGTTTAGGTTATAGGTTAGGTTTAGTTAACTATAGGTTTCGGTTAGGTTTAATTTAGGTTATAGGTTAGGTTAGGGTATAGGTTATGTGTTAAGTTATAGGTTAGGTTAGATTAGGTTTAAGTTATATGTTACGTTAGGTTATAGGCTAGGTTTTAGGTTAGGTTTAGGTTATAGTTTATAAATTAGGTTAGGTTATAGGCTAGGTTAGGTTAGGTTAGGTTATAGGTTAACTAGTTTATGTTAGCTTATGTTAGTTTATAGGTTAGGTTTTAGGTTAGGTTTAAGTTATAGGTTATAGACTAGGTTAGGTTATAGGTTAGGTTTAGGCAACATGTTGGGTTATCGGTTGTAAATAAAAGGTTAGGTTAGGTTATAGGTTAAGTTAACTAATATTTAGGTTATAGGTTTGGTTCGAAAAAAATCTGATACTCCCAACTGAAACATTGGCAGCCCATAACCATGATGTCAGTAGCTCACAAAATGATTGCCAAGTCAATTGCCCTAATACTCTATCCCACTTTGGATAAGGGTATCACTCATCGCCAACAAGGTTTCATCAAATGAAGATCTATTAAAGATAACACCTTGACAACAATGGTTGGATTAGAATACACACCATTCACCATGCAAGACTGTGCATGTTATAGGTTAGGCTATAGTTAGCGACAATAGTAGAAAAAACGCAAACGAACTTTGAAAATGACTCTTGTACTTCAAAAAATGCAAACGGACTTCAATTAGGTTAGGTTATGTTAAATTAGGTTTAGGTTATAGGTTAGGTTTATATTATAGGTTTGGTTAGAGCTAGCGACAAATTAATAGTAGAAAAAACGCAAACGGACTTCGAAGATGACTCATGTACTTCAAAAAACACAAACGGACTTCGATTAGGTTAGGTTATAGGTTAGGTTTAGGTTATAGGTTATGTTTAGATTATAGACTAGATTAAGTTATAGGTTATGTTAGATTGGGTTTAGGCTATAGGTTAGGTTTAGGTTATAGGTTAGGTTAGAGCTAGCCTCAAATTAATAGTAGAAAAAATGCAAATGGACTTCGAAAATTACTTGTGTACTTCAAAAAACTCAAACGAACTTCGGTTAGGTTATGTTATGTTAGGTTAGGTTAGGTTTAGGTTATATGTTAGGTTAGAACTAGCGGTAAATTAATAGTAGAAAAAACACAAACGGACTTCAAAGATGACTTGTGTACTTCAAAAAGCGCAAACAGACTTCGGCTAGGTTAGGTTATACGTTATAGGTTAGGTTATGTTAGGTTAGGTTATGTTAGGTTAGGTTAGGTTTAGGTTATAGGTTAGGTTAGAGCTAATGGCAAATTAATAGTATAAAAATACAAACGGACTTCGATTAGGTTAGGTTATAGATTATGTTTAGGTTATAGGTTATGTTAGGTTTATATTATTGTTTAGGTTAGATTATAGGTTAGGTTAGATTATAGCGGCAAATAGTAGAAAAAATGCAAACAGATTTAAAAAATGACTCGTATACTTCAAAAAATGCAACCGGACTTCGGTTAGGTTATTTTATAGGTGAGGTCATATGTTAGGTTTAATTTGGTTATAGGTTAGGTTAGATTAAGTTATAGGTTAGGTTAAGGTTAGGTTATAGTTAGGTTATAGGTTATAGGTTACGTTATGTTAGGTTATAGGTTAGGTTTAGGTTATAGGTTTCAAAAACACAATTGAACTTAAAAAACGCACACAGACTTCAAAACCACTAATATATAGTCATTGACACTGTGGTCCTAATCTACCTGCACCTCTAGATCGAGGTGTGCGGAGATCGGACATGGCTAGAGAATGTGAGGTTGTTAGAGCTAGCGGCAAATAGTTGAAAAAACGCAAACGGGCTTTGGAAATGTTTTGTGTACTTCAAAACGCAAACGGAATTCATAAATGAAGTAAAATAATATAATCGGACTTCAAAAGTGCACACAGACTTAAAAAACCTTAATATATAGTCATTGACCAATAAAGACGAGATTATTACCTGTGGTCCTAATCTCCGTGCACCTCTAAACCGAGGTGTGCGGGGATCGGGGCTTGCTAGAGAATGTGAGGTTGTCATGTAGTTAGTAGTGTGTAGTTATGACAACGAGAGTGTTTTAATTATTTATTGCATCATTGGTAGATAAAGTATGAACAATAGGATGGTGTGTCCTTGTGCGCATTGTAAGCATCAGATCTTTCGAAAACAAAAAATCTGCAACCAACACATACGCAATCACGGTCTTTTTCCAATAGAGCAACTACAAGACCTGTGTTATCGATCTCATGGTCCAGAGACAATAGATCAAACTTCGCAAGTAGATATTGCTCCAACTTCATCCCAAAGAAGACGATTTTCAAACGAACAGCCATCGACTGAGTCCTCCAAACCAATACCTGATGTGGCATTTCAAGAAGCAGAGATGGAGCAGATGTTAGACGCGTTCTTTGACATGGATCCCATCATTGAAAACATGTAAGACGACATCATTCAAGGCAATACTGCCAACCAACCTCAGCCATCTCGTCCATATCGACGACATGATAGCAACAATAAAGAGGGTGAGATGATGCAAACTCTTGCACGCATACCACTTTACAATGGTGCAAAAATCTCAGTCCATACCGCTTTGGTAATGCTTATTTTGCAGTCTGTCTACAGGTGGTCCGACACCTCCGTCACAAAGCTTTTCAGGTAAAAACATTGTATCCTAAGCATGATTAACTGTAAGCTACAGTTCAATAATTTGATCAAGGGGATGACGTGTTCATGTAATGACAAGTTGCTCAACAAGCAAATCTTGCCAAAAAAGAATCACATGTCCCCTACCCGTCCAGCTGCTAAAAAGATTCTTATTAATTTGGGCTTGGATTATCACAATATATGTATGTCCTAATGATTGAATACTTTTCTGCAATGAGTATGCAAATTTGAAACAATGTCCGAATTGTGGATCAAACAGGTATAGAGAGGACACACAACGAAAATTTATCCATGCAAAGGTCCTTCGACACTTTCCTATCATTCAAGAATAAAGAGCATGTTCAGGTGCAAGTCTATAGCCACTTTGATGACATGGAACTTAAATACTAGATTGACAGATGATGTGATGTGGGTACTTTCTGACTCTTGTGTATGGAAGCACATAGAGGAAAGTTGGCCTGCATTTAAGAATGAGCCTCTATGTATCCTCTTTGGTCTGCAATTAGATAGAGTAAACCCATTCATATTACGGAGTTCATCATGGAGCACGTGGCCTATTTGTCTGGTTAATTATAATCTTCCACCATGGCTAGCTATCAAGAAGGGCCATCTGTTGTTGTCACTGATCGTCCCAGGAAAGTACAAAGCAAAGAACATGGACGTCTATCTAGCACCACTTATAGAGGAGCTCCAAATCTTGTGGACAAGAATCGATGTGGGTGATATGTCCCAACCAATCGGATGCCGGAATATACATGTGCAAGGCATTCTCATGTGCACCATGCACAATTGACTAGGCTTCGGTGAGTGTTCAGGTAAGTTCCTTTGAAACCCTCACACACGTCATGTTATTCCTGGCTATGCCAATGCTTTATATTTTGAATTTGTTCTTTTTAAGGCTTGAGTCACTCGAGTAATCATGCTTTTGTTCTTTCCAACAAACTTGTACATGCCTTCTCATCTACATCCTTATACTCACTAAGTACTTTGTGAGGAAAACTAAACAAAGCTGCTAAGAATGTAGATAACCTGATACAATTTTGAGCTTTCCTCTTATCTGACATATATAACCTCAGCAAAAATTTTGTCATACAACCAATTAGACCAATTCACCTTACCTCCCTGCTCTGAAAACACAATGGACCATAGTTCTCCTTTGACATATGGTCAAACTTTATGAGGAAGCACAATCTCTCCAAATACCACTTTAACTGCTCTCTTCTCACATAGTTCACATTTTTTAGCATATAGTATTTCCTACCACCCTCAGTAGGACCAAACTCTTTTTTGACAAGGCTTCAGATCATTTAGGAATTGTAATGATACCTTTTAAGAGCCTTTTAATGGCATCTTAAACACCTATACTACCAATTCAGGGGTGAAAGATAATGTGCTTGAGATCATACCCTTGGTATTTTGGAGAATGTCCAACTATGACTTTTCATAATAATTGTTCCTCCATTCATCCCATGGAAAAGATGCAAATGCCCAATCCAGTGCTTTGTAATCGCACCACATTAGCCTCTGTCTTGAGGTCTAGGGATACCTTAAAATCTATAAATGGATCCATGAGGGACTGCTACAGCTTTTCTGTGTTGAGGGGAGTTTCTACAGCAACATCTTCCTCACCCGAGGCTTCTTCTTCCTCTAGGCTACCGACATCGACACTCACCACCTGTCCCTTGCACCGCAGTCATCATGGCGGTTCATCATTCTCCAACTCTGGCTGCATAGCATTGATCGACTTCCCTCTCACCATGGTTGAAGGTAAGTGTATAGTAGCCGGTGTGTAGTTGAAGAAATTGGGTGACAACATAAGCGAAGGTTGAGCGCGACAGAGGTGTTGGCTCACACCTTTGAATAGTGCACCTTGATTTACACTCACCACTACTAGTACTTTCTGCACAATGATTTCACTTAATGGTGAATCAACCCGTACTTTGAAGTTTATTTTCAAACGTCCCTCATTGAAAAATTCGACCACCAAAATTTGATCTGCAAAAATCCGACTTCAGGTACTCCAAAAATCTAACTTAGCAGCTCTGAACTCTGGTTCCTCTAACCTGCTATTGAACTGATGTGGATTGCACAATTAGATCCAACACTATTGTTGATCATATCCTTCTAAAATTGATGAGCTTCAAACCTTCTACCCAGACTGCTTTCTGCAAACTGATATGGTTGAATCAATCCTACTAAAGGCCATTCTAAATGGGGTGGTTTCCCTTGAAAATTTTTCAATCTGTTTCCAATTTCTCAACTCTGGTACCAAAAACATCAGCAACTATGAATATTCCCTGTCCCAAATGCTAGACAATCTTCTAGGGACCAATATATGTCAAAGTCAACTTGCCTGGATGTGGCCCTAATCTAGAGTTATACAACATTACCCAATCTCCAACCTAAAAAACTTTAAACTTAACATTCATACTCACCCAAGCTTTCCTCCTTCTCGAAATCACTTCAAATATATAGTAACTAATCAACCTGTCCTCTTCTAACTGCATCAAATATCTATTGTTGTACCTGACTGACAACTTGGGACTCATTTTCTCTGTAGTAACTCTAAGTCTTGGAACCACAAATTCCATAGGGACCACAGCTTCCAGACCATAAACCAATTTGAATGGAGTCTTTCCTGTGGTGACCTTGAAAGTCGTTCTAAAAGACCATAATAATGAATCAAGCTTCTGATCCCAATCTTTCTTGTTTTCTTGAACAATTTTCTTCAATATCCTCAACAAGGCCTTATTTGTGCTTTCAGCCTTTCCATTAGCCTGGAGATGATAAGCTGTGTATTTTTTGTGCATAATCATATGAGTTTTTGTTAGCTCAGCAATTACCTCATTGAGAAAATGGCTTCCTCTATCACTCACCAACTCCACAGGACATCCAAACCTAGTCATGATGTTATGATAGAGAAATATAGCTACACTCTGAGCTTTATTGTCTTTGAGAGCTACAGCTTCAACCCACTTAGTACAATAATCTGTAGCAACCAAAATGTACTTTCATCCTTTACTAGTAGTGGGCTTTACAGGTCCCACAAAGTCCATTCCCCACTTCTAAAAAGGTTCCAAAGGTAATATAGGATGATCAGACATTGTATCTCCAGAATCTGGCTGACCAAGTTTCTGGCAAATAACACAGCTTCTGGCATGCTCATGGGAATCCTTCAACATAGTGGGCCACCACAATCCAACTTGCAACACTTTCTTACCTATTATATCACCTGAAAAATGTCCTCCTCCTGCTGTTCCTGAATGAGTTTCTTGCAAAACAGCTTTCTGTTCAAAGTTTGGAACACACCTTCTAGTTACTTGATCAATCTCTTTCCTGTACAATGCTCCTTCTATCACAAAAAATGGTCTACTTTTTAAAGAAAACTTCCTCCTCTGATCACTTGAAAGTCCCATTGGCATTGTACCATTTTTCAAAAATAGTGACATCTGGTCATACCACGATTTAGAGACTGTAATCTAAACTTCAAACAAATCAGCATCAGGTAGATCTTCTTGAACACCTGTTGGTTCCTCACAAGTATCAATTCTACTTAAATAATCAGCTATGGTATGCTCTTTTCCAAGAGTATGAACAATTACAAAGTCAAACTCCTACAACAAAAACATCCATCTAGCTAATCTTCATGTCAGCGATGGCTTCTTAATCAGGTATAGCAATGCTTGATGGTCCACATGAAAAATGACTCTGTTTCTTAACAAATAATGCCTGAATTTGTTTAAAGCATATACCATGTCAAGAGCTTCTCTTTTTGTCACAGCATAATTCCTTTCAATTGATGTTAACACCCTACTAGCATAGTAAACAGGTCTAAACCATCCCCTAGCTTTTTCTTGCATAAGGACAACACCAATAGCCATATCGGATGCATCAACAAATACATGGAAAGGTAATGACCAATCTAAAGGTTGTAATATTGGTGCCAATGATAACATTTTTTTTAACATCTGACATGAGCTCTCTTGAGGCTCAGCCCATATAAAAGGTACATTCTTCTTTGTTAGGTGAGTAAGAGGCAGACAAACATTTGCTAAATATCTAACATACCTAGCATGCCATTTCACCTGGCCAACAAACCTGCTAACTTCCTTTACATTCTCTGGAGCTTTTGTTGCTTCAATAATTTCAATCTTCTTCTCATCAATGGACATCGCTTCATGAGAAACCACATGACCTAAAAGTACTCCACTTTTGACAGCAATGAAACTCTTAAAAGGATTAAGGCACATTCTGAATTGTCTACACCTTTCAAAACACAACTTCAAATGCTGTAGATATAGTTCCTTCTTCTCAAATACTAAAAAGTCATCCACAAAGGCTCTCATGAAATCCTGCAAATAAGGTTCAAATGTCTTGTATGTTGTAAAATTGAATGATGGTGGTCCATTTTCAACTCCAAAATTCATAATTGTAGATGCAAAATCACCCCACTCTGTTATAAAATCTGTTTTGTGCTGATCCTCTTCAACCACCTGGATCTGATTGTACCCTAAAAAACCATCCAAAAAGCTATACATTTCTTTCCCTGTTACGACATCCAATATGGCATCACAAAATGCCATTGGAAAAGGATATGTAATAGTGGCTGCATTCAACTTTTTGTAGTCAACACAAACTCTGATTTTTTCATTTTTCTTGGGCACCACAATGATTGGTGACAACCATGTAACCTCATGAATTGGTTTGATAAACCCAATAGCTAATAGATTATCAATCTCCTGCTTAACCTGTTCTACAAAGTTTGGATTCATTCTATACCTCTATTGCAGAATCGAAACTGCATCCTCCTTCATATTAATATGATGCTAATGCAAATCAAATTTATACCTTTACCTCAGAATACTCCCATGCAAAAACATCTTTGTATTTCTTCAACAGCTGAAACAACTCATGAAAAATTGTCCATCTATATGAACACTGACCTTGACAATCCTAGGATCCTCTTCAATACTTAAATAGCTCATCTTGCTTGACTCTAGCTGATCCTCCAAATATTTTATTGTAAATCTTTTCAGCCAAATCTCTTGCTTCTGTTTCCTCCAGTTGTCAATCTTCCTTTGGATTAGGAATCGAATTCTGATCCACAATCTGCACAAACTCTGATCCCTGTATTATATATCCAGGTACTAAGTCAGAATCTTCATGTTCTACCTCTTCATTCTTCTGCAAGATACCTTCAACATCAACTTCAAATACTGGTACAATGGTTGGATTTTCTCTTAAGAATGCTTCTTCTTCATCATCCTCCACTTCTTCTGCCAAATTAATTGTTTGTGCATACAATGGTCTTTTCTTAAAAGGAATGTTCTTTCTCCCTAGCATAGGGATTGCAATTTCTTGTTTCATTCTCACCCCAATCCTGCTTGACTTTAGCCAATCTAAAGAACTAGGGCCTCCCAAACAACATATCATAGGAGGTATCACCCCTCTCCATCTTCAACACAAAAAAATCCACCTAGAATTGAATACTTGTAATATAAATAGATTGCAACCTCAAAATTCCTGATGGTTGAACTCTCCTCTAATCTGCCATCTTCACTTGAAATGGTGATGGCTACAATTTGCCCAACTTCATTTTATAATACACAGACTCAGCCAAGATGTTGACTACAGATCCTCCATCCAACAACACTTCATCAAACAAAGTGCTTTGAAATACCACCTTTATGACTAGAACTACAAAGTCCACATCTGCTGGATCAACATTGTTCATTACTGGCTCAAGTATGATATTTGTCTAAATTGGATACTCCCTTGATAACAATCTATTCAAGAATTTTTCTTTGAAGGCTAGAATCATACATAATAACTAATCCAAAGACATCTGCAATGGAGATTTTATTAATACTCCAAACCAATCCTTGTCATCCTTTTTCATTAAGGGTATCTTATAGTGCCGTCGCAATTGATCCCCCTGAATATCTGAAGTAATGTCATCCACATTCTGATTCTTCTATTCCTTCTGAACCTGTTTTTGAACTTGGAATCTGATTCCTTTTTTCTCCTTCCAATCAATAGGACCTTTAGTCTTGGACCTAGTAACAACCATTACATCTATCTCCTAATTTTCCCGACATTGATTACAATCACAGGCCCACTCATCACAATGCTCTTGAGATTGAAGATCTCAAATTTAACCAAGTAACTCCTCTGCTATTTGTTTCTCATCAATGTCAATTATGATTACATTTGCTTGAGTTGATTTTGTTGTTGTTGCTGTGGGTTAGCTTGTTGATACAGCTGGTATTCCTCTCTCCTCTCTATGCTTGACCCACAAAGCACAATGCAAACCAAGCCAATGATCTGGTGCACCACAATACACACATGGCATTATGCATGGTGGTCTTCTCTGATTATTGTCCTGATTTCTTCAAGGTGGTTGTGGAGGTCTAGGAGGTCTCTAAAATGGTGGTCTCCCTCTAAATGGAGCTATTTGATTAGTTTCAGTATCATTTCTCCCCCTTCTTACATGTGGAGTTGATCTACTTCTATTATTAGGGTTGTACCAACATTGGGCTGTGTTATGGCCTTCCCTTTCACAAATCTGACAATATTGCTTTTCCTTTGAAGCTACAACAAAATATTCCATTTTCTTCAACTGACTAATCAAATCCTCCTCTTTATCCTTGTTATCCTTTTTCTTCTTACCATTGTGCTTCTTCTTCTTCTTCTTCTTCTACTTTCCTTTGCTACTTTCAGCCTCACTATCAGATAACACCTCTGAATCACTATCTTCATTAATTTCAAACTCAACATCTGACTCTGGTTCAGATTCAGAGCTATGCTTGCTTCTAGTTTTTGTCCTGGTCATACCAAGTCTTTTTTCAACTCTTGCTACAGCTGTGACCAAGTTGTTGAAGTCACCTGCAATGTCAATGTTGGCCACATGATTCTTCAATCCCTTTGTTAGACCTTTCAAAAAATAACATGCCAACATCTCATTTGTGGCTTTCTCATTACCCTATAATCTTTCCATCAAAATTTTGAATTTCTGAGCATAATCTTCCACCAACATACTTCCCTGTCCATTGTCCCTGATTTTCTTTAGAATATCAATCGGAGTTTTCTCTTTTCTGAATCTTTGCAAAAATGCTACTCTGAGTGTAGCATATATTGCAAAATGTGCAATTCCATATTGGCTAAAACAACTCATGGCCTTGCCCTCCAATGTTGTTGCAAATTGCTACAATTTTATATCATCACCATATACAGCCTGATGTCCACTAGCTTGCCACTTGGTCTCAAATTGAGCCACATCACAATTTGTGTCTTCACTTGACTTGCCTCTAAATTTAGCTGCTTTAACCTTAGGGTTAGGAGGTGGTTGAGCCATAGGGGGAGGCTGCAGTACTCTCCTAGGTCTTTGCCTGGTAGATATGTGTAGTGGATCAAAGTGGAGTCTCCTCCTACTTCTTATAGATCCTTCTTTCAAGAGTAGAGCCCGAAAAAATTGCCTCACCTGCACGTGTTGTTCTCTCTTTGTTTCTCCTCTTTACGAGCAGTTTTTACATCAGGTGCAGCATTTACCATGACTGACAACAACACAGATGTGTTCAAGATGTTTGCTGTTGAGGACCTATGTGGGCTTATATGATGAAACATGTCCTTGTGTCAAAGGGTGTCTAGAATATTGGGCAAGGCATTGATGTACATCCTTGTTATGAGGATGTAGGCAATGTTGAGGATGTTGCAGGTCTTGCTGCAAGGATTGCTGCTGCTATTAGAGTTGTTTTGCCTACGGTAGAACAAGCTTGTTGGGATGTAAAAGATGCGTAAGCTCATGCATTGATTGTCTTTTTTGTGAAGCACACTATTACTCCTCACATTCGTTCAGCAAAATTTGCAAAACAGGCTTGGGATATTCTGGCTAGTCTTTATGCAAGTCGCAACAATAAGACAAAAATTGCATTGTTGTGTAAAGAGCTGGAGCCGAAGATTATGCATGAGGAAGATGACATGGACACTTTCCTTGCTGGTGTCAAGGATATCAATGAGCAACTTATTTCTGCAGGTGAAGTTATTTTAGACAGTTCCCTTGTGCAGATTATTCTTGATGCCTTGCTAGATTCTTACCAGACTTTTGCTAGTACTTGGAGAATTATAACCCAAGGAAAGCCTGAAGTTGTCAAGTTTGATGCATTATGCACATTGCTGTTGCAAGAGTCGCTTTCTAGAAAAACAAGACTAGACAGTGTGTAGTTGAACGCGCCTTTATTGATGCTCAAAGAAAAGGTGGTAACAGCAATGTATTCACTTCTTATGGTTCTTCTGCGAGTGGAAAATCACATGTTCCTAATGCTTCTGCTGGCAGCATTCATCTGGAAATTGTGGTGATAAGGGCAAAAAGAAGATGCGTTGCCATTATTGTAAAGCTAATGATCACTTGATCAAGTAGTGTCCTAAGTTGAAGGCCAAAGAGGCTAAGAAGAAAGAGGTCAATTTCCACTACTAATGCTGGTTCCACTACAAATGTAGCTATTGTTGAGTCTTTTGTGAAAGGAGATTGTGACCTTGATGTTGAAGTAGAATGGGCTTTTAGTGCAAAGTGTACTTATAATCCTGTTGCATGCATGTCAGTTGCTGTTGATTTATATGTGTGGTATTTTGATAGTGGTGCTACAAAGCACATTACCTCACATCGTCATTTGTTCACCTCTCTTGAGTCTATCCCAATTACTTGTGCCAATAATGCCCTCTTATTTGGTTTAGGGAGTTGGAAAGATTGTGCCTATTGCTGCAAATGGCAGTTCTTTCACACTTGATGATGCACTTTACGTACATGGGATCAAGAAGAATCTTTTGTCTGTATCTGCACTTTCTAGACTTGGTCTTGTAGTCAAATTTGTGGATGATAGATGTACAGTACATGATCTCAATTTTGGTGATGAAATTGTTGCATCTAGCATATTATGCCATGGGCTATGTAATTGCTACAAACGCGGTTGTGGACTCAAAGGCTATTTTAGATGCAAAACTTTGGCACGCACGTTTTGGACATCTGAATTTTGCCAGTTTGCTGCGTTTGCAGAAATCTGCTATGGTTGCTTCTTTGCCACTTCTTGAAGCACCTGTTAAACATGTTTGTGAAGGTTGTATTTTGGGTAAGATGCAGCGTTCAAAGTTTCCAAAGTATGGTTCAGTTAGGACCACATGCAGGTTGCAGCTTGTGCATAGTGATGTTTATGGGTCCACGCAAACTCCGTCCTTGGGAAATTACCTTTACTTCGTGACTTTCACTGATGATTACTCTAGGCATGCATGGGTATTTCTGCTTAAAGAGAAGTCTGAAGTTTTTATGTGCTTCAAACAATTTTTGGCTATGGTTGAAAATGTTTCAAAATGTACTATGGGCACCCTCTGTTCCAATCGAGGGGGGAGAATACGTCTCATAAATTTAATGCATTTCTGGCTAGTCGTGGGATAAAACACCAATGTACAGTGACTTATACGCCTCAACAAAATGGTGTTGCTGAGAGGAAAAATAGGTCACTTACGAAAATGGCATGATGTATGGTCGAAAGTCAAGCTTTGCTACGTTCTTTTTGGCTTGAGGCCATCATATGTGCCACTTATGTACTAAACATGTGTTCTATGAAAGCTTTGCATTCTATTACTCCATGCAAAGCATGGCATGATAGAAAGCCTTCTATTGATCACTTGCGTTTTTTTGGTTGTTTGGCATATGCTTTGGTGCCACAAACACAGCGCATAAAAATTGGATGATAAATCTGTCAAGTGTATTTTTGTTGATTAAAGTATTGGAAGAAAGGTTACAACTTGTATCATCCACAAACAAAGTGTAGTCTGGTTTCACGAGATGTTGTGTTTGTGAAAGATTCTATTCAACCCTTGTTGTCATGTACTAGAGACAGTAACGTAAGCTCACAAAACATTTATGACACTTTGTTGCCTCTTTTCAGTGGTAAAAGTTTGAATGTAAATTCCAATGAGACAAATGTACAGCTTATGGAGGTTTTTGAAAATGTTACAGTTCAGACTATTACTGATGCAGATGTGCATGATGTACTTGATGAGGAAAGTGCTGAGAATGAGCAGGCTAGAGGTATGCCAAAATGACTAGTGCATACTTTGCTTGACATAGTCGTACTCGTTCAGGTTCTTGCCATGCATCTTATGAATCAAATTGTTATGCTTTGGCTATATCTAGCTTACTTGATGTTGAGGAACCTTTGTCTTTTGATGAAGCATAGAAATCAAAAAATTGTATGGCTGGCATGCAATCAGAATATGATACACTTATAGAAAATGGCACATGGACTTTATGTGATTTGCCCGATGGCAAAAAGGCCATTGGTACAAAGTGGCTTTACAAGTTGAAATGCAAATCAGATGGTGAGATTAATTTCCATAAGGCTCGACTTGTTGAAAAAGGTTATGCTCAACAAAAAGGCATAGATTATGAAGAGATTTTTGCTCCAACTTGTCGTATGACTACTGTTTGTTTTTGTATATGCCTTGGCAACTCATTTTGGTTGGGATGTACATCAATCAGACATTGTTACTGCTTTCTTGAATGGTGACATATTTGAGGAAGTTTATGTAACGTAGCCTCGCGGTTTTGTCAAGAAATGATAAGACGATAAGGTGTGCAAATGTAACAAAGCTTTGTATGGGTTGAAGCAATCTCCTTGTGCTTGGTATGAAAAGGCTAACACTCATTTGGTCAAATGAGGCTTTCTTAACAGTCTGTCATAATAATCAATATCTAATTCTCCTAAATGATTTTCTCATATTAAACTGATCATTTAATGTGGGGAAGTGCCAAGGGAGAAAAAGCTAGAATATTGGTTAAGTTAGCAGACCGGCCACAGTAGGGATCCAAAGGAGGGAAAATAGGGATCCAAAGGGGGGGCCATCTGCAAAAGAGCCATGTGAAACAACGGGCTAAAAAGACCCTAAGGTTCAGCCCATTAAGACTTCCAAAATGCTAAGGTTCCAAAATTCAAAGGTTGTGTCCAAAGGTCAACCTTAGGGAAAATTGGATGCTTAGTGTGTGCCCAAAAAGTCTTTCTACATCCCTACATGGGAGGGGGCGAGCCCCAAAGCTAGGGGATGAGAGAGAAAGCCACACACACACACACAGGCTCCCTTTACACAAAGGGAATGAGGGACACATGTCAGCTCCCTAGGCCAGATGCCCACAAGGTATGCCCAATTCCTATTGGAAGACCCTTGAAGTGGACCAATGAGAATTAAGCTAGAGTAAATCTAGTTTAATTAATTTAAAAACATTTAATAAAAGAAACCAATAAGAATTAAGTGTCCTAGAAGACTATTGGGCAGTCTCCCAAGGGGTCCAATGAGCATTCAGGAGCCCCATGGCTTGCCTGATTCCTATTGGCCAGGAGGCAAAGGGGTCCAATGAGAGTTTAGTTTAATTATTTAATTACCTAAAGCTCTCACAAAAGGGGAAAGGGGGACACATGTCAGAAGGCTATCACTTATGCTGCTTAATCCCTATTGGCTTGACCTGGGGAGGTCCAATGAGGCAAAAGCCAGACTAACTTAGCAGCTAGGGCTCGCCCAAGAGAGAGAGGGGGCTGATTTTTGCTTGGCATTGACACTCACACTCTCACACTTGACCATGTGTGAAGGGAAAATACTCTATCTCCTCCCAAGCTTTAATGGAGAGCTCATCACCTACTCCAAGCTTGTGAGATAGAAGCCTACATCAACACTCTCTTGGCATGTGGATGCAAATCCAACCAAGAGCCAAGCTTCAATGCATGCTCATCTTCTCTACCAAGCTAATTACTAAGCTAAGCTATGCTAATATGAGTGATTATGTGAGGAGATGTACTTCTTTCTCGTAAGATACTTCTTTTTCCTCTCAATCTACTCTCATACCCTGCTAGCTCTCACCATCTTCGAAGGTGTGTGAGGTCTTGGGTCTGAGAACGGGGATAATTCAAGTTGTGTTTGATTAAGTGTTTTGCTTGGTGTATGAAGCTTCCATCTTCATTGCACTAGCTAGTCTTGAAGGAACACAAAGAATTGTATTGTACAATGTCTCTCTTGATGGGAGAAACCATAATACAAAGCCTTTTGGAGGGGGGACCGACTCCATGCAAATCCGGTCCTCAACTGTTGTCAATAGCTTAATTGCTCTCTCTTTTGAAAGTATTGTCGATGCTATCTAACTAGGTGTTATGCTTTTTGTTGCTCTCTCCACCCAAGCACTCTTGTAATTCTCATTAGGAATCAACTCTAATGAAATGCTCACTATGTTCATGCTAATTTCCGCTACACATAAGATTTTAGGCCATTAAATGTTACATTGGTATCAGAGCTCAAGGTTTCTCTTTTCTTGCTCAAGAAGGGAGGTCCTCAAGCTAGCTACAAATGGTTGGTATTATTAATTGCCTGTGAGTAAGTAGAATAGGGATTTTTCAGCCTTTCAGTGCGCCTGCCTTTGTGCAGTTAACGGGGCATCACCGTCGAGAGCTATGGTCTTAATAATGGAGTCCTACGGGGCTTGCCTACGGCTTAACCACTATTGAGCTATTAGAAGCTTGACAGGAGCCGGTGCTGTTTTGGTGTCGAAAGACCCTCTCTTCTATTCCTTGCAATTAATGGTATTCGAGCCGCGGGTACAGTAGCTTGAGTGCTTTTTCTAAAGGGGTAAAGAGGAGTAGCAACTAGGGCTTGAAGTGCCAAAGTACACCTAAAAAGTTTACACCTAAAAGTTGTTAGAATGGCTGACAATATTAAAGAGAGTGAAATTAATGTTGATAACTTTGATTTTGCTCATGAGCAAGCTACTAATGATGCTTCAATGCTTGTTAATTATCTTGTTTCTAGGCTTCAACAAGCCATGGGCAATCCATCTCTCCAAAGTGAAGTGCAACGGCAGCTCCGTGCTCACGGGATTCTCCAAGCTCATCACCATGACGAGAGAACACCTAGGAAGCCTCCTTGTGAGACTACCAAAAGAGGTCTCTCTCCGATTCGGGAAGAAGAAGAGAATCCATATGAAGGGCTCAAGAACTTACTTCTTGATGATGCATCTCCTTCCCAAAGGAGAACTCAAGAGCCTCCACCGAAGGAACGAGAAAGAAGCGAGTCTCCCGCCACCTCGGCGGAGATGGCTCCACGAAGACGGCGGGCTAAACGCTCTCCATCACCACCAAAGCGGAGAAGACCATTACACTCTTCTCCACGCCATAATTCAAAGAGGGATGATAAAAAGCAAGAGAAGAAAAAGGCGAGAAAGAGGACACCCTCTTCTCCATCTTCTTCATCCTCTTCCTCTTATGAAAGCTATGGTGAAGACGACAAAGATCAAGACAAGAAAAAGGCGAGAAAGAGGTCACCCTCTTCTCCACCTTCTTCAAATTCTTCATCTTCTGAAGAAAGTGATGGTGCAACTTTTGAACCATCAAAAAGAAGAGGCCATAGAAAATCCTATGCCGCATGGAAGAGGTCGTCCAAGCTGAAGAAATTCAAAGAGGGAGGGAAGAGCATCTCTTTCCTTACCTATGATGGCACCTTTGGTGCTACAGACAAAGTTTTGGCCTTTATCCAGCAATTCGATGCGGCGTTTGGAGATGAGGGCTTCACGGAGTCCTCTAAGCTACGCCATGTAGCTATGCACTTTCAAAAGTCCGCCAGACAATGGTGGTCTAGCCTACGAGCCAACGGTGAAGCTCCACGAACATGGAAGGCTTTAAGAGCTTCCATTATGAAGCAGTTTTTGGCCACCGATGCCAAAGACAAAGTACTCACCGAATGGCGAAGCTTAAAGCTCTCTCCCAATGAATCCATCCACAAATATGTAGACAAGTTTTGGGACCTACAACTCAAAGCCACTGTCTTCAAAAAGTTGGATTTTGGAGAGCAAAAGCAACAATTTTGTGCGGGCTTAACCGAAGAAATGGCGGAGTATGTCAACTCCCAAAGGCCACGTACCATATCGGCGGTAATACACCATACTATGGTGGCCTCGCGAATCAATTTCCAAACGGGGGGTAAAAGAAATAATAAGCCCCCGGAAAACAAGGGTTCCAAGGAGCCTAAGGGGAAGGACAATGTCCAAAAGTCTCCTAAGGGCAATTCCAACAAAGCTAAAGAGAAGGGAGTTTACAAAGGAAAGAATAAACTCTCTCCTGAAGAGCTTGAGCGTTATCGTAAAGATAACCGGTGTTTCAAGTGCGGCGAACAAGGGCATGCGTACCACGCTTGTCCCCAAAAGAACAACCGCCAAGATCCTCCTAGAGCTTCTTTGGTTGAAATCCAAGAGGAGGAGATTTACCAAACTCACCACAAAGGATCTCCTCTATGCCATGCTTGGGGAAAGGTAAGAGAACATGATGCTTTTATTCTCTTTGACCCTGGTTCTACTCACAATTTTATATCTATGGAGTTAGCCACCAAGCTAGGCATACAATCCTACGAGATGGGAGATATCCTACCCGCAGACAGTGCCTTCAAGGGGCAAGAAGCTTCAGTCACTCCCTTAATCGGGAAATTGAGGCTTCATGTCCAAGGCTATGTGGACAAAGAGGATTTCTTTATCTCTCCTCTCAAGCATGAGGATGTAATCCTAGGGGCACCATGGTTTGACCGTTTGGCTGCCCATGTTAAATTTCCTAAAAGGAGAATCTCCTTTAAGTTCAGGGAAAAGGACATGTATATAGATGCTAGGGAGATGGGTAACACCATCCCCATTGTACATACACCAGCTTTCAACAAGTCAATAAAGAGCTCTATTTCCATGTACATGATTTTTGTTAAAGATTCTCAAAATGAACCTAATGCTTTAGCAAAAGAAAATAAAAGCAACCAAAAGGAATTAGAGTTATCCAATTTTCTCAAGGGGTTTCAAGATGTCTTTATTGACGACATCCCTTCTGAGCTACCTCCTAAACGAGGTAATGACGACCATGCAATTGAACTTCTTCCAGGAAGTTCACCGCCTAACAAACCTCCTTATAGAGTTTCTCAAGCTCAACAAGAGGAGATTATGCGGCAAGTGCATGAGTTAATTGAGAAGGGCATGGTTAGGCCTAGCTCATCTCCATTTTTCTCACCTGTGCTATTAGTGCAAAAGAAAGACGGCACATATCGTATGTGTGTCGACTATAGAGCACTAAATAGGATCACTATCAAGAATAGGTTTCCCGTTCCACGGGTAGAAGACCTATTTGATAAGCTACAAGGATCGACCTACTTCAGTAGGATTGACCTAAAAAGTGGCTATCATCAAATAAGGATAGTTGATCAAGACATTGTAAAGACCGCATTTCGTACTACATTTGGTCTTTACGAATACATTGTCATGCCTTTTGGCTTGACTAATGCACCAGCCACATTTAACCGCTTGATGGAGAAGCTGTTCAGACCTCATCGAACCTTCACTAGAGTGTTCTTTGATGATATTATCATCTACTCTAATTCATTAGAGGAACACAAGCAACACCTCCAGGTAATATTTCAAGTTTTAAGAGAGAATAAACTTTATGTTAATCGAAAGAAAAGTGAATTTTTCTTGCAAGAGATTCAATATTTAGGTCACATTATCTCTCAAGATGGAATCCAAATGGATCCATCCAAGTTAGAGGTAATAAAAGGATGGCCTAAACCAAGGAATCTTCATGAACTAAGAAGCTTTATAGGTATGTGTGCATACTATAGACGCTTCATAGAAAAGTTCTCACAAATTGCGGGACCATTACATGACCTAACAAAGAAAAATGTTAGGTATACGTGGTCTGCTAAGGAGAACAATGCTTTCGAAAAGCTTAAAGAAAAGCTTATCTCTCAACCTGTGCTTACACTACCGGATCTCTCAAAACCATTTGAGGTCCAATGTGATGCTTGTGGTGATTGCCTTGGGGCTGTTTTGCTCCAAGAAGGGCACGCCATAGGCTATGAGAGTCGAAGGCTCGACCCTGTTGAGCAAGCTCAAGGCATATACGAAAAAGAACTCCTTGCAGTTCTACATGCCTTAGACTCATGGAAGCACTATTTATTGGGGACTCCTTTCATTCTGCGAACGGATCACCAAAGTCTTAAGTACTTCATGACGCAGACCAAGCTCTCCGACAAACAAATGAGGTGGGCAAATTTCCTTTCACAATTTCATTTTCATATTGCTCACATTGCTGGCAAGCATAATCAAGTAGCCGATGCACTCTCAAGACGACCGAGAGTGAATGCGGTTTCCATAGCAACTCACAATGATCTATCTTTAATGATAGATGAGAATGCTATTGATCCCGATTTTAGAGATGTGATTTCAGCCCTTGCATTAGGGAAGAAAGAAGAACCATTTACTTTACAAGATGGTTATCTTCTCTATGGCAATAGACTATGTGTTACTAACTCACTACGTGAGAAAGTAATGTATGAATCTCATGCTCCCCCATATGCGGGGCATAGAGGGATTCAGTCTACCCTAAAGGGAATTGAAACATATTTCTATTGGCCTACCATGAAAGTGAACATACATGAGTATGTTTCCAAATGTGTGGTATGTCAAAAGACAAAATTTGATAGAGGGAAGCAACTTGGATTGCTTCAACCCTTGCCAATCCCTAATTCACCGTGGGAGAGCATATCCATGGATTTTATCTTTGGATTGCCTAAGTCTATCCATGGGAATACGGGAATATGGACGATAGTAGACAAGTTCAGTAAACAAGCTCATTTTATACCTGTCAAAAAGACTATCAAAGCCCATCAAATGGCAACCCTCTTCATTTCGCAAATTTTCAAGTACCATGGCTTGCCAATGTCCATAGTGTCGGATAGAGATCCTAGAATGACCAGTAATTTCTGGAAGGGTCTCTTTGAGAATTTAGGAACAAGGCTAAACTTCTCTTCGGCCTATCATCCACAAACTGATGGCCAAAGTGAAATAGCTAACCTAACTATTCTCGATCTACTAAAAGACTATGTAACGGAAGTAGATCAAAGATCCCAATGGGAGAAGTACTTACCCTTAGTAGAGTATGCTTACAATAACACTGTACATACTTCTACAGGAAAAGCACCTTTCGAGGTAATTGAGGGAAGATCAAAAAGTCCCTTGCTACTTAAGGTACATGGGAAGATCTTCGCTGCAGATCAGTATAGCCGAGACCTACAAGAATCTTTCAAAAAGATTAAGGATGCTATCTCTATCTCACAGCAAAGGCAAAAGGCTGCTGCTGACAAGCACAGAAGAGCCCAAGCCTTTAAAGAAAACGATTGGGTCTTGTTAAAGTTTCCCAAGGCTCGATTAAGGCACACGACGGGCAAGAATCCTACGGGCCATCAAAAGTACTATGCTAAACTAGCAAAAAGGTACTATGGTCCCTTCCAGATTCTTAGGCCAATCAATGAGATGGCCTATCAACTTAAGTTGCCCAATCATTGGCTCATACACAATGCTTTTCATGTGAGCCTCTTAAAGCCTTACAAAGGAGAGCCACCTCAAGAACCAACTATTGAAGACCCACCGGAGATCGAGGACCACGAGGAGGTGCTGCAGCCCGAGTCCATTCTCCGACATGAAGACAAGGTATTAAGAGGCGGTAAGACTATCCGACGATATCTTATTAAGTTTAAGAATTATCCTTTTGAAGATGCTAGATGGATGCAAGGCATACAATTAAAGGATAACCTAAACCTTGTCAATGCTTACAATGCTTCCCAAGAGTAAGCAAATGTACAAAATGTTAAAAATGAACAAAATTTTTTTGTCTTATAAGACTCTCTTTTTCTTTATTTGTGCACAAAAATGAAGTAGTATGCATGCTTAGATCAAGTTTGCGGAGACAACGTCTCCCAAACACCAAGTAGAGCTTGTCACTCTACTATGGAAGACTGATAGGACTAATGTGCAGACATGCTTGCGGCAGCCTCAGGCTCTCAAGCGCCAAATGGACTAGTCATCCATTATGGAATGATGTCGTAGGGTAACATAGGGATCCTCTACCCGCTAAGAAAAGGACTCATGCATATGCTTTATCTTCTCTACACCATAGTCGAGGACGACTATGATTTCAAGAGAGAGGTAATGTCATAATAATCAATATCTAATTCTCCTGAATGATTTTCTCATATTAAACTGATCATTTAATGTGGGGAAGTGCCAAGGGAGAAAAAGCTAGAATATTGGTTAAGTTAGCAGACCGGCCACAGTAGGGATCCAAAGGAGGGAAAATAGGGATCCAAAGGGGGGGCCATCTGCAAAAGAGCCATGTGAAACAACGGGCTAAAAAGACCCTAAGGTTCAGCCCATTAAGACTTCCAAAATGCTAAGGCTCCAAAATTCAAAGGTTGTGTCCAAAGGTCAACCTTAGGGAAAATTGGATGCTTAGTGTGTGCCCAAAAAGTCTTTCTACATCCCTACATGGGAGGGGGCGAGCCCCAAAGCTAGGGGATGAGAGAGAAAGCCACACACACACACACAGGCTCCCTTTACACAAAGGGAATGAGGGACACATGTCAGCTCCCTAGGCCAGATGCCCACAAGGTATGCCCAATTCCTATTGGAAGACCCTTGAAGTGGACCAATGAGAATTAAGCTAGAGTAAATCTAGTTTAATTAATTTAAAAACATTTAATAAAAGAAACCAATAAGAATTAAGTGTCCTAGAAGACTATTGGGCAGTCTCCCAAGGGGTCCAATGAGCATTCAGGAGCCCCATGGCTTGCCTGATTCCTATTGGCCAGGAGGCAAAGGGGTCCAATGAGAGTTTAGTTTAATTATTTAACTACCTAAAGCTCTCACAAAAGGGGAAAGGGGGACACATGTCAGAAGGCTATCACTTATGCTGCTTAATCCCTATTGGCTTGACCTGGGGAGGTCCAATGAGGCAAAAGCCAGACTAACTTAGCAGCTAGGGCTCGCCCAAGAGAGAGAGGGGGCTGATTTTTGCTTGGCATTGACACTCACACTCTCACACTTGACCATGTGTGAAGGGAAAATACTCTATCTCCTCCCAAGCTTTAATGGAGAGCTCATCACCTACTCCAAGCTTGTGAGATAGAAGCCTACATCAACACTCTCTTGGCATGTGGATGCAAATCCAACCAAGAGCCAAGCTTCAATGCATGCTCATCTTCTCTACCAAGCTAATTACTAAGCTAAGCTATGCTAATATGAGTGATTATGTGAGGAGATGTACTTCTTTCTCGTAAGATACTTCTTTTTCCTCTCAATCTACTCTCATACCCTGCTAGCTCTCACCATCTTCGAAGGTGTGTGAGGTCTTGGGTCTGAGAACGGGGATAATTCAAGTTGTGTTTGATTAAGTGTTTTGCTTGGTGTATGAAGCTTCCATCTTCATTGCACTAGCTAGTCTTGAAGGAACACAAAGAATTGTATTGTACAATGTCTCTCTTGATGGGAGAAACGATAATACAAAGCCTTTTGGAGGGGGGACCGGCTCCATGCAAATCCGGTCCTCAAATGTTGTCAATAGCTTAATTGCTCTCTCTTTTGAAAGTATTGTCGATGCTATCTAACTAGGTGTTATGCTTTTTGTTGCTCTCTCCACCCAAGCACTCTTGTAATTCTCATTAGGAATCAACTCTAATGAAATGCTCACTATGTTCATGCTAATTTCCGCTACACATAAGATTTTAGGCCATTAAATGTTACACAGTCCAACAAAAAGCACATTGTATGTAAAGCATGAGGGTGATGTACTTCTTATTGTGGTTCTTTATGTGGATGATTTGTTGATCATTGGACCAAATGAGATACAAATTGCTAAATTTATGACTAATTTAAATGCTACTTTCAAGATGAAAGAACTGGGGCTGTTGCATCATTACTTGGGTATACAGTTTAAGCAGTGTGATGGTGGTATTGCCTTGTGTCAAAAAAGTGACATAGAGACATTGCTATGTAAGTTTGGAATTGAGGATTGCAAACCTATTGCCACTCCCATGGAAACAGGTTTGAAATTGAGTCTTCACGATGCTGGAGATATTGTAGATGTCACTCTTTACCAAATTGTTGTTGGATGCCTCATTTATGTATGCAACACGAAGCCGAATATTTAATTTTCAGTCTCACAGGTCAGCAGATTTATGCATAGCCCATGGTCTAAGCATTGGCAGGCTATGAAGAGGATTTTCCGCTACTTGAGTGACACTTTATATCTTGGCTTATTTTATCCCAAGAGGATATCATTGCTGCCAGACTTACATGATTTTTCGGACTCATATTGGATTGGTTGTTTTGACACATGAGTGTCCACAAGTGGTCTTTGTTTCACGCTTGGCAGTTCATGTATATCATGGTTAAGCAAGAAGCAACCTACTGTGGACACTTCTAGTTGTGAGGATCAATACAAGCCAGTCTTCACACCTACGGTTGAGTGTGTATGGCTCAAATGCCTTGGCTGATTTGGGTGTCGGAAAGAACACTGCCAACACTATCTACACTGACAGTTAGAGCGCATTGGCAGTTGTGAGAAAACCAGTTTTTCATGCTCGCACAAAGCACATTGAGGTGCATTACCACTATGTTAGGGAGAGGCTCTCAGCAGGAGAGGTCAGCTTGGCTTTTGTGCCAACACACGACATCCTTGCAAATATTTTCACAAAGGCATTGTCTCGTGAGAGGTTTAAAGCTTTCCACAAAGGTTCGGGCTTACTCCCCTTTGTGGATTGATCATGTCATCAGGGCATGGCACTTCCCTTTACTGTATGTGCCAGCTCTTGTTCACCGCATCACTCCAGAGGGGATTTGTTACCATATACATGTGGTAGTGATATGTGTGAACACACTTAGGACTGCTGGGGCATTTTTCCCCTCTCTAGGAGGTTTTCCCCCCGTAAATTGTATATACGCCCATCATTCTAGGACTATCTATCTTTCCATTACACACTAAGTAAAACATTCTTTGTTGTGTGCCTTGAGCTTCCTTCGACTTCTCCAAGCTATGTGTATTTTCCTGCAACCCTTATTCCAACACTTTTGACCTTTTGCACAAGTCCTCAAGATGTAACCTCCCTCCAGCACACCCGAATCTTGGAGCGATCCACCATCATTAATGAGACAAACTGTGAAGGGAGCCTCACCCCTTTAAGAGCAATCAAGCACTACCACCGTGATGAGCATCTCCTACCACCAATTTCCCCACACCCCAAAAACCTTCCACACATGTTGGCCAACAGCTTCCTCTTCGAGAAGGGATGGGAGGGATGGCCTCTCCCACTAGAAAAAATTTGGGGGAGGGCATGATGAGTATGAGGGAGATAGACATGCACCCCCTTCTAGTAGGTAGTTCCCCTACCTTTGTATGAAATGAAGAAAAAAGGTGAGTACAATTTTGGGTTCGCATTTCATTAGGTAGAATCTTGGAGGATATCCATTTTGAGGTGAAAAGGAAGTCTTATGGGGGGAGATTGGTGACACGTGATAGAATATGCTGGAAAAGAAAAGCACAACAAGGGAGGGACAACAAACTTTTTTAATTTAAACACGCTTTCACGTAGAGGGCACAAAGGTGGCCATGGTGGACTAGCTCAACCCAAAGGGCTCTTTGTGAGCACAAAGTCATCGGTTGAGTTCAAATTGTTATAGGAAAATGAATTGATCGTTTTATTACAAGAAAGTAGATATTACTCTCATGGTAAGCCAATACAAACCAAATCTCAGAAGATTTCATGTACAGAAAATAGAACGGAACAAGTGAGAAGGGAAGAGATACGGGTTTGAGTTCACATTGCTGCTAAATTGGGGTGGGTCTCTTAAAAATATATGGGCATGATACTGAATTGGGATTTCTTAAGGGAAATCTCATGTGATTCTCTTTGAGTTTTATTGAAAAGTAACATTAAAGAGATACATGTCAAAGAAAAACTAGCAGGTGTTGCACAAGGCGAGCAAGAGAGGCAGCCAATAGGCAGGGCCCCCCGATGGCAAAATAGGTCACACGAGGAGGAGAGGAAATAAAGCTTGGTTTTTTTCAAAGCATGGCCTCATAAAGCTTGTCGGCATGCAATAGTGGTGCAGTGGCTTACGAGAGAGTACTCCCTATGATCGCAAGGTCGCAAGCTTGATTCTACGCTAGTACATGCATGGTAAAATTTATTTAAAATTTTGCATCTGGCAGATCTTGGGAGGAGGGAATTTGCAAAGATCCCCTGTAATGACATAGGAAAAAGGATCTAGTAGGGTCTGGGAAGAGAATGCTATGAATGTAGCTAGAGGATCTGATGAGAAAAAAAAACAGCACGTCAAGATTGACATGGTTGATGCCATTAAAAAGGATCTAGGATGGAAAATTTTTTGAATGAGATATTTGAATCTCTATTGAAGGATCCAATTGCTAAAAGACAGTGAAGGCCAATAGAGGCATGGTACTCTGAGGGAGCTTTCTAGAGGGATATTCATCCATTTCAGATAGTATTTTTGAAAATAAGCAAGGCAAGTTTTGTATTGAAATATGTGAAAGGATCAAAAGTTGACTATTGAACTAGATGACATTAGAAGGACATTACCTGAGGCTGCTAGTTTCTAAGGAAGCAAAGATAGAAGAAATTTTAGGTGATGGCAACAAAATGGTTTCATATTAATCATGTCAAGTTATCAGTCATTCAAATTGACTACAAGGTAGAAAAATAGTGGGAGGCTATCAAGAGTCGTTCTAGGTGGGGGTGCTAGAGGAAATATACTAGGTGAGCATATCAAACAATAAAAGTTGGGAATTACAGAAATGAAACCTGCACCCTTAAAAATAAGGATGGTAGATTAAAGGATAGTACCACCTAGTAGCTTAGTCGAAAACTTCTGGATTAAGGTAGGGTCTGAGAAGCTAGCTCTCTGGTAATGGACGTGATCAGTGCCTACAGCAAGTTGTTGGGTAGACCTTGGCTCAAAAATGCAATGGTGATACACGACTATGTTGGCCAGACACTAACTATATAAGGGCTAAATAGAACGATTCCATTTAGGACAAATAACACCAGAAGTTGGAAACAAGCCATGCAATCAGAGGAATTATGTAAAGAAATATGAAATTAAAAAGATACAAAGAATTCTAACATCAATGAGCATCTTTCCCATTGAAAAAATAGACCTAACTGTGGTACTACTAGATCAAAAGAAGACACTTTAAAATAGAGAAAAATACTTGAACAACTTCACTAAATCAAACCAAGGGGAGAGAAGAGTTAATATGGATTACATTACTTTATTTGAGAGAAACAACCAACTACCTAGGGAAACATCAAAATGTCGCAAAACGAGTCACACAAAAAATCTGTAAATTTTTTGTTGGGGATTTGTTCTTAACAGAGCGTAAGAAAATGAATTTTCTCTTATAAACTTCACCAAGTAGTTTGCATCTAGAAGAGTTTTCTTAATAGAAGGAACTTTTCCAATGTCCTTCAATAGAAGATTCAAAGTGTGGGCAACACATTGAACCCATGTAATCTCTAGATACTTTGCGTCTATTGCTTTTCCAACTGCTTTGTATTTAAATGCATTATCTGTGATAATGGCTGTCACATTTTTAGGCCCCCCTACTCGTCTGATCAAACGCTCATATACACTAGCAAGATATCCACTAGCTTTTCCTTTCAGAGATGTATCGAGCACTTCAAGAAAGATGGATTCTCTTGGACAATCAACATCACATTAATCAATGGTTTCTTTTGACAATTTGTCCAACCATCTAGAGTGATTGTGCATCCATATTGTGGCACATAATCAAGATTTGTGCACTTTAAATTATTCTATGATGTAGCTTTCACTTTATCTAAATATTTTGTATGCATCTTATTATAATCAGAAACCCTTCTTCACTGTGCTCATTAAAGCATCTTTGAAGATATGATTTTGAATGACATTAAAAGGAACTCCACATGAAACAAATGCTTGCGTCCGATGGAGTTCAAGCAACCATTTTTATCAAATGCATGATGCAAAGTAGAACCACTTGTTGCAGGTTCTCCTCCAGCCCCTGCTTCACTTCGGCTTATGTTAGCAGAGCTTGCAGTGGGATTAGAGCTACAAACCCCAACAAACGATGAATGATACCCTCCTTGGTTATAAGCAAGGGTCAACGGAAGGTTTTGATTATTCTCGAGTGCCATCTCCATGTCCCTAGCCATAGATGGAGAGCTTGCGGTGGGATTAGAGCTACAAACCCCAACAAACGATGAATGATACCCTCCTTGGTTATAAGCAAGGGTCAACGGAAGGTTTTGATTATTCTCGAGTGCCATCTCCACGTCCCTAGCCATAGATGGAGCCATCATTTTGGGACCACCCTTTTTCTTGCCCTCAAGATGTACTCTCTTTTCCTTGAGCGCCCACCCAAGAAATATTTGTTCAATACCTCTAGGGGTTTTTGCAAGCTTCTGCCACGTTTTCAGGAATTTTGAACACATGTTCTTTTATCCTGTGTGCATTTTCACTAAAATGATGGTTGCAAGACTTACACCTCAACTTTGTTGTAGTCTTTTCGCTGACCAATTACTCTATGCACAAAAAGTCCACAATGTATCGTCCTCAAGCTAATGGATAGGCTGAAAGCACAAATAAGACCTTGGTGAAGATATTGAAGAAAATTGTTCAAGACAACAAGAAGGATTGGGATCAGAAACTTGATTCAGCATTGTGGTCCTTTAGGACAGCTTTCAAGGTCACCAGAGGTATGACTCCATTAAAATTGGTGTATCGTCTAGAAGATGTGGTCCCTATGGAATTTGTGGTTCCAAGCCTTCAAGTAACTGCAAAAAAGATGAGTCCCAAATTGTCAATCAGGTACAGGAGCAAATATTTGATGCACTTAGAAGAGGACAGGTTGATTAGTTCATATATATCTGAAGTGATTCAGAGAAGGAGGAAAGCTTGGGTGAGTATGAATGTTAAGTTTAAAGTTTTCCTGGTTGGAGATTGGGTAATGTTGTATAACTCCATATTAGGGCCACATCCAGGCAAGTTACCTTTGAGGTATATTGGTCCATATAAGATTGTCCAGGATCTTAGACAGGGAACATTCATAGTTGCTGATGTTTTTGGTACCAGAGTCCAGAAACCTATTAATGGTTTTAGATTAAAGAAATTCCAAGGGAAACCACCCCATTTGGAATGGCCTTTAGCAGGATTGGTTCAATCAAAAGAGTTTGCAAAAAGTGGTCAGGGAAGCAGGTTTGGAGCTCATCAATTTAAAAAGAGGATGACCAACAACACTGAAGAGGTTAATTGTACAATGCATAGTAGTTACTAACAAGACAGAGAAATCTGAGTTCAGAGTGGTCAAGTTGGATTTTTGGAATACCTGAGGTCGGAATTTTGCTGATCAGATATTTTTGGTCGGATTTTTAAAGGCAGATTTGCAGATTTACTTCAAAAAGCAGGGTGATTCTCCATTAGCTGAAATTATAGCGCAAAGCGTACTATTTGGCTTGAGTAAAAAGTAGGGTGTGCTACCCGAAGGTGCGAACCATCAACTCTGTCGAGCTCTACACTCTCTTATGTTTTGCCAGATTTCTTCAAGTACACACCCACCCTACACACCCTTCAAGCTATGGTGAGAGGGAAGTCTAACACTGGCACGTAACCCAAGTTGGAGCTTGATGAACCGCCGAGAAGATTGCGTCACATGGGACAAGTGCCGACTGTCGACATCAGTAGCCCTGAGGAGGAGGAAAATTCAGGAGAAGAAGAAGCGGTTGCAAACACCCCTCTAAGCACAACGAAATTGCAGCAGTCATTCATGGATCCTTTTATGGATTTTAAGGTATCTCTAGACTTGGCACTAGAGTCCAATGTGACATGGTTAGAAAAAATAGGGTTGTATGCATTTGCAACACTTCCATGGGAGGAATGGAAATTTAACTACTATGCAAAATCCCAACTGGATATTTTTCGAAAAACCAGAGGTATGATTTCAAGTATAGTAGCTTTTACCACGGAATTGATTTCACAAGTATTTCATTTACCACTGAAGGGTATCCTCACAATCCCTAAGTGTTCCGATGCTATGTTGAAAATGGAGTTTGGGCATACAAAGGGTAATAGAAAGTATTACATGCTGAATAATGTAAATTATGGTAGGAGAGAGCAGCTCAAATGGTATTTGGAAAGATTATGCTTTCTCATCAAGTTTAATTATATGTCAAAGGAAAATTATGGACCATTATGTTTCTCAGAACAGGGGGGTACAGTAAATTGGGCAAATTGGTTCTATGATAAAATTACAGCTGAGGTTTACATGTCAGACAAAAGAAAGGCTCAGAATTGCAGCAGATTGTCAGCAACTATGTTCAGTTTTTCAAACAAATCCCTGGGTGAACATAATGGTGCAGATGAGCAAACAGGTGCAAGATTGTTGAGCAAAACAGAGATGTTGAAGGATGATGAGAATTCAAACCAAAAGGTACAGCTGCTAGCAGATGTGCAGGAAAAAGTGTCTTCCTTTAAGTTTTTGGTACAAGCAGGGTATTTAGAGGAGGAAGCATTGAAGGCAGTACAAAATACAGAGATGAGTGAATCTGTGAAGAAACTCGAGGCTCCAATCATTAAATCTAATGAGAAGGTGCCAACAACTAAATTGGGAAAGGTGTTCACACTCTCAAAGAAAAGAAAAGTGGATTCAAAAGTGTTCGAAGCAATAAGACAGTTGAACTTTGAAGCAAGCACTGTCAAGAAGGTGCAACATGGTGTTATCATTGAAGATGCAGGGATGGCTATACACATTCTAGGGGAGGTTCAACAGTTTTTGAGCAGGCAGCAAACACAGTTGGACAATCAGGTGCAGTCCATGTCAAAATGGGAAATGCAGAGGTATTATTGCATGAACAACTTGACATTGTGCATAATTTGAATTTGGAGATGGAAAATTTAAAGTTGAAGCATAAAGATGAGATGAAAGATGTTTTGATGCAGCATAAGGGTGAAATAGAAAAGGTAAAAATGTCTTTGGGGATGTTCAGAGAATGGACAATGACTCTGGAAGGAAAAGTGAACCATGAGCTGGAGCAATTGGCCAGCAAAAATGCAGATTTGCAGGTTCAGAATATGATGTCTGAAGAGAGGCTTAAACCTTTGTTGGATATGGAGAAGAAGGTTTTGAATCAAGAGGAGCTAGATATCAATGGAGTATTGATGTCAGAAGGGGATGTACAGGTACTTAGGCAGCAATTGAAGAGTACAATGCAAGAGGCATGGACAACAATGAAAGAGAGATTGACCATTGCCTTGAAACACCCCTATCAGATGGCTAGAACTGGTTTTGTCACTACACATGAATTTGACTTGATGATGGAGGTGGAACAACTCAAGAAGGAAAGAGAGCATTGGATTCAGCAGGTCCAAGGACTGAAAGCAAAACAGAAGGAGAAGGTGGTAGTCGAAGAGGAGCAACAGAAATCAAAATTACCTGAATGTTCAAAAAAACCATTGCAGGAGACGAAAGGTCAAGAATCAGAGCAGAAAGTGAATGCTCAACATGAATTAGAGTTACATGATATTGAGTTAGCAGATTTTACAATCCAAGTTCATGACAATTCTGAGCAGGTGGAGGTTTCTTTTGATGCAGTTTTGCAGGTGATGATGTTTTTGAAGCTACTGAGAAGTGAAGAATGCTTTAGCATTTATAGACTGAGTAGAATATGTAATTTTTGAAACTGTTTTGGTCATACTTTGTTTTGGATCAAAGGATATGTGAATCCATGTCGGATTTCTTTGAAATCCACCACCAGGTTGTACCATGTGTTGAAAGGGTAATAGAATATCAGAATAGTGCTCAGTCGGATTATGTAATGCTAGTTGGAGTTAGTCTTGGTCGGAATATGGTTTGGTCAGATTTTGCTCAGTTGGATATGTATGCCAAGAACATTCAGTTAGACAGTTGTAACTCTTTCTATGGTAGACGTCGTGGGCAACAAACACACAAGAGTCGAGATGTAACTAAGCTTTTAATCAATAGAGTTTCCTTACTGTGTCTAATCTTCTTCTCTTTGCTCTGACTTTGCTCTGTCTCATTGTGTTCTCTGATGAGTCTGATTATGGAGTGAAGTTTGATTCTCTGTGGAGAGTATGTTTGTTGAGAGAGATCATTGTGTTGTTGAACCCCAACGTGCAACATGGGATGGTTATTTTTGGATAGGACTAAAAATTGTTGGACTATTTTGAGCTCAAGTTCATTCAGTACCCTAGAATTGGGATTCGATGGGAGTAAGTCTAGAGTGAGTGGGAGGACCCACTGATGCATTTAGAAATCAGCCTAGTCCCGGTAGGCCTAATACCAACAGAAAAGGAGGAAGCGTTATGTATTTAGGATGCGATCAAATAAGAGAGAAATATGTGATATAATGAAGGAATCTTTCTAATTGCTTGGTAAAAAGGAACTTTGGAAAGGCTAGGAACCTAAATGGGCTATCCCACAATTGTCCTCATCAGTCAAAGGATTGTTCTATTTCTTATATTATTTATCTAAAAGGAACATAGAGTAGATTAATTTTCTTAAAACGATTGGGGAAAATTGTGTAAAGGTGCCACCTCCACACATGCAAAGGAGACACGATACTCGAGTCTTGGGATGAGGTCCGAGGATAGGGATATTCTTAGAAAGTATATGTGGTTGCTTGGAAAACAACTAGATAACTTTAATAATACTAAAGCAAAAAGGGATTAAAATATTCTAAACGGGAAAACGGTGGGAACAACTTGATACATGCACACTTGTAAGGGTATGAAAAATTTTGCATGCTGCTTTCAAATGCTTGAAAGGTATTCTCGGTTTGATTTGATTGGAATCATGTTTTTCTAGTATCATAGTACTACCTTGGAAAGGTGCATTTATCGAGCTTGCATCTCTAGTAAAACCTGCTCTTCAAAACTCGCATCTTTGACATCGGCAAAATCACCACTTCAACTTCAAACATGAGCTATCAGACACTCCTCCATGGGGGACACCTGAAGATGGAGAGGTCGAGATGCTTGAGGGAGATTGAATGGAGGAATCGAGGCCTATAGGTGATGACATGCAGGTGAAGATGGTATGTGGGGCTATGCTAATGGCCATTCTTGTCAAAGTGGCAATGGAGTGTGCAATGATGGTACAACTAGATGCAAGGTTTTTCCAGAAAGGACAAGGTGGCCTCGCCTATGTAAGAAGACCAGGATGATGTGGTATGGGGTGAGTTTCTATCATCCTTAGTTGAGGATGATGCAATGATCTAATGGGTGGTTGAAGAGTAGGTAATTGAGTTGACAAGCATGAGGTGTTGGTCCACTGTGAACGGCCAATGAATGAATAAGGGCTTGATGATGCTGGCATTGAGTGCATTGTTGGTGAAGAGGAGAGCATGAAGTCAAAGATGGTTGAGCTACTAGTGCTACAAGTGTTCTTTATGGTAGATGATGGATATTCCCAGGTTGTGTCCAAGATTTCCAAGGAGGTATGTGTATGGTGGTTGAAAGGTATGTTGGTAGGTGCAGCTGTGCAGTGGGCTGTCAAGAAGATACATGGTCCACTTGAGGAGATATGCTTTACATGGTTGGGAGGGAGGGTCAGGTATGTGCCATACGACTAATGGTGTGGATGATGGTGCTTGCTTTGGAGTGGGTAGTATGCAAATGAGTACTTGGGGCAATAAATGTATGACATTGATAGTTTGGGCATGTGGTTTTGCTATGTGCCTTGGCATGGCACTATGGGAGGATGTTGCAGGTGTATGGATGTGACCAATGCCAGGTGTTTGACCTAGAGAGAAGCTATGTTGTGATGCAGAGGGTTGGGAAACTTGCTTGAGAAAAAGCAATGGGTGGCAGGAGCCAATTTTTGTACATATGGTAGCAGGCTTGGTGTGCACATCCTGTTTTCTTAGTGTTGCATTTTTTTAAGGTCAATAAGCAATTTTTTATGTTCAACAAGGGGGTTGTGCAATGATGGTGCATCCAAACTGTGTCGACCATAGTAGAGGGCACAAGTAGATATGTGTGGGCTAGCAGGTGCCCAGAAAAGTGTTAAAGCAGGTATGCAGGTCCTCGACAGGCAGGTGGTAGCGGGAATGCATGCTTTATGTGGTTTCATAAGCCAAAAGGCTCCAAAATGAGCCAGATGAGATGAAAAATAAAGGTGTCCAGATTTCTATAATGATGCTTTGATATGTAGTGCTTGAGAGGTTGTACGAGCTGGTCCAAACGACTCCTCAAACGGAGTCTCCACGTGAAAGATATGGCTATTTAAAAATAGGAAGCTTTGCAGATCCTTGACAAACAAGGCAGTGGGGACAAGTGGTCAAATAAATTATGAGGTAATGGATGTGAAGTGCTTGTGTTATGGAGCATGTCGGTCTTTTCGGATCATCAATCGAAGCTCAAACAAGAAATTCATGGTCAGTTGAAAGTTTGCCAAGGGCTAGCAATGAGCCAGTTTGATTGCATGGGAGGACGTGCCATTTGGTAGGTTTTGTGTCTTGGATAGGTTTTGATAGGCAGTATGCATCACATGGAGTTGGCTTGATTTAATGGTTTGTCAAACAGAGGCATGGTGGCCAAGATATGCTAGTTAGAAGTCGATGACAGTTGCCAATCAGGTGACTTTTCACGTATTTAGCAGCCTTAGTTTGTGGGCCCGACAAAGTTCAACTGTATAGCAGGGATTTTGCGGGACAAAGTTTGGAACTTGATCTTCTATTGGGGTTTTATAGCTGGAGAATGAGATTTTTGAGCAAAGAATGGCACGGCAGGCAAGTGGGGAGGATTTTTTTTTTGGGGGGGATTCTTTGTGGTGAATTTGAAGATCTTTGGGGGGTGATGCAATATGGAGCCACCACATGGGGGTTAATAAACCCATAAGAAAAGGCAAGCTAGCCAAGTTCGAGGTACTTAGCCCAGGGTGTGGCCCTCTATTGAAGCACAAGGAGATAGGGAGAGGGGAGCTCTCCCAAGTGATGGATATGCCGGTTGGTTGGCACGCTTTGTGGGCAACGCCTTTGGTGTTGCTCGTGGGTGTTGGTGGTGGTTTTCTATGGTGGCCAATATCGGTAGTGACTAACGGCCAACGAATATAATTTGTGAATGTTGTTGATGTGGTAGCCCCCAAGGGGCTTGATCCCACACCCAATATGGGCCCCTTGGGGCCTCCCACTAGCTCTAGCTCTAGTGCCTTGGGGGGGGGGGGGGGGGCTTCCCGTGGTGAAGGAGAGAGAGAGAGAGAGAGAGAGAGAGAGAGAGAGAGAGAGAGAGAGAGAGAGAAGGGAGAGTCAACCAAGCCTCACAAAGAGGAAGTATGACTGCAAATGTTTCCAACTCAAGAGAACACTTGTTCAATCCTCCATGAATTGCTAAAACTGGTTGATGAGGGTCTATAGAACTAAATTTTTCATCGCTTTTGGGTCTTTTGGGAGACCAAGGAGGCTTTTTTTTGCCCGGTGATCAAGAGGATGAACCGTCAAGTGTGTAGGGAGTATTTTTGTGCAATGAAGTGAAGGGTTTCCCAACAGCTTTTCTATGCCCCCACCCCATTTTCTTTTCTACTACTCTTCTTTGTGTGTGTGTCAGTGCCAATGGGTGTGTGTGTGTGTGCACGAGGACCTCTTTTGTGTGGTGCAAAGATAGAGAAAGAGAGAGGTTTTGTGTGTGTCGATGGCATGTGCGATAGAAACTATGTGTATGGTGTGTGAGTGACTAATCCCCAAGATGCGTGTATGTGTGTTTAGTCTTGGAGAGCGCGTGGGCATCTCGGGATGTGTGCAAGTGGTGGTTTTCTTGTGTGAGTGTGTTATTTGAAGGTGTTTTTTGAGAGGATAGGGTGCTATGAATACCCTAGGCTACAGAGAGGCATTTGTGTGTGTGCTAGGTGTGTTCCCCATTCTCCCTCTCCATTGGCATCAAAAAAGTTGCGATCTAGAGGGGAAGGGTGCAAAACCTCGAGCCAAAAAAGACTTGTGAAAAAGTGTTTATGATATTCACCAACCCTCCTCCTAAAGATGGCTCAAAATCTTAGAGCATTTGTGATAGAGGAATCACAAACCCTCTTAAGGTTTTCTGTTGTGCTTGGAATTTGCTTGTTTTATTAAGCAAGTTCGTGATGACAAGATCACAAACTCATAACCAAATTTAATGAAAAAGAGCAATGGAGAACACTTAAAGTACAATCATGAAAGATTAAATCACATAAAAGCACAATACTTTATTAAAACCCCAACATTTTTCATGTAATCGTGTAGCCTCGCTTGTAATTACATAGTCGTAAATTCAAACTATTGAAGGAAATCACCAACTTCCACCTTCACATCGACCATTTAATGACTTTAAGACATTTAAGAGACTCCATATTGAATCCCACACACCATTTCAATTAAGGGAGCCCTAATTCACACTCTCACAAGCTCAGATACAAGATAGTAAAGAGGAGGGCCTGCACTACACATTCATAGAGCATACACATTCATAAAGGGAGCCCTAATTCATACTCTCACAAGCTTAGATACAAGATAGTAAAGAGGAGGGGCTGCACTACACATTCATAGAGCAATCATGAAGTAAGTACATAGGAAAGGGCAATTTTGAGGTTTTGAAGGTATAAGAAAGCATCCCCCTTGATTCCCCATTGCCAAAGTGTTGATGTGTCAAATTTTAAGTCTTTTATACCATTGGCCAAAACCAAGTCATTTTAAGCTCATTTTTTACCCAAAAAATACCATTTTTGATGTGAAAATACCACCAATGTTGGAAAACTCTCTCAGTCTGTGGGATCACTCACATAAGCATAAAAAACATATATATTTATCATTATTCATCACTTTACAAATTTGGGTTACTTTCCATGCAATTTTATGATGATGCATGTCAATTGCTATTTTTTGCAGTTTTGTCCCGCCACATCAACCTTTGTAGGTGAGACGAGTGTGACACCATGAAACAATTGAATTATATAAATTATCAGACCAAATTAATCATGTGATCAAGTGAGAAAGCAATCAATGATGCCACATCCAGGGCAACAACTCCCTAAATAGCAATAGCAATAGTCGATTTTGCATATATCACAATACGTATATTGTTTCTTATACCCACATGCACCGAAAAATTGAAAAGGTGAGGTGAACGTGTTTATTTCACATTGAGTATGTGCCATAGAATAAGATTTACCCCCGCTAAACTTGTGCATCCTTCAGTATGTGCCACAATTTTCTTTGTTAAGCATCAAAACTAACGGTCAGACACCATATCTTCACTTTCATTGTCACTTTGTGTATAGTCAGATCCATCCTCTTATTCACTTGGTTGTGCATCAAATGGATCATCATAAGCTCTTCTTTTGAAAAATTAAGTCCTTTATCTTCCAATGGGAATTTTCAATTCTATCAATTCCAGCTTGCACAAAGTGTAAGTTGCATTTCCATGCACATGCTCAAGAACATAAGAGCCCAGCCATCTCTTTGCAAGCTTCCTTATTATAGGGTGTTGTTACAAAAACACCTATTTTTGTTCCTCGATAGCTTTTAATCTAAGCCTATCCTCTTATCAAATTTGTTTTTGATTTTCAACATTGCATCCCTCAGCCAAGCTTTTGCAAGTTGAAAGTCTTCATGCCTTCTTTCCAATTCTCATGTGCACAATGCAAAGAGGTATTCTCTACTCATTCCTTTTTCACATGGAAATGCATTCCGTGTAAGAACCACATCTTCAATTGGCATCACAAGTTTTTGACCATACATTAGCTCAATAGATATATAGCCATTGACTATACAATGCGCCATAGGGTCAATCTCCACAATGAAAATGGTAGTGACCTTGGCCACTCTATATTTTATCTTCACAAGCCCTAACCAAAGCTTTCATGATTGGAGGATGGCCTCTTTCACTCTTGGCATTTCCCTTTAGGTTATAAGCATAAGTTAAAGTTATTTTAATGCCCATCCTAAAAAACAATTCCCTTACTTCTCTAGCATTTGTTAGCAACCCAGGTAACAAAGATGCTCTAGAAATCAGCCAATGATGTAATATTTGATTTTTTACTTAATTTGGAAAATTATAGCCGTAATCCTTTTTATTTTATTGATTCCCAAAGTGGTTGCATACGTAATTATGAGTCTATTTAAGCAACGCTATAAGCCTCTAGATTGTATCACTTAATCTTTAGGCTGAGATAGAGTTGGTACATCTCTTTATTTTTGACATAAAACCTTATGGCAAGTTATAAAAGCCAACTTTTATATTATTTTTGTAAGTTCACTTTGATAATGAAGCTATGTGCTTTAATAGAGAGCTCTGTGTATTCTCCCTCATTCTTCTGAAGCTTGTAACCCTCTCGTGGATGGTTTGTTTGGAGTATCGTTACTTCCATTATGTTCACAGGTGAAAGCTCTATGCTCCATTGTAAGTTTCTCGCGATGAATCTATGAATTTGTTGTGTCTGAACTCCTTCTAAATCTATTCATAACGTACACTTCATATATCAAAATTTCATTTTATGCATAGTAGGGGTGTTGGGGCATCATTGCTAAAGGTGCATTTGGGTAAAGACCAAACCTTTTTTGCAAGGAGTATCAGTACTTGGAGTTCAATTGAGTGTGAATTTTCATAATGACAACATCTTTATCTTGACTACAAAAAATCAACAAGTGAGTGATCTAGACTGAATCCAATTTAAGCAAGACCTTTAGACATGCTTTAAAACTTTTTGTATTGCAATTTTGTGTCACAAAATATAGAAAAAAATGTGATTTTGGTCAAGAAGATAATGATCGCAATTATTATCTCTTCGATTGAAAGTGTAAGATTCTTACTCAATGACCATACCACAGCCTAGAACATAGTGCAAGTGGACATTGATTCAAGTTTGAAGCCATTTGGACCTATAAGTTATCAGTTGGGTCTAGATTTCACTAAAGACCAAAACAGACACAAAACTTGGCCTGCAAAATTGAAAAATGAACCAAATTTAATGAAACTTTGTAGATGACTTGCTTAAGGGGTAAACATCCAATACAAGCTCAAAAAGTGGAACAAATCCTTGATTTTAACCTAGGAGATAATAATTGCAACAAATCCATTTTGTGGAAATTTTTCATTAGGAATTGGGTCTCTGATAATAGTTGAGTGCCTATGTCAAATTTGTGGTGATTTGGATTGGTATTGACTAAGACTTATAACTGAGTGGTATTTGATTCTACAAATCACTTAAGGGAAGGAAAATTATGTGGTCCATTATTAGCTTTATCTGGTCCAAACTTATTTTCTCACATTCTAACTCATAATGATCGGTTCTTAGCTGTATTTGGTCCATTTTATGTAAAACAAGCAAAAAAAACCAAAAAAAATTAAACGAAAACACACTTTTTACACTATTTATATTGGCGTTTGTCCCCCCCTCCTTTTGGGAGTCCTCTTGGACGATAGTGAGTTAAGGGTAGGCTGTGTGCATAGGCTACAAAAAAGTGCATGTGCAAGGCCACGTAATTTACTCTATTATGCATATTAAGTCAATGCACAGGAAAACATGATGCAATGCAAGGGGTAGGTTTTGAAGGAAGCGATCAAGGTGGTTCATTGGTGGGGCTTCTTTCGTACTTGGGACTTGCTTAAAGGGACATTGTTGCAATTGTGTAGCATGTTGTTTGATAGTGAAAGCATTCTAAAATTCAATGTTTCATCAAGATTTGGGTTTTCAAATATGTGTGGCTTTGTCAGTTTATAGTGGTTTTAATGGCAAGGGTTTTTTGGTTTCATTTGAGCCACCAAACCCAGTGTCGCATTGGAAAAATATCATGGCTTCCAAAATACAAAGCATTTGTTCTTGTCCCTTTTAGATACCTAAGTATCCACTTTGCAGCTTGCCAGTGCTCTTTACCTAGCTTTTCCATGAATTCACTCACAACTCCCACTACATGTGCAATGCCTGGTCTTGTTCAGACCATAGCATACATTAGAAAACCTACCGCTGCAACATATGGAACTTTAGTATAGGCTGTCTCCTCTTGTGTCTTTGGACACATATCTTGGTTAGGCTAAAGTAAGGTGTAGAAACCGATTTTGCATCTTTCATTGCAAACCTTTCTAGTACTTTCTTGATGTAATCCTCTTCAGATAGCTTTAGTGTCTTCTTTGTCGTGTCCCTTGATATCTTCAGACCAAGTATCCACTTTGCAGCACCTAAATATTTCATTGAAAAATATTTAGACAAATCCTCTTTTAGGTCTTTGATATCCTGCATGTTAGCACTTGCAATCAACATGTCATCAACATACAACATTAGGATGATGAACTTCCCTTCTCCCAGATTTTTCGTGTAGACGCAATGATCTGAGTTGCATCTCCTGAATCCGCGATCCAGCATCCATCGATCAAACTTCAAGTACCATTTGTCTTGATGCTTTCTTTAGACCATACAAGCTCTTCTTTAATCTGCAAACTATTTTCTCATTACCCTTTACTTCATATCCCTTTGGTTGAAGCATGTAAATTTCTTCCTCTAAGACACCATGAGGAAATGTTGTATTTACATCCATTTGCTCAAGATTTAAGTCATGAGCAGCCACAAGGCTTAAGACAATCCTAATTGAGTTTATTTTTACAACAAAAGAAAGTATTTCATTGAAATCAATACCTTTCTTTTGAGAAAAGCCTTTTACCACAAGCCTGAACTTGTACCTTTTCTTCCCACCTTCTTCCTTCAACTTATACACCCATTTGTTATGCAGTGCCTGCTTACTTTTAGGCAACTCAATCAACTCCCATGTTTGGTTGCGATGTAATGAGTCCATCTTCACTTGCATGCTCTTCATCCATTTTTATTTGGATTCTTGTTGCATAGCTTCTTCGCATGATTTCGACTCTCAAAAAATTTGAGACCAAGAAGATGGTTAAAGGAAGGAAGGAACCTTTCTGGAGGTTTGGTTGCTCTTGTAGATCTTCGGGGCATAGGTTGAGGCTCCTCATTCGGTTGGCATTGTTGCACATTGTCACCATTTGCACTCCTTGAATCTTCACCGTCCTCAAGCTCCATGTACTCATCACCTGTATCTTTTGTTTGTTTTCTTTCCAAGTAATTTTTATACATATTTTGTTCGTTGAAATTTACATCCCTACTTCTAAAATATTTTACCATCTTCAGGATTCCATAGGCCATACCCAAAGTCAACTTCTCCATAGACAATGAAGAAATACTTTTTGGACTTTTCATCTAGCTTGAACCTTAGGCTTCTATCTATATGCATAAAAGCCTAGCACCCAATTACTTTGAGAAATGCATAATTCATCGGTTTACCTGTTCATGCCTCTTATGGAACTCCCCCATCCAATGTTGTTGAGGGTGACCGGTTGATTAAGTACACAAACGTACTTACTATTTTCGCCCAAAGCTCAAGCGATAAGCCTCTATGTAGCCGCATGCTTTGTGCTCGCTCCATGATTGTTCTATTCATCCTTTTTTAAATTCCATTTTTTAAAGGTGTCCTTGGGGTTGTCCTTTGCCTCGGAATGCAATTTCTAGCACAAACTCTTCCAAAAGCTTGATTGCAATATTTGTCTCTATTGTCATATCTAAAGAATTTAAGTTTGGTACCTGCTTCATTCGCTTTTCACCTTTAAAATATGAAAAACACATTGGATTTATTCTTCATTACATAAACCCATGTTTTTCTAGTCGCATCATCTATAAATGTTATATAGTACAATGAGCCACCAAGAGATGGTGAACTTGCAGGACCCTAGACATCAGAATGAACCAATTCAAGTTTTTTATTTTTTCTTTCATTTCTTGATTTTTGAAATTTTACCCTCTTTTGTTTACTGTAAATATAATCTTCACAGAACTCTAAGTCCACTTCTTTCAAACCTGGTAGAAGCTTCCTTGATTGAAGGATTTACATTCCTTTGGCACTCATATGTACAAGCTGATGGTGCCACACTGCACTGTCAACTTCTGTAGCTATTGCACAAGTTGAAGATTGTGTGCTGACAGTACACAAGTAAAGTGTACCAACCTTTTCTCCTTTGGCAACCACCAAAGATCCCTTTGAGATCTTCTACCATTTGTTTTTTAATGCAATGTTGTGACCTTCATTGTCCAATTGTCCTATAGAGATTAAATTTTTGCAAAGAAACAAGTCTAACATCTTTAAGCTTCCGTTCATTTTCTTTAGTAGTTTTGACACAAATTGTACCTTTGCCGACAATATCACAAGCTTCATCATCTCCGAAGTATACATCCCCAAAATTACCTTTGGTGTAATCTTGGAAATGCTACTTGTGTAGTGTCGCATGAAATGAAGCCTTGGAGTCTACTATCTAGGAATTAGACACATTGTCTAACGAGAGAATCAGAGCGTCTTGCTCTACCTTAACTGTCACATTGGCCTCTGATGTTGGCTTGTTCTCTTGAGACTCTGACTCCTTCTTCTTCTTGGACCAGGAATCCTTCTTTATGTGACCCTTTTTGCCGTAGTTCCAACATTCAAGAACTGACTTTGTGTGTGACTTTCTCCACCTTGAGCAATCACGACCCTTTTGATTTTTGAACCTCTCCGTTGATCTTCCCCTCGTTTTCACTGACAGTGAAGTGCTTGATGATTCACGTGTGCTTCTGCTTTGCATTTCCTTGCTTAGGAGAATACCCACAACATCATCAATCTTAAGAGTCTTTGTGTCTGAGACAAAGTTACTTATAGCCATCACAAGGTTGTCCCAACTATCTGGTAGAGATGATAGTATAAGGAGGGATCGCACTTCGTCATCGAAATTGACCTTTACCGATCGAAGTTGACTTATGTTGGTGTTTAAGTCGTTTAAGTGTTCTACAATTGAACCACTCTCTGACATTTTTAAATTCAACAAGCACTTCATGAGAAATACCTTTTGGGATGTCGATGGTTTCTCCTAGAGGCCGTCAAGTGACTTCATCAAGTCCTCCATGGTCTTTATCTCCAAAATTTTGAAGGCCACCATTGACGCCAAACTTAGTCGAATTGTTTTTAATGCCTTTCGGTCAAGGACAATCCATGCTTCATCTGCCATTGTTGCGAGCTTCTTTGTAAGACCGCTTAGTGGCAAATAAAGGTCCTTCTAGTAGAGATAGTCTTCAATCTGCAATGTTGGTATGAGATACTTTAGCTACGAGAAAATCTTGCTTTGATACCAGTTGTTAGGAAATAGGACGTAGCTAAGTAGATATTAGAGTAGTTTACTTAATGGAGAGAGATAATTTTTCACATACGAGACATTCTAGAGTAGAGAGAGAGAGAGAGAGAGAGAGAGAGAGAGAGAGAGAGAGAGAGAGCACACGATATACGTGGTTCACCCAATGTGAACTACATCAACGGGAAATAGCCACTTAATGGCTTTAGTACTTCAAACCAGAAAAAGTAGGTTACAAAGGGATTATACCCTTAATGGGGCTCCCGCCTTGCTTCACTCTCACCACCTCACATACACCTTGTTTCATCAACTTCACAATGCACCACAATGCGTTTTGTGTGTAGAAGAGGCCTCCTTTTATAGGCCAAAAGAGTTGCCCTCTCTCATGAGAGGCAGCCGTGTGTAGCCGCCCTTGTGTAGACAAGTCCGAGTTAAATTTCCCCATGCGCCCATGTGTGGCCGCCCTTGAGAAGAAAAGTCCGCCTAGAAATCGGTCACTGGCCATTGACTTCTGCCCATCGGCCAACCGACCAACCGACCGACCATTTTTTGATCACTTTCCAACCACCGTCAGATCATAATATTCTGACGAAAAGAGAACATTCCAACAAGACTGGGCATGAATTTTTGGTTTTTCAACGAGTGATTTTTCTTATGCACCATGGCTTCTCCTCATAATAGGGGCCTTACAAATGTGCGTTTTTAAGACAAAGTTACGAAGGGTAAATCAAGCTCCATACTTAACAATTCCAACAAGGATGTGCATATTTTCTCTTGAAAAATATAGAGCTCATGAAACCCAATCTTCAAAGGTGTTTCAGAGGGAACATTTTTTCTTTGGCCAAACTCTGTGAAGACATCTACATCTTCAAGGAGAATAAACTCAAATGTGACCCTGCTTTAGTGGCAAAGCTCACTCCAAATGGGGATTTTCATGGAATGCTCAACAATGCTTATACAGGTCCAAGTGTCCATGGGCTTACCCTCTTTCAATCAAAGAGAGCCGCCTTATGTGGCTTATATTGCATCAAGGAATTTGGACTAGAAGTAAAGCTAAAAAATTTGGTGTCTATAGTGAGTTATGTTGCATATGCAAGTTACATGAAGAATCCATCCATCATCTTTTTGTTAGCTACAAACACAACTTACAAAAAGAGCTACAAAAAGCTAGTGGTGATGGTCCTTCTCAAGTGCATTTAAAAAATGTTCTTTTGAGTGAATGCAAATATATGGATATCCCCTTATGGACTTGTCTCGAAGGAGCCTATCTCTAGCATGTCTAGTTGGAGAGAAATAAGGCATGGTTTGGTATGCATCACACTACTGCTGCTGCTCAACTCACCCTCAACTTCATCAGTTTCATGAGGGAAATTAAGTCACATGTAAAAGATGCAGCATAAGGAGATGGCAGAGAAATTCAAAAGTCGTTAAGATAATGGAGAGGTATCCCTCTTGGTTTATATGATCCTTCTAGGCTTTCATTGCTGCATGATTACTTGTTTTGTGTTCTTGACCAGTTGTAATAGATCCAAAATTACCCCTTTGTACTTTGACCACACTTATGGGGATGGTCAAGGTTGCCCTTATCCTTCCTTAGGACCTTTTATATAATTCAAGACTCTTCCTCCTATAAAATATTTTTTAAAAGTTTAAAGTTTTAATTCAATACTCATGAGAAGATTTCAAAGTGGGACTTCATTTATAAGTTTTCACAAGATTGGGCCATGAAAAATATGCATTTTCTTTGTTTTAACGCATAATCTAATCTATTTAGGTTTAGTGCTTGCACTTGAAAGACCAAAGTTTTCGTATGACGAGCATTTTTTTAGTATTTACATTAAAGCTAGGTTTTTCGAAGACGATGCTCCCTTCTTGTACATTGATTTCTATTATTAAGCCCCCACAATTTCAAAGTAAACAAAAAACGTCTCAAAACATATAAATGCAATAGTGAAGGGTAAGAGAGCAGGAAATCAGAAGTGACATGACAATGGAAAGTCAAAAGATAATTTACTCTATATCTAAAAAGGCGGCCTCATTGTACGCAAATATAGGCGGTTTATTAGTCTCCAAAATTGAATATTTGCTGCATCCAATTATGAAAAATATATCGTTGGGAGAAAAGTACAACTACAGGACAAGATATGTTTCATGCCTAGCACCATTAAGAATGTGATCCCTCCTATGGCTTTACAAAACCTAGATTCCTAGATCTCTATGATTTGCAGATTTGGATGGCAACTACAAGATCTAGAAGATTACGAACATAATAACCTTTGACAACAAAGTGAAAAGTCACAATGGCCTACATAAGAGGATGAGAAAGAGTATGGCACACCATTCAAAGCCCCTTTCCTAGATCTCTAGGATTTGCAAACTTGGATGGTAACCTTTTAGTGACAACAAAGTGAAAAGTCACAACGGCCAACATAAGAGGATGAGAAAGAGTATGATGCACTACTCAAAGCCCCTCTTTATAGAAATAGGAAAACAAATGTCACCTATAAACATAAGACAGAAGAGGCTTTGCTAATGCCCCTCATATAAGAAAAAGGGGAAGTTCTCTTGCCATATGGCACTAATTGACAAGCTTAATCCACCGGTCCACAATTGCTCCGAAGAGTGTGCTACTTTACTAAGGCCTTATCTAGGCCAAAAAGCAAAAGAGAGAAGTGGTATACCTGTAAGACACGTCACATAGGCCTTGGATTTTGGAAGCCAAAAAAGATTGGGAGCAATATTGACCTTTGTGCAACTTGTGCAAGTGGCAATATCAGTAGATTAATACTTTAATCATCCCTAAAATCTTAAGGCTGCAACACCCTTCCAAGGGGGTTTTCCCCTTCCACAGCAAGGCTAGGAAAATGCTACCTGCAAAAAGAATAGTAGGAAGTTTGAAAAATTAGTTGTGTGCCCTTCCAATATCTGTAGAAAGACAAGGGGAGTTTCTTCAAGGCCTTCAAAATGAAAAGTAACGTCACCCTTCAAATTTGATGATCGACTTCAATCACAAAAGATAACAGCAAAAGCAACTGAGCACCTTACTTGAAGTCTATGAAGCAGGCTTATCCAGAGCAACTAATAACAATGCACCACCTCACTCATTACAAGGGGGCCTCACATTCAGCTCAACACTTACAAATATCTCCTGTATTTGAAGGATGTCACATGAACATTGACCTGTTGCTTCTGCAAAAGTGGCAGAAGAAGCAAGGCATTGCCTGCTGGTTGATCTGCATGTTTCAGTCAACAAACAATACCAGAATTCCAGGCAATGGAAGAACTCGCCTCACTCATATCTTTCTATGGACGAGCTCTTTACAAGTAAACATGGGCTTCTGCTCAGTATAACAACTTCTCAGATTTACAATCGATAAGAACAGGCTAATGTAGCCTTCAGTATAGAAGCCTTTCAGTGAAACTTTGTTTACAACATGATATATCAAATACTTGTTAGTTAAGTAGTGAGGTCAACTTGCATGGAAATAATCAAGAAGATGGTATATCACATTCATATGATGAGGCCAAACGTCGTCGTTAAAAGCTCACTTGATATAGACCTGCTCAATTTGATATCTTATGGCAACAGGAGCCTCTGAATTCATTAAAGTGATGCTTGCATAAGTCTCTCTAGTTTGAGCCATAACTCTGATTCCAAAGCTCAAAATGTTGCAGCTGATCTTTTGATATGCTAGGTCTTATGCTCCTCATGGCTTGTTGGAAATCGGTATATTTTAGAGACCGGACTTGATCTGCCTTCACTGTGTTTACATGTGAGCCCAGCTCACGAATTGGAATCATGGCTGCCTCTTGGCATAATGCGTGGAGGTCACTTCCCGAATAACCATCAGTAAGGTGAGCGATCTGCTCAATGTCTACCTGAGGCAAGGAGTACGCACTTCCTCTCAAAAGCTTGCTCAAAAGATCCTTTCGAGTGCTCAAACTAGGCAAGGGCACATAAATTCTCTTGACCAAGCGTCTCCGAACTGCATCATCGATCTCTTCAGGTCTATTTGTTGCACCCATTATAACAACACGGTCTTCATCATTGGACATGACACCGTCAACTTGTATCAAAAACTCCGACTTCAAACGCCTGCTTGCCTCGTGCTCGTTAGAGCTTCTTGCAGACATGATACTGTCTATCTCATCAATAAATATCACCGAAGGTTGTCTGGCCTTGGCAACACCAAAAAGAGCTCTCATCAGCTTCTCTCCCTCACCTACCCACTTCGATGTCAGAGACGATGCACTTATGCAGAAAAAGGTTGCCGATGACTCTGAAGCCACAGCTTTTGCAAGCAATGTCTTCCCATTTCCTGGAGGACCAAAAAGTAACAGCCCTCTAGCAGGCTTTCTTAGGCCTGTAAAAAGATCACTTCTTCTGATTGGCAAAATGACCATTTCCATCAGAGTCTGCTTTGCTTTCTCCAATCCAGCTATGGAGTCCCACTTCACAGCAGGACTTCGATCCAAAATCTCATTTTCAATAACAGCTGCGAGTCTGGAATCAACTCCCTTGGGTAACAAAGCCTCGTTGCCCTTTGCACCTGTCGACGACGTCGCCCCAGAAAATGATGAACTTCTAATCAACGAACCTAGCATGGGCTTGGCAAATCCTTTACTTGAAGCCATGCCCACACTCGCACGTTTCGACAGAACTTGAAGCCTTTGATTCACCTCATTCCGCCACTTGAGCATCTTTTCTTTGTACATATTTGTGATTTCTGAAGCATGACCTGCCGGCAATGATCTGCATACTGACAGACCCTCTGCAAGAACTAGCTGAGCAGCCTTATAATGCTTAATAGCTTCTCCTGAAAGCCCATTTTCTTCTGCCCACAGGGCTTTGTCAATTTCTGCTTTTGCCAGACTAAAATACCCTTTAAGCTTCTGTTCTGCTCGTTGCTTCCCTGTTTGATAAGGTACCAAGGAGTTTGTAGGGTCCTGCCCTTCATTCATCCACGTTGCGTTCCTGTTAGTCTCCTCGGCAGAAGAAAAAACCAAAGAAGAGAGTTTCTCAAGAGCCCACATCAAAAAGCTGAGAAAAGACACAGAGATATCTGCACTGATGTCTTTCCAACTAGCCAGCATACTCTTCTTGAAGTCTGCTCAGATCCTGCAAGCAAGCACAGAAGTCCATAAATAAATGTGCGAATTGACGCATTCATATTAGGACTGCTAAACATTGACAAGCTGATAAAAGAATTCAAGAATTTCAATCATCTTCCACCTTTTGCAACTGCCATTACACGTGAAGCACAAGGTGACTGATCTGCTTACCAAACTTACGAAAGATTTTGTAGATAAGAAATGCATTCCAAACATCATACCCTAGCGTTTTCATAGACTTGTTTTTTAACATCGATGGAGCACATGTGCTATTTTTCATACGAAAAGAGAAACAAGCTCTCCCCTTTACAATTGGAGAGACTTGTTTTTTGTCATTGTAATTTGTGGTTGATTGAGCTATATGGAACATTAGTCTAACCTTGAAAAGATAGGCATCAACAAGTTCACAAACACTCATGATGTTCCTCAAGAGAAGAGAGACATATATGTTATGCTCTATGAGGAGATGACAGCTCCATCTTTTAGGACATGCTCTCATGCTCTGGCTAGTACTAGTGATGGAGCTATGTCATAGGATGCGGCTCCATTTTGAGGATCTTGACACAGATGAGAGTCAAGATACAAAGTTTGAGGATGCTATAGAAGAGGAGGGTGATTAGGAAGATGAGGCTTGAGTTTTGAGGATTAGCCTTCAATGGCATTGGTATTTAGCTTATTGACTACAGCTATGTCTTGTCTTTGTATTGCACATTTTATGGCTCATTGGATAGGCTTCGATATCTTTGGGCATCTATATGGATCAAACTCTAATTTCTATATGGTGGCTATACATGCTCTATTAATTCTATTGCAGCTATATTGCCTACATATCAGAGAAGGCTTCGGCATCCTAAGCTGCATCGCCAGTACTATCCCGGCTCACTCTGTAATGGGGACAGGCACCACGCGCCAACGGAAAAGAACAAACTGAACAACTTAAGCACTTAGGGTCCGAGCCATGAGTATGTGCAAGCATTCTCAAACATCATTTCTCACTACTCCACCTAGGAGTAAATCACCAATCATTGAAACCAATATTAAAACCAGAGGCAAACAATTCAAATCGGCACCAAGACAGGTTCAAAACAAATACCATCCATTTCAAACAAATTCCAAACAGGATCACCAAAGAGTTCCCAAACAGATTCAAACTTAAAAAGCAATCTCGACATCAGTCGAGCTTCTTCTACTCTTGACTCTTGGCATTCAAAGCTGTGTGCATGATTGTGCCGGAGCCGCTAAAGGAGAAGCTTGATAAGAAGGTCAAGGACAAGGGGATCAAGGAAGGAGTCGCAACCCTTGCCATCTCAAATCTTTGGCGACCATGAGCTCCATTCAGGGTCTAACCTGAAACCTGCACCAAAATTTGGGTTAAATTTCTTTATAAATTTGTAGCTGATCGCAGCATGGTCCATAAACTCTTGGATAGTCGAAACAATTATCGATAGACTGTTCCTGTGGCGGTGATGCTAGCCCCAAGATATACCAATCACACTAGACCTCCAATGTTATCAGTTAGAGAAGAGACACCTCTTGAGAGATGTCGAGAAATTTCAAGTTTTAATCGGCACCGAACCAACCCATGCTATATAGCACAACGTTGCCTGATCTCATCATCATTGATTGCTTGCTACTTCCAAAAGACTACAAAATGCTTGTTTTGCATAAATAAGCACTATCGAAAAACCTACAAAGAAGGATAAAACTTGCGATAGTGGAAACAGAGGTCGAAAGGAGCCCAAATCAAAATTCTGACAAAAACTAGCTCTACGAGTTTGTCGGAAGGTTATGATTTGTCGGAAGGTTATGACGCCATGTGAACGCTTATTCAAATCACCTCAATCGAAGAGTGTCACAGATTGCTGACGTCTCAAGCCACTAAAGAATGGAGCCAACCTGCAAATCCCGACCAAAGGGCCTAAACATAAGAAGAAGCAAAAGCGGCAAGAGAAGTTCACACCAACTTGCAAAGTCTTGCCGAGTGGCCTCTTATTAAAGAAAAGTTCCCACCAACTTATGGATAAGTGACCTAAAGCCCTTAAAATAAAGGGGGACCACACAGATTAATCTCTTGCGAAAAAGGTGATGACGTGGCAATTAAACCATTTTTTGCTTACTGATTAATGAAGGAAGAGCTTTTATCAAAATGTGTCGCACCACAATGTGAGTGGGAGGTTTATGCCACACAGCCGTTGACCTGCTCGTGTTGTGCAGTGATAGAAAAATGTCGCACCACAACGCAATAGGGAGCTCTCTCCACGATATGGGTGGTCCCTATCGCGTTGTGGCACGACATCCAAATGTCGCGCCGCAACACGATAGGGAGGCATGTCCACAATATGGGTGGTCCCTATCGCGTTGTGGCACGACATCCAAATATTGCGCTACAACGCGATAGAGAGTATCTCCACAATATGGGTGGTCCCTATCGCATTGCGACGAGACATCCAAATGTCGCACCACAACGTGATAGGAAGGCATCACCACAACATGGTTGGTCCCTATCGCGTTGTGGCACAACATCAAGAGTGTCGCGCCACAATGCGATAAGGAGGTCTGGTTGCGGTACACCCCCTTGCCAGCAATTTACGTTGATGACGTGGCAGGCTATACGAACTTCCACGTTTTACAGTGGATTGCTGTCGTGGCAGTCGTACGGAACTCCCTGTTTTGCGTTGGCATCTTTTTGGCCCTAGAGCTTTTGGGACCAGATGCTTTTGAGTTTGAAGCTTTTCATGTAACTGCTTTTCATAGGCTAAGGGCCTTTAAATATGTGCAGAGGGCTCAGTCTCTGACACGCTTCTCGATGAAGGTGCAGAGCACGAGTACCGGCATTGTACTGAGTTGAAGCAATATAAAGAACCACCGAAAGGGGTGCCAAGGTTTGGGGCCAGTGCTCTCTCGGGTGGAACTCCGCCACTCCCCGTCTCGTGTATCGTCCATCTCTTTCAGTTCAGTTGTTATTTGAAGTGTTTAAAGTTGTTCAGTCTGTTCTTTTCCATTGGCACGTGGTGCTTGTCCCCGTTATAGTGGCATCAGAGCTTCAGGCGTGTGCTTTTCTGAAGTACATCGGTCCCACCAAACAGCAGACAGAGCAAGATGGCGCTTCCAAAAAAAAATTGAAATCGTTACTAAAGAATCTTCGTGCTCCGACCCCAGAGTTATTAGCGACTCCCACCCTTATTTCATCGCGCATCGAGCGCGCTCCCGTCTTCATCGCTCCGTCTTACAAGACATAAGCCATAAAGATCACTTGCAAGAGAAGGATGAAATATTTTTTGAGCCACTGTTTTCCTCAGAGGTAGTGCCATGCAGTGGTGGAAGTGAGTCCATAGCTACCAAGCCGCACACTCCAAGGACTTGGCAAGCTTTCAAGAAAAATTTTGCCCGAAGTTACCTTACGCACGCAACTTATGCATAAGGTGCAGTCACCAGCCATGGCTAAAAACGATGATGTTTTCCACATGTCTCCTAAGTACAAACTAGATGGGGGCAACTATCTCCTTGTTGCAAAGGGCGTTTGGAACATTGTGCAAGGTTATGATGTAACCAAGTCTGTGGATATAGGTTCTGTGGATAATGGTGAAGGTTCTAGCAATTCTGTCACAAGTTGATGTGGCATGGCCAAGGGGTTAGGCCTTTACTGGACCCCCGAAGTGCACAAAACTGGTCAAGGCACAAAAACTCTAGATCTAGCATAAGGCTGACGTGGCAACTACTCCAAAAAAAAGCGCCGCAAATTGCACTACCAGCAGGAAGAACCGTATACCAGATTTTGACATGCTTTCGGGCATGAGTATTTAGAGCTCCTGCTTTTAGCATTGAGATGCTTTTGCGGATGCCCTGTTTTCAGGGCCCCTTGTATCCTTTATAAGAGCCCTAGGGGTCATCCTCTTGAGACCAAGGTTGGGAGCAAGGTTGCAGGGAGGACCCTCTAGCCATCGTACTTTGTGAACAAGAAAGAAATACCAAAAGGGGTG